>NC_022033.1:9702146-9724432 GCF_000317375.1 Microtus ochrogaster | reverse complement strand
GTTTAGACTTCTAGCCTCTGAATCAGAAGAAGGCAGAGGAGCGAGAGCTTAGGGCAGCTCTTGAAGGGGCACGCGTGCAGTCTTGGTTCCTTGCACCAGCCTGGTCTACACCTCCAGATGAACAGGTCATACACACTGTGAGCGTCTTCGGGGATGGAGCAGAGCGTTTGAGTGGAGAGTTAGAAGAAAGATGGATGGGGCGATAGTCCTCAGGATTCCTTCTAAAGCTCTGAAGCCTCCAGCTGTCCCTCCCGATTCTCAGGCACTTCTCTCTCCCTGGAGCCGTGCAGGTATAGCTGCCCAGCTTAAAGCAGAGTGGGACGCTTCCTCTCTTGGGTTCTACACAGCATTCAACCTAGTCGTCCCTCTGCTACAAACGGGACAGAAGACCATCTTGTTACTCCCGGGTCTCCATTTCCTTGCCTGTAAGGAGTGGCGGGGACGTAACCTGAAATAGAGGTCTGAGGTCAGACCTGACCTGTGGCTCCCCGGTTCCCTGAGGGCCACATCCCTGCCCAGCTCATTTCCAGAGCCAGCACCTCCAGAACAGTTCCTGCTTCCCTTGTTTATTGATCGTTATGTGACAAATTACCCCAAATCTAGCATCTTCAGATGATAACCATCCACTATCTCATAGCTTCTGCAGGCCTGGAATCTGGGAGTGGTGCAGGCCCAAGGGCCTGAAGTGGAGTCTGTCTTAAGTGGCAGTCAGGATGTCGCCAGGTGCCATCACCTGAAGTCAGTAGGAAGAGTTATACCAGGTAGAGACGTGGAACCCTCTGCCCAGACACGAGAAGCCATTTCCAAGATGGCATACGAGGGCAGCCATGACATCTTTGGAAAAAGAGTAGCTCACCTCCTTCTTGTTCATGGCTCAGGCCTTTGCTTGCCACACCCGCCGAGCCCCTAGGTCCCCCTACTGCCGCAGGAAAGTGATTATCATAAAGCCGGAAGTGTCTGAGTCAGATGAGGCAATTAAATCTTCTCACTATGCAGCCTTGGCTGGTCTGGAACTCACTCTGTAGATCAGCCTGGCCACGAACTCATAAAGGTCCGCCTGCCTCTGCCTCCATAATGCTGGGACTAAAGGTGTGCACCCCCATGCCAGAATGTGGTCATCATCACTATTTAAATTTGGTCCCGGACATTAGGAAATCAAACACACCTCTCTCACCATACCTGTTGGTGAGCAGAATAGTTTGGTTGCACACCCTTGCTATAGTGTCCACAGCATTTTGGTTTTTGTTTGTTTATTTGTTTGGTTTTGGTTTTTTGAGACAGGATTTCTCTGTGTAAGAGCCCTGGCTGTTCTGGAACTTGCTCTGTAGACCAGACTGGCCATGAACTCACAGAGATCTGCCTGTTTGCCTCCTGAGTGCTGGGATTAAAGGCGTGCACCGCCACCACCCAGCTGTCCATAGCATTTTGAATGAAGATAGAACAGCACTGTCAATTAAGGGGATGAAGTCATGGACCCCACAAGCCACAGCCTATCACATCCATTGATCAGTTCTCAAAATTAGCTTTATCTTTTTTTCTTTCTCCGTCTTTTCTCTCTCCCTCTTTTCTTCCCTTCTTCCTCTCTTTTCTCTGAGAGACTTGGTACCTGGCCCTGGATGGACTAGAACTTCCTCCGTGACATATAACCTGGCCTGGAAATCACTTTGCAACCCAGCCTGCCTGGAAGCTCATAGCAATCCCCCAGCCTTGGCTCCTGAGTGCTGAGATTACAGATGTGTGCTTCCATACCCAGCAAGATCATCTATTGAGCTAGTTCAGAAACTCCTGGAATCACCTTCTGAGCTCCCAGAATAGGATGCTTACTTAGTTTCCTCCAGGTTCGTAGGCAACCTTTCTGTTAGTGCTGCCCGCTTGGAGCTGGGTCCCGGGACGCTCTCTCTTCATCTGTGTACATTCATTTGGTTCATGCCCAGGTTCAGCATTCATTCATTCATTCATTCATTCATTCATTTAGTTTTGGAGTTGGGGTTTCCCTCTATAACTCACGATATAGCCCAGGTAGGCCTCAAACTTGAAGAAATCTCCGCATCTCTGCCTCTGACATGTACACTGTGACAGCTGATTGTGTCACCCAGACCTTTGGACATCTATTACTACAGTGATCAGGGTTCAAACAGCCCAGCCATCTAGGCTCTCAAATGCCCCATGTCCTGTTCCCATCCACACAGTTACTTAGGAAAGCCCCTGGCAGTGCTTAGGAACTTGTCCGTAGGACTCGAGCATCCTGACCCCTAGAGACCACAAAGATCACCTCAACCCTTCTATCTCTGCCACCAACCATCCTCCTGGTCCAGCTTTCTCTACCTTGAAACCACCAAAGCCCTGGCCTCTCTCCATCCTGTTGCTAACTTCCACACACGGCCCGAGGCTGCCTTGCCAGGGTCCTCCACAGGACAGCAGAGGAACCCATAAAATGAAGGTAGGAAGTCAGGAATGGTGGCATAGACTTAAAAATCTCAGGACTCCAGACACCAAAGCAGAACCAGGGCTCTGAGGCTAGCCTGGGCTACAGAGTGAGACATTGTCTCAGAAACAATAGCATTAAAAATGTTTTGGGTTTTTTTTTTTAAGATTTATTTATTATGTATACAATGTTCTGCCTGCACGTGTCTCTGCAGGCCAGAAGTTGGCACCAGATTTTATTACAGATGGTTGTGAGCCACCATGTGGTTGCTGGGAATTGAACTCAGGACCTGTGGAAGAACAATCAGTGCTCTTAACCACTGAGCCATCTCTCCAGCCCCAACATTAAAAATGTTGCAGGGAGTGGTGGCACATGGCTTTAATCCCAGCACCCGAGAGGCAGAGGCTAGAGGATGGTTGTGAGTTCAAGGCCAGCCTGCACAAAGAAATCCTGTCTCCAAAAGCCACCCCCACAATAAAAAAAAAAGACTGGGCAGAGAGAGAAATGGTTAAGAGCCACCCTGACTGCTTTTGCAGAGGACCAGTGTTCATTTCCCAGCGCCCATATGGTGCTCACAACTGTTTATAATTTCAGTTCCAGGAGATCTGGCGTCCTCTTCTGGCTTCTAGGAGCATGGAGGCATGCAGGCAAAAACACATACACATTGCAAAAAAAAAAAATGTTTTAAAAGTAGTGTTCTTGCACTGAGACATGTCAGACTTAACTTGCTTGTTGTTTTGGGACACTTAAATTAACCCAGCAAGCTGTGAACTCACAGTATGATCCAGGTAGCCTTGGATTTGAGAACACATAACACTTTTTCCTTTCCCCATTTTTTTTCCCTGTTTACCTTTTGAGACAGAGTCTCCCTAACAGCCAAGACAACCCTCCTGCTTCCCAAGTGCTGGGATCAGAGGTGTGAGCTGCCATGTCTGCCTCATAAATGATAACTGTTCATAGGTCAAAAAAAAATTTCCTCATATGGAGTGAAACACAGCACCATGTAATAACACAATTACGCTGTACAGAACATTTATTCATTGATTTGTGTGGGGTGTATGTGTATGGCTTCACCTTGGAAGGTGTTCTTGTGTGCAATTCGTGGAGGCTGAGGTCAAGGCTGGGTATCTTCCTCTGTCTCCTTAGTCTTGTTTTTTGAGGGAGGGTCTCTCACTAAGCCGGGAGTTCACCTATTGGCCACGGACTGGTCATTGAGCGTCACCCACGGGCTTGCCATTGAGCATCAAGGATTCTTCTGACTCTACTTCCCCATTGTGAGCATTAAAGGTACGACCTGGTGCACCTGGCTTTTTCTGTGGGTGCTGGGGTCTTGAACTCAGGTCCTCATGCTTGTACAGCAAACCCTTCACACCCTGAGCCCCAGGAGGTGATTTAACAGTGTTGATTCATCTCCGCTGCCTTTGCAGCCTGGTGATGAGACCCAGGCTTAACATGTCCCTAACTGTCCTGAGGATTAGAGCCTATGTAGGAAAACTGCTTAGGACTTTTCAAACATGTGTCATGGACGAAAGAACAGTGGAGGAGTGGGAGAGAACTAGTCTGTCTGTCTGTCTGTCTTTTTAGACCAGGTCTCACTCTGTAGCCCTGGATTCCCAGAAAATTTCCTTCTTTGTTTTGGATTTTTTTGTTTGTTAGCTTGAGACAGAGTTTCTCTGTGTATCCCGGGTTATCCTAGAGATCTGCCTGTCTCTGCCTCTTGAGAGTGCTAGAATTAAAGATCTGTGCCATCACTCCTGGCTGGCTTTCTTTCTTTCTCCTTTTTTTTTTTTAAAAATTTGTTTGTTTGTTGACATAGGACTTCTCTATGTAACAGTCTCAGTGGTAGAACACCCGCCTGACATGGACTACATCCTCAGCTCACTCTCTCCCAGCTCCAAAGTAAAACTGGGGGTGGAGGAGGACATAAAGCTGGGAGATGGTTCAGTGGTGAGAGCTGCTGTTCTACAAACATGAAGGCTGAAGTTCAAATCCTGAGCACCCATGTAAAAAGCTGGGCAAGGTTGCTTGTGCCTGTAACCCCAGCATTGAGAGGTGAGACAGGTGAATCCTGAGAGTTCACTGACCAACTGACAGAGTCAAAACTGTGAGCATAGAGTTCAGTGAGCAGCTGGGTTTGGTGGCACATAGCCTTAATCCCAGCACTAGGAGGCAGAGGCAGATGGAACTCTGTGAGTTCAAGGACAGCCTGGTACATGGGACGCTCTGTCTATTAAAAAAGAAAGAAAAAAGAGAGAAAGAGAGAGAGAATGAGAGAGAGAAAGAATGAGGGAAAAGGAAAGAAAGGAAGAAAGAAAACTTTAGTGAGAGACCCAGCTCATTTCAGAAAATAGGGACAAGAGTGACTGAGGAAGGCATACCTAATCCTCTTCTGGTCTCTGAACACATGTGAGTACGCACACACACCTACTTATGTGCACTCACACACAGAGAGAGACAGAGCAAAAACATCACTCACAGTTTCTACAGACATTAAAGGATCCAATTTTTGACTCCCCCGAGTATCAGTTCACATCTGTAGCCCCTGCAGAGTTATCCCATGGATGAAAAAGCAGAGAAGGGCTGGTGAGCTTGCTCAGTGGGGAAATACACCTGCTTCTGAGGTCTGTCTTCAGGAGCCACATGGCGGAAGGAAGAGAGACCCAACTCCCACAGTCTGTTCTCTGGCTTCATACACACACAAGAACATACAACCCATCCACCCACCCCACCCCACACCATACACACACACTAACTCATACATGTGTGCACATAGCACACAAATACATGCACACACAAACACACATATGAATAAATAAATGCAACTTCAAACAAGGCAAAGACATCCATGGGTTACATCAGGGTGGAATGAACCAAAGCATCTTCAGCCTTCTGAGGAAGATCAAGTGTGAACTGAACGGACAAGATGGAAAAGATGTTTGGAACAAACTGGGTGTGGTAGTGCATGCCAGTCAACCCAGCACTCAAGGGGGGGGGACTATGAGTGTGAGGCTAGCCTGGGGTACATAGGGAGGGAGACCTTGTCTGGAAGAAAAAAAAAAAAAAGAAGAGGAAGAGGAGGCTATTTAGGGAACACCGTGTTTATATAAAATTCTATTTTAGCTTCATCACCTGAGGGGTCTAGAGACAATTCACAGGCTATAATTTCACATTCCTAAGGAAACATAAATGACCCATGGTGCTTACGGCTATTCCTGAACACACACAATCTCCTCTCATCTCAGAAGCCAGGCAGGGGTGGGCCTGGTCAGTCCCTGGACCCAAAGCAAACACGGTGAACACCACCATCCTCACCCGGTGATTCTCGCTGGTGATTCAGCCACCAGGGGCTTTGAGATAGGATCTGCCCTGGCCTTTCTGCAGGTCTAAGCTCTTCTAGAAACCGGAGGAGCGTCCCCAGCAAACGCCAGGTGCCATGAATTCCTGCTCAGCACATTTATTACATTACAAACAAGGGAGTTTATTTATTCCCTGCTTTGAGAGAGCGTCGCCAGTAAGCAGCTCAGGTGGCCTGAGACTTGGCCCAGTCTCTTTTCTTCATCTGCCCAAGTGCTGGGACTGCAGCTGGGAGCCACCATACTTGCTGTAGGAAAGTGATTTTTAATTAACTAATTAATTAGGTTTTCTGCTTGTGGTAGGGCTTCATGTAGCTAAGGCTAGCCTCAAACTCACTACATAGTCAAGGATGACCTTGACTTAGTCTCCTACCTCTGCCACCCTAGTGTTGGGCCTGTGTCCCCAACTATGCCTGGCTTATGGAGGGTGATTTAAATACATAGTAATATTTTGAGGAAAAAAGTGTCCCTGGGCCAGGGTCTTCCTCTCTTATGTCCCATGTTCCCTGTAACTGAAGGCACTGAAGGCAGTGTTACAACTGCACTCGCCGAGCTCCCTGGGGCGTCCTGAGAGTGAGAACCGACTGGGCTGTGGTCTGCTTCTTCCTTCTTTTTTACCTGCCAAGATTCCGCCTGCACTCAGATATCCCGACAGCCCTAAGGACTCAGCAGCCAGCTTTGCAAACATTCTCTTTATTTTCCAGAAAGGGAGCAGGCAATTGGGTAGAGGCGAGATGGACTGGACGCAGGGTGGCTGTTAGATCGCTTCTGCTCATGGACGTGATCAAATGTCATTACTGCGGTGTGATCAGTTAACTTTTCAGGCACATGAGCTTTGAAGAGGAGTTAAGAGAGCAGAGCAGAGGATAAGGATGTCTTAAGAGCTCAGCTCTTAGTGTACCGGCCCAGCATTCATGAGACCCCGGATTCAGTCCCCAGCACCACATAAACCAGATGTGGGGACACATGCCTGTAATCCAGCTCTTTGCAGGGAGGCGAAGGCAAGAAGCTCAGCCATTCAGGGTCCTCCTCAGTTACATAATGACTGGGCTAGCCTGGGCTGTTCCAGCGTTTGTCTCGAAGGAGGAGGATGAACAGTCGGTTCCTGAGCCCGACATAGGAACAATAGCTTTCTTTAGAATTTCCTGGCCGCTCTCAGACCTTAATCTTCGACACTTACAAGACAGAACCGTTAGTAAATGCACCTGACTCAGGAGGTCCCCAGTTGATTCCATAAAGGGACATGGGAGAATCAAAGTCCACGACCAAGCCCCTCTCTAGGAAGAATTCAAATCCAGGGTTATCTGGACAGACCGGGATTTCACAATAGAAACTTCATTTTAGTTTTTCTCTGTGTAGTCCTGGCTACGTGTACCCACATGTCACCCATCCATCCTTATCCATCCTTATCCATCCATCCATCCATCCATCCATCCATCCATCCATCCATCCTATCTGTCCATCCATCATCCATTCATCCATCTACCCATTCATCTGGAGGCAGAGGTAGGGGATCTCTCTTTGAGTTTGAGGCCAGTCTGGTCTATACAAAGAATTGCACAAGGCTAACACTGAAAGACCCTGTCTCCAAAAAACTAAAAAGCAAACAAAACAAAAAACAAACAAACAAGTAGTCACTATTAAATGTCTAATGAATGAATGAATGATGAAATCACTCTGCTGCTGCAGCTTGAACCCTGAGTGTCACATGCCTTTTAGGAAAGCATGCCTGAGTTACCTGCAGTTCTTTAGTGTCCTTTATGTAAATGACACACACAATGGCCAGAGGAGAAGCCTTGAGCTTGAAGTTTACTGGCATAATTGTTAGGGCTGAAAACAGATTTCCTAACAAAAACAAACAAACAAACAAACAAATATTTTTTATGTGTGTGTGTGCATGATCTCACTGGTCAGCCTTTTCTTTGTTCAAGCCTTCATGTTCCATCTTGTGGGTGCACAGAAGCAGTGACCCAGTGGTTCCACGGGGTTCCCTTTCCCCAGATTACCCTGCTCCTCTGAGAAGCTTCTCCATACATCGTAAAGTTATCATCTTTAATGAAAAATATGCCCGCAGCGGGGGGTGGGGGTGGAGGGAGCTCTGAGCCATTTGGTCCTTTCCTGTCTGCAGAGGGAAAGGCTACAGCCTGAGCAAAGCTGATGGGCTTTATTGTCACTTCGTAAATGAGCAAATGGCTCTGTCAATACAATAAAGCCCGTGAGATCGTCGGGGGAGGCCATCGAGAGTGTTAAAATGTATTTTGATTAACCTGGGTTCGACATCTTTTTATTCTGCTTCACTCTACAGCGTAGGAATGCTATGGAAAAAAAACAAAAACAAAACAAAAACAAAAACAAAAAAACCCCAAACCCATCCAAACAGGAAGCCGCCATAGCCATTAAAACCCTGCAGGGTCACCCCCTACTGAGTGACAGTAAATAGTTCTCATCAAACCCATAACTGGGTGGAGGGACATATTTGCACACTCAGGCTGGGCCTGTTTGGGATTCTGAGCAGAATTTTCTCTCCCCTAAGTGTTAATTCTCACACAGTTTTCATATTTGGGTCATAAATATCTTTTAGACACTGGCAAAAATGGCCGAGGTGTTTATGGGCTGCAAAAAACACAGATGGCAATGCAAAAAATGGAATCATTGGCGCCCCAACTGGAAGGAGCGGCTCCTGAGTGGGGGAGGGGAGCCCGGAGACCCCCGTTCACCCTGTTCTACCCCCTTCACTGCCCTGGAAGTCGTTAAGGGGTATGTGTCTCATAAAGATGTTTACGAAGTGGTCACAGCGATTCAGGCCTGGACAGGTGTGGGGACATGCCAGACTGGGTGGAAGAACTGGGGTCTGGCTGCTTAAGGGGCCACTTTCTCCTACGTGGCCTGAGGGGACCACAGAGCAGCCTCCAGCACAGACACAGAGGACTGGGAAGGGGATTTTGGAAGAACCTCACAGTGCAATTCCTAACAGATTCCAAATCTGGACAGCAGTGGGCTGGGGACTGACCGACCCAGTCTGAAAGTTCCTCCCAGGGACTTTCACATCTCGCGGCTAGATCTAGATTTGTTCTGATCTTCAGAGGTCTCCTTCCTTCCTTCCTTCCTTCCTTCCTTCCTTCCTTCCTTCCTTCCTTCCTTCCTTCCTTCCTTCTTCCTTGTTCTCCAATATTTATCGTAAGATTTAATATATTTTTTTACTTTTGCTACATCTTTATCTGTGTGTGCTCCCGTACCGGGGTACGTGTGTGGAGGGGGGAGGATGACTTTCAGGCGTGTGTGCTCTCCTCCACTAAGTGGGTCCTTGAGTCTGGTGACAAGCGCTTTACCTAATGAGCCATCTTTGCCAGCCTGAATTTTTTTTAAACATTATATTTTATTTATTTGTGTGTGTTTATGTGTGTAAATGCAGGCACATGAGTGTCATGGAGCGGTTGTGGAGGTCAGAGGACAACTCACCGAAACTGATTTTCTCTTGACACCTTGTAAGAGCAGGAAATCAAACTCAGGCTGCCAGGGCCTTCTCGAAAATGCTTCTTACTGCTGAGCCATCTCTCTGCCTCTCCCCAACATGTGTGTGTGTATGTGTGTGTGTGTGGTGTGTGTGGTAGCATGGGTCAGATGTATGTCATAGCATTGTGTGGAGATCAGAGGAAATTTGTGGGAGTCAGTTCTCTCTTTCCACTACGTGAGTTCTAGGAATTGAACTCAGGTCCTAGGCTTAGTGGCAAGCGCCTTTACCCACTGGGCCATCAAACTAGCCCTTTCGTTCTTTTTATTTGTATGTTTCCCTGAGTGTGTGTATGGGAGGGGGTGCACACATTGTGTATGAGGAGGAGGTGCGCACATGTGTGTATGGGTGTGTGTGCACATGTGTGTATGGAAGGGGTGTGCACATGTGTGTATGGAAGGGGTGTGCACATGTGTGTATGGGTGTGTGGGCACATGTGTGTATGGGAGGGGGTATGCACATATATGTATGGGAGGGGGTGCGCACATGTGTGTATGGGAGGGGTGTGCACATGTGTGTATGGGTGTGTGTGCACATGTGTGTATGGAAGCGGTGTGCACATGTATGTATGGGAGGGGGTGCGCACATGTGTGTATGGGAGGGGGTGTGCACATGTCTGCAAATGCCTGTGGCTGCCACAGGTGGACAGCTTGTGTCTAATTGCGCTCCGCATTTTGTTGTTATTAAGATTTATTTTTTATGCACATGAATGTTTTGCCTTTGTGTATGTCTGTGTACCACATGGGTGCCTGGTGCCCACGGAGGTCAGAATTGGGCCTTGAATCCCCAAAACTGGAGTTACAGCCAGCAGTGAGCAGCTATGTAGGTGCTGGAAATGCCACCCATTTCCTATGAAAGACACCCATCTCTGCAGGGCGGCACCCATCTCTGCATGGAGACACCCTTATCTCTGCATGGAGAAACCCATCTCTGCATGCCAGCACCCATCTTTTCATGGAGGCACCCATCTTTGCATGGTGATGACACCCATTTCTGAATTGAAGTACCCATCTCTGCATGGTGCATCCATCTCTTCATGGAAGTACCACATCTCTGCATGGCACACCCACCTCTGCATGGTGCATCCATCTCTGCATGGAGACACCCATCTCTGCATTGCGGTGGCACCCATCTCTGCAGGGAGAAACCCATCTCTGCATGGCACACCCATCTTTTCATGGAGGCATCCATCTTTGCATGGTGATGACACCCATTTCTGAATTAAAGTACCCATCTCTGCATGGAGGTACCTATCTCTGCATGGCGGCATCCACCTCTGCATGGAGGTACTTACCGCCCCAGCCTCCATTAACTTTATTAGAGACAGGATCCGTCAGCAAACCTGGAACTTGAAGATATAACTAAATTTCTGGGAGCTTCCCCTGTACCCTCCCTGCACTGGGAAGATGGGGTGCAGTCCCTATTTCTGGAGCTATGAGCACACAGGTCCTCATGCAGAAAGCGCCTGACTGGCAGAGGCATCTCCCCAGCTTTCCTTTTTTTTTCCCCGCCTAATGCAGCTTTTCACATAGTCCAGGCTAGCCTTGAAGTCCCTGGATAACCTTGGAATTCTGATGCTCCTGCCTCTGCATCTAAAGCCATCTAAAGCGCAAGGATTGTGGATGTGTGCAACCACGTCAGGCTAAAGTCACTAGACCTTTGTTGCTGGGGAGATGGAACCCAGGGTCTCAGTGCATGATGGGAGAGCACTCTGTCACCTAGCTACAGCTTTAGCTCTGATGTCTGGCTCCAAGTTTAGTTAAAGACTTGATCTCAAGGGAATAAGGCAGACCGTGATACACAAGACATCCAGAGTCCTTATCTGGCCTCCCTGTGCACGCACGCGCACACGCATGCACACACAGTGCACACCTGTGCATACATAGGCACCCTGCCATAAACAACACAACACAAAATGATAAATAAGTAGATGGTTTTTGGGGAAAGTAAAACAACACACTGTACAAGCTTTGGTTGATTTGCGGCAGCTCTGTGGTTGGGTCCGCCGCAGGGAGATGGAACACACAGTGGTTGATTGCCTGGGATCATTCATGGGTGTCAGCGGTCAGTGAGCCAGGTGAAGGGTACGGGGGGCGGGCACTTTGTTATTCACGGAATTAAAACTTTCCTCAATGAAAAGTCCTAGGAAAATGCCAGATTAAAACACAGTGCTGAGCAGGGAGGTGGTGGCATATGCCTTTATCCCAGCACTCGGGAGGCAGGAGCAGGCAGATCTCTGTGAGTTCAAGGTCGTCCTGGTCTATAGAGCAAGTTCCAGGACAGCCAGAACTGTTATATACAGAAACCTTGTCTCAGAAAATCATAAACAAAACAAAACAAACAAACAAACAAACCACAGAGCTGAAAACCTGGGAGGCTTAGAAAGTGGTAGCTGCAGTGGTAGGATGGAGGTCGCAGTGGGCAGGATGGAGAATGCAGTGGGCAGGGCAGGGTGGAGGCCGCAGTGGGCAGGATGAAGGCCGAAGTGGGCAGGATGGTGGCTGTTGGCTTTCATTGCTCTAAATGACTCCCAAGTACAGTGAATTTAAAAACCCTTCTTGAAAAGGCTTCTGGAATGTTCTTTATAATTCAACTTTCTGTAATCCATAATTTTCTGTCTCCTGCAGCAATCTCGTACCCACCCCCTGATGAGTCATTTTGATCATGGGGAGAAACCTACAATCATATCGTATACTAGAATTGGTGGGTATCTTGTTATGAAGAAACTGATAGGGCCAGGAAGACAGTTCAGGGGATAAAGACACTTGACACCAAATGTGAACACTGATGGAGAGAATCAACTCTTCCAGGTTGTCCTCTGTTGCTAAATAAATACATTAAAAAGAGAAAAAGAAAAAAGAGCTAGACATGGCAGCGCCTGCCTGTCATCCCAGTGCTGAAAAGACAGAGACAGGCAGATTCCTGAGGAATAAGCTCACGACATTATCCAACTGAATGAACTTCAGGCAAAAGAGAACCCATCTCTCTAAAACATGGTGGACAACATTAGATGAAAGCAATCCATGGTGTCCTCTGGCTTCCACACATACGTGTACACAGACACAGATACAGACAGACAGATCACAGAAAAAAGAAAGAGAGAGAGAGAGGAAGGAGGAAAGGAAAAGCAAAGCCGCGCATGGCGGTGCCTGCCTATCATCAAAACACTCAGAGGTTAGCCTGGGCTTCAGAAGAGCAAAATGAGCCAGAAAAGAGAAAAAGGACTTTTACCCTAGTGTGTGTTGATTTGGTAACTAGTCGCCTTAGTAATTTAAACCCTGAGCATCCAGCCGGGCATCCTAATTTAAAAGATGATGGACAAGGTCACCTATAGCTAGGTGTGGCGGTGCACACCTTTAATCCCAGCTCTTGGGAGACTGAAGCAGGTCAATTATTAAGAGTTTCGGGCCAGCTTGGTCTACATAGTGAATTCCAGGGCAGCCAGGGCTACACAGTGAGATCCTGTCTCACAAACAATATCAACAAAATAAACAAAAACCATCTTAGGCAGAAGAGGAGTATGTGACTGGCCCTTGCTGCTGTCTATGTCTGTAAAGATTTGAAAATTTCCAGAGTGCAGTAAAACAAAAAAGGAGGCACTGGAGAGAGGTCAGCCGTTAAGAGCACTGACTGCTCTTCCAGAGGACCCAGGGTTGATTCCCAGCACCCACCTGGAGGCTCACAACTGTCTGTTACTCCAATTCCAGAGGCTCTGACATCCTCACACAGACACGCATGCAAAACACCAATGCATATAAAATAAAAGTAAATACATCATTTAAAAGGAAAGAGCGTTCATTGCCCTGCCTGTGACAGCGCTGGTCCGGTTCCCAGCACCTAAGCTATGGCTCACAACTGCCTGTAACTGCACTCGCTTCCAGGGAGCCCGATGCCCTTCCGGCCCCTGTGGGCACTGCACAAAGTGGTGCAAAGCCTCACACAGGCCAACACAGACACACATAGTTATTACTATTTTTAAAAGGAGAGGAGAGAAAGAAAAGTTGGGACATGACAAAGTTACACAACTTCCTTGGGGAAATGACAGTGTATTTCTTTAAAAAGTACTTTTGTTTTGCTTTCTCAAAAAAATTGACTTTATGTCTGATCAGCTCAAGCTGACTGTAAAGTGAGATTCTATTCTGGGGCTCTCAGCTGTGTCAGGGCTCCCTCTCACCTCAAAACCAACCAACCAAAGCAGACAGACAAAAGGGCTTAGCAGCATCCTTAGAGTTAGTGAGGAGAGAATAATGTCTGAGCTGCAGTTATGACCTCTGTTTAGTTAAAAGCAACACAAAGTAAGTTTCTTTTTGTAGCTTTGATTTTTATTTTTTTTTTAAGATAAAGGCCCAGTTCAACACCCCACCCCACCCCCGCCCCACTCTCCAGGAATTACAGAATTTTAGTTACCACTAAAAAGGGATTAATTTGAATAATTGTTCTACAGAACAGAGACAGGAATCTTAGACCTACGTTGTTTTGTGTTTGCTTTCCTTTCTGTATTTGTTTGTTTTCTTCCTTTTACATTTTTGTTTTAAATACAACCATAAAACCTGAGTTTAGTGTGTCGTTATTTTCAGTACAAAAGTTAAGGCAAAAGCCACACCCAGGGCGCTGGGCTCTACACTGAAGTTTGGGGGTGGGGGGTGTTCATTTGCTTGTGTGTGATTTTGAGGAGACCTGAATAGCTAAAATTTCAACTAAGTCAACTCCCTGTATTTCTGCCTCTTTGTCTTTCTATTGACCCAACAAACAGGACTCTGAGTGGTGCTGGTGTAAGCCATTGGAAAAGGAGGCCAGAGAACCTGGCCACATTTCTCACTTGCAAAGAAGGGACAGGAGAAGGTATTTATTCCTGTCAATCATTGACACCTCGCTGTGGAGGCCAGATAATCTTTCTTTCAACCCCACCGGCTCTGTTCTGGAACCGAACTTTGCATTAAGAAACAATTGACAACCCAGTGTACGGGAAGCAGGCCCTTTGTGTGTCAGAAGAACACTTCTTCCTCTGGCTCGCCAAAGCTGTTCAAACAAGAGCTCCCTTGTCCCTTTCAGAAGTGGATAATAGGAAACCGAAATGAAATCTGGAGGTCATTTGGCCTCTTCCACTCGGAGGTGGTCGGGCCAGCTCCACACCCTGGGGCTTGCTAGCACACGACACTCACGCTTTTCACAGGCGACAGGAAGGACGCCCAGTGCTCTGGGAAGTTGTAGGACGGAGATTCATGCTGGGGTTCCGACTCTCAACCAGATTTTGGGAACCCCACCAAACGGGTTTTATCTAAACAAAAATAAAAGTCATGGTGGTCGGAACACCAACCAGCCAGCATGGCGGCGACTCCTGTTCATCCAATGCCTGATGTCCATAAGGGGAAGACTATGGTGTCGGCTTCATACCCAGATGAGTGAGGGCCAGGGCAGTGGCTTCTCGAGGTGAGCCTTGCAGTTGGCACTAAAATCTGGGTTACTTTAGAAATTATCTTTTTTTTAAAAAAAATTACGATTTAATTATTTTTATTTTATGTGCATTTGTATTTTGATGCATGCATGTCTGTGTGAGGGTATCAAAGCCCCTGAAGTTGGAGCTACAGACAGTTGGGAGTTGCCTTGTGGGTGCTGGGGTTTGAACTGGGTTCCTTTGGAAGAGCAGCCAGTGTTCTTAAGCACTAAGCCAACTCTCCAGGTCCTAGAAATTATCTTATTTTCTTTCTCCTCTTTCTCCTTTTAGAAAATTAATTAGTACACTGGCTGGTTTTGTCTGTCAACTTGACACAAGCTGAAATCATCAGAAAGGAAGGAGCCTCAGCTGAGGAAATGTCTCCATGAGATCCAGTTTAGGGCATTTTCTCAATTAGTGAGCAAAGAGGTGGGCCATGGCTGGTGGTGCTATCCCTGGGCTGGCATTTCTGGATTCTACAAGTAAGCAGGCTGAGCAAGTCATGGGAAGCAAGCCAGTAAGCAACATCCCTCCATGGCCTCTGCATCAGCTCCTGCTTCCAGCTTTCTACCCTGCTTGAGTTCTTGTCCTGACTTTCTCCAATGGTGGACTATGACCTGGAAGTGCAAGACAAATAAACCCTTTCCTACCGAACATTTTTTGGTCATGGTGTTTCATCACAGCAACAGAGACCCTAACTAAGACAATCAGTTATTATTTTTAAACAGGATCTCATTATGTGGCTCTAGGGGGCCTAGAAGAACTCTTTATGTAGACCAGGTTGGAATTAAACTCACAAAGTTTGTCTGTTTGGCTCTGCCTTCCCAAGTGCCTTTCTACCCCCCTCCCCGCCCAGGTCTCTCAGTGAGCTCATTGATTTACTAGACTGGCTGGCCAGTGAGCCCCAGGGTTGCTCCTGTCTCTGCTTCGCTTGTGACAGGCTTACAACTGTTCACTACTATCTCTGGCTCTTTATATAGGTTTTGGGGCTTGAACTCATGTCCACGCCATCCTTGTGTAGCAAGCCACTTCCTGGACTGAACTCTGTCCCCAGTCACCCAGGTGTGTGTCATAGCAACAGAAAGTTGCTGTTGTTTTATACTTTACAAATCGTAGCCTGAGAATATCCAACACACTGACTGAAAAATTCACTGAGGTTTATGGCGTCTCAGAATTATCCCTTCATTATCATCTTAATTAATACCAACCCAACTTTTTTTTTTTTTTAACAGGTGGAAACACAGACCCAGTAGTCTTGGCTGGTACAGGCCTAGGCTGGTGTCCCTCACCCTGGGGTGTCCTCCCACCGGGTCCTCTCCCTAAAGATAGGCAGCAAGGGACTGACCACTGAGACTACATTCCAAAGGTCATGGTGTCTTCTAGAGAGCAGGCTGGGGAGGCTGAAGCAGTCAGGATTGTGTCGGCATCAATACGGTCAGAAGTCAGATAGGCCACTGCGCCTTGGCTGGGGTCCCTGCTGAGCCTGGATTCTGCTCCTGGGTTCAATTCTGTGGTTACTGCCTTAGACTATGCCCCCGTCACTAGAGCCAGGTGGACAGCTACTGCAGCTTGCATTCCGGCTCCACACAACTTCCTCTGCTTCTGTTTTCTACAATCCTGCTCCTAACCTGTTCTTAATTCCTCTGTGTGCACACGTGTAATTCCTCTGTGTGTACCTGTGTGCGCATGTGTGTGAGCACAGAAAATGCTGTCAGCCCAAAGTGAGGAGATCTGTGCACTGGAGATAGTTCCCATGATAACCATAACATTCAGGTTTCTTGGTGCCTTTGGGGAGATCCTCAGCCCTGGACTCCACTAGCACTGACCAGACCCAGGGAGAGAAGGAGTCTCAGGGAAAGGCCTTTCCTGGGACATTTGTACACAGAACGTCAGAGGGACACACACGTGCTGAACCATGCTCTTGCCCAGACCCTATGGGTTTGCTCAGGGTACTTCCCATGTGCCCAGCAGGTCACACATCCTTCCTCCTGTCTCCTAGGAACTGGCTGGCCTCCCTGAGCTGGCCCTGCTGACACTTTTCTGGTTCTAGGCATGTGTTTTCATAGGCACGGAACATTCCAGGCTCCCGTGTAGTCCGTTGTGGTCCCCAAACCACAAAATACAAACCTGCAAAATAACAGCATCTTAGCCTGTCTTTTAGCAAAGACCCAAAGACCCATGCAGATTTTTAAAATTAATTTTAATTTTGTATTTTTAATTCTGTATGTGTGTGGGGGTTTGTGTACCTGAGTGGATGATGCCTGAGGTGTCAGAGCCCCCTGGAATTATAGGCAGTTGTGAGTTGCCTGATGTGGGTGCTGGGAATCGAACTCGGGTCCTCCGCGAGGGCAGCGCATGCTCTTTACCATGGATCATTTCCACAAACCCCACTGTAGATTTTATCTTTACTAAATATCACAATGCATAGTTTGTCACTTCAGACTGGGGGTATAGGTTGTGGTATTCTTTTTGTTCGTTTTTTTTGAGACACTGTTTCTCTGTGTAGCCCTGGCTGCCTGGAACTCACTGCGTACACCAGGCTGGCCTTGGACTCAGAGATTCGCTGGCCTCTGCCTCCTGACTTGTGCCACAATACCCAGCATAATGCGGTTTCTTTTTTAAAAAAAATTTCTATTATGTAGTTTAGCATTATTGTGGGAGTGGACACAAAATATGTGGCGGCCAGAGGACAGCATCTCAATCTCTTCTCTTCTTCCACCGTGTGGGTCCCGAGAATCAAACTCGGGTCACTAGGCTTGGCCTTTGTCCGCTGAGCCATCCCATGAGCCCCAGTGTGTCTGATTTCTGCGTTAGTGCATTCAACATTCTGCGGAAGAAGCTTGAGGGTACAGAGCAACCTCGGGACAGAGCGGTGGCGGGGTTCTGTATGTGTCTTGTGTTATTAAACATATTTTCAAAGCCAGAGGAAGTGCAAGTTGACAGCTGTTGAAATTCAATATTTTCCATAGAAGCGCATTTCACTCTTCTGAAAAGTCGTTTGTTCTGGTCTTCCAGATTCCATCGATCCGCGTAGCTGCTCGCCGGCTCGGGACACACTCATTTCCCCAGAACAAACCCGGCAGCACGTAAATGCCGTGATCTGGGGAAGATGCGCCGTTACCCTTTTCAGTTTTTAAACTCGGATCTCAGCAAATACTCCGACCCCCTCCACCCCCACCCGCGCCCGCCTCAACCAGGCCTAGTGGGGACGAGGCATTGAATTACCAGCCTGTCACCGACGCCACGGGCTCTCCCGTTCCTTTGAACAGGAGCTGGGCTTAAGAAGAAAGTTTTTCTTAATAAGTAGCTGCTCCCCCTTTGATATGCACATCTGGATACGAGGTCTTATCTGCAGCCAGCTAAGGCTGCTTCCTGAGGGTAAATGATAAAAGAACAGCTCAAAATAACAAAAAAGGAATAAAACGTGCCAGATGCTTCGGAAAGCAGACAATGTGGAAGAAAGCAACTATTGACAATTGAAGCAATCATTTTAGAGGCTCACTGACTCCAGTTTTTTTTTTTTTTTTAAGGGATTAGGAAGACTGGGCTGACAGGCACTGCCGTATTCTGTTGGAAATTAAGGGGGGGGGGGGAATAACGCCGAGCGTGCTATCAATCACTTGGGGGTTAATTTTGCCTCTGTCCTGGTCTGATTCTGCAGCTTAAAAAAAACAAAAAAACAAAAAAAACCCTTCCCTTTTACTTTGTCGCCCTCTGTTTAAGCACAGTTAACTGAGGCCCCACCTCAAAGATTCTGATTCACAAATTCTCTCAGGAATGACAAAGGATTTCTCGCAGACCGAAAACACAGAGAAAAGTGACCCTCGGGTAGAGCCATCTTCCCGCCTTCTCTCCCGGTCAGTTTTAAAGAAAGTTTTTCTTTGTTCCGATTCCCTTCCATACTAGATAGGGTATTTTTTAAAAAATTTATCTTGATTTCTTTGTCACCTTTGTTGGAAGGCATTCTTATGGAAACGTAATGGTTTTTCTCAGTTTGGGGGCTTTTCCGGGGAACATTCGTCCCCTCCTCAGTATGGGCTGGCGTTTTTGGGGGGCGTTAGAGCGGAGGGGTGGAGTTGGCTGAGGTGATGCACAAATATGATTCTCGAGGCTAAGCCTTTGTTCTTTTCAAAGGAAGCAGGGCCAGCTTGCTTTGTAAACACGTGCTGGCGACTCCAGTACTTCTGCGGCTGACGGTAACTGATATGTTAATAGCCACGTGAAACGTGGGCTTTCCGTACATCGCTCCTGAAGTGAAAACCGAGGATGGTGTGGGGGCGGGAGTGGCAGCAGGCCGGGTCCCCTGCACCTTTCCCTGCCTTCCCAGATAAGGCGCCCGCATTGATTCCGCATTAACATGCAGCAGGCATGGGAAAATGATAAACTCCTACGCCACTGTCATGGCAACTGAAAAAATGGCTGCTTTAGCGGGGTGGGGAGGAACAAGGGCCACAGGAAAAGAAAAGCCAAGGCTTGTCTCTTTTTTTTTCCTGTTTGACATCTGTTGTTTAACATACAAAATTCTATTATCACGATGAAGGGCGGCTGCTCTCGCCCAGAAGTTAAGGGAGCGCGGCTCTGAAGTAAGAGTGAAAAAATCCTGTAGCGTTTCCACCTAGAGTTGAAAGTCGCGCCCCCACCCCCCCCATTCCAGGTAGGAAATCTTGAGCCTCCTGGGGAACGTGGGGTGTGGCGCTGGGGGGAGGCCTGTAAAGCACGCGTGATTTTGTCAATTATCTTCATTCCCTCCCCCCCATTCTTTAAAACAGATTTTGTATTCTCCTGAAGGGACGTTTGAAAGGGCTTATGATCACCGGACACAGCAACGTAGAGAATAAAACGAGGGTTTGTAAACACGGATGGGGCCCAAGGTTTAAAATGGTTATTGCTGGCAACGGAAAAGGGCGGGAAGGGCTTGCCCCTCCCCCACCGGTCCCGGGACCTCGCATACAGGAGGGATTCCAGGCCAAGAAGTAGCTTTTATTGCCTTCCTCTGTGGCTCCTTCCCCCATTTTTATAAAGCGATCACTCACGTAGCAATCAAGTGTTTTGAATGGGACTCTAGACGCTGATATTCACGCTGACATAAAACTTCCATATTGCCCCAAAGGACGTATTACCTGGAGCCTGGAGAGTAATGCATTTCCTTGACACATACATGTGCGCACACACACACACACACACACACACACATATATGTTTTGGTTTTTTTTTTTTTCTTAACATGAAGTGACTTGGGCTGGGTAAAGGCGCTTGCTGCCAAGGCTGATGATCGGAGTTCAGTTCCGGGAACCCATTCGCGGTGCAAGAACAGAGCTTCCTTCCAAAAGGTGTGCTCCGACCTCCACTTGTGCATGCGCGCGCACACACACACAGCCTCTAAATAAATGTATGTTTTTAAAACCTGGAATTTCAAATGCAGCAACTTTCAATCACACTTCGTGGCTCACACGAGTAAACAGCTCACAGCGGGGGTTCAACAACAGCTGTTGAAGATTGCTACCATCCCCACACCGCCAAATGGAGGCTTTCCAGGAAGGCTGAGATTAAACCCCTCGATAGGGGACGATCAGATAAGTACACACAAAGACCTTTTATATAATTGCCATCCGACGTCAGCAAAGTTAGCATTTTAAGGTGGGGGGGGGCAGAAAAAAAAAGGAAGAAGAACCCAACCTCAAGTTAGCAACCTCACATTCTGTAATAACCCGGTCCTAATAAATGCAGGCCTGGGAGGGGCCCAGCAGCCTAAGAAATCGGGAAGGTCAGAATGGAATTGTTTGCTTTTCCAGACCACCGATTACAGTTACAAGAGCCCATCACGGTAAAGCTACAGAGAGTGTATCCTGGAACTGCGGGGAGTCTCCAAGAGATCCGGGACTCGAATGAAGGATTTACCTGGGGGCAGGGAAGGAGGAGACCTAAGGGCGTTAGAGGCTCGGGCCTAGCAAAGAGAGACTGCTAGGTGCCTGGCCTGAAAACGGCTTTGCGGGGAGGGATGTTGACTGGCCTGTGACATCTGGACTAGCCTAGCAGAAGAATCTTTTCCGCTGCTGGATTTCTGTTTTCGGCTTCCAGGTTTCATCAGCATAGTCTTTGTTAGAGGGGCTTAGAGTCTAACATTTGCAATTCTAGATTTTTCATTCTGCCGGGCTTCCGCCTGCTGCCCCTTTTTCCATATTCATATTTATTGCACGTCAAATTCAGGAAGCCTTCCCACTGGCCCTCCGACTCTCCGCGAACGGGGGGGTGGGGGTGGAGGCTCCTGGGCGAGGGCGTGGGGGGGGCGTGGGTGAAGTTCTCCCAAAAAACTTTCCTATTCAGATTCTCCCCTGCCTTCCTCCCGAGTCTCATCCACCTTTTCTTTTGGAGATCTGAACACGCTCCCCGACACAATTCCGATAAAGTGGTTCCTATTTCATCCAGTAGGGTGTGAAAGTCCCCCAGGGAGGTCACAAAACTTGCCTTGGCTTCAGATTTTCTGATTCAAGCTCCAAAAATCTAGAAATTAGACCCATCAGGACAGTTTCTCAACAGCCAGAAAAAAAAAAGGTGTACAGGCAAGTGCGCGTGTGTCTAAAACCACGGGAATCTGCTAACGCAGCTTCCGCTGCCACCTCCAGCCGGGTCACACCGCTGTGAAGGTCGCCTCCCCAGAGGGACCCTTTGCAGCAGATTTACTCCCGAGCTCAGCCTCTCAGACGGGTAAAGCAAGACCAAAAGGCTGAGTGAAGGAATTTAACTCTGAAAATTCGGCCCGCCGAGGAATTGGCTCAGAGGGTAACGATGCTTGCTGTCAAGGTTGAACCCGAGTTGGGATGGTGGGAGGAGAGAATCACGTCCTTGCCAGTTGTCCGCTGAGGAAACTGGTGACTGTTTGGGGTTGAACCGTGTCTGCTCCAAGTCCACAAAGTGGCTGTAGTTTGAGGCAAAAGCTTTAAGGAGAAAACTAAGGTTAAACCTTTCAGAACTGGAGAGGTGACTCGGAGGAGTAGAATGTGGGTCTCCTCACTCCTGTTGGGCAGTTTGCATCCGCCCTCTTTTGGCCTCTTCAGGTATTGCACGCATGCTTGTGGTGTACATAAATAAAAATAAATACGAAAATTAAAGATTATTTGCTTTTCTCATCGCTGTCATGAAAATAACTGACATAATCGATGTAGGGGGCAGAGGATTAATTTTGGTCCGTGGTTTTAACGGGCCCCAGTGTGTAGGGCATGTATTCAAACAAATTTACATAAATATGCCTGCCCCCAAGTGGGACAGAGCCTGGAGAATGATACACAAGGTTTCCTTTGGACTCTCTTGCTCCCATGTACCATGCTCCCACATGCACTGATAAAATCAAAGGTTGGGGAATCTGGGATAGGGCAGCAACATGCTCATCCCTCTATTGGCGTGTTCTCAGATGCAAGTACCAACGAGTGGGCTGAATTTTGCACCCTATGCCACCATTTACTTCACGTAACAGGAACCCAAAGGTCACCAAAAGGTGCCATCAGAAGATCACCAAGACCACTGAAAAACCCTCCCACCCAAACCATCCCATCCCACCCAAACCAT
>NC_022033.1:9687039-9701820 GCF_000317375.1 Microtus ochrogaster | reverse complement strand
CCATCCCACCCAAACCATCCCATCCCACCCATCCCATCCCATCATCCTCATCCAGGCCTCCCAGTCACAGCAGCCAGGCACTTACCCCAGGGCAGGCACTGTGCAGTCATTTGGAAAAAACCATTCATTGTCAACTCTTCAGGCTCACAAGCTGTGCAGAAAGAGGGCTGGAAGCCAGACATCACTGCCTTCGTTTTGCATCTGTGCTTTGGCTGAAGACACTGAGGTGAGCTCTTCCCCTCAGACTGCAGGAAGGGCAAAATCTAGCCTAGTCCACCCCCTAAAAGAGGAAGATTGCTCTAGAGGGTGAGACCACACCTGGAGCAGAAGCTTGATCTAGCCCCTCAAGCGAATGACGGGTGTGTGTGTGGGGGACACGACACACTGCTGGGGACCACCTCACAGGGCCAGCGCTGATGGTGATTAAAGATGCCAAGCATGGGCTGGAGAGATGGCTCAGAGGTTAAGAGCACTGGCTGCTCTCCCAGAGATCCTGAGTTCTATTCCCAGCAACCACATGGTGGCTCACAACCATCTGTAATGAGATCTGGTGCCCTCTTCTGGTGTGCAAACAGAACAGTGTGTATGTAATAAATAAATAAATCTTTAAAAAAAAAGACTCTAGTCACCCCAGAAGGCTTCACTACATATATCTTCATCCCTTCCTCTATCTTCTACACTTAAGCTTAAAGGTTATTCAGTGCCCTGAGGATGGGCCTTGGGACCCTGGATCTCTTTGTCCTAATGTGAGCAGATTGAACAAATCATCTGTCTGCCTTTCCCAAGATCCATTTCTTCAATTGGTGTATCGGGGACACTGACCAAGTCTAGCTGGTTGGAGCTGCCAGGATTCAGGCTTGTACCCTAAAGATGCTCCTAGCACCCCATAATGTCCAAAGTAGTCTGTCTTGAAATTCATCTTTTCCGTAGGGGAGGAAAACCCTAGAGAAAAGTGTCTTTTTTTTCTCAAAGATGTATTTATGTATATGAATGCTTTGTTCACATGCATGTTGTGTACCACACACATTCCTGATGTCCTTGGAGTTTAAAAGAGGGTCTGAGGTTCCTTGGAGCTGGAGTTATTGTGAGACACCATGTGGGTGCTGGGATTTGAACCTGTGTCCTCTGCAAGAGCAGAAAGTGTTCTAAACCTCCAAGACATCGCTCCAGCCCTGAAGTTTCTTAGTAGACTTCCCCTTCCGTGTTTGTGGTCACAACTAGGTTACGTGCTTGCTTCTAGAACAATCTCTGGCAAAAAGGTTCTAGGATCTGCAGGTAGTGATGGGCTTTTATTCCCCCCAACACTCCCCCTCACCAGCTTCCAAATTTCACAAGCAGGAAGAAAAGAGAAGTGGCATTTGGATAGGAGAACAAGAACACTGGCTACAGGCTTGTTTCACGAACCCTTCCGTGGTGAAGTTGAGTGATTTCAGGTCATTTCCAAGCCCCTGGACCGCTGCTGCATGGCCTGCCCACTCACATTCCAGGCCTGAAATGACCAGGTGGATGCATGGGGGCTCTGCTGGAAGGCGGGGGTCCTCTATTGTGACAACGCTCCTGCTGCAAACTGCTGAGACAGATAAATCCGAAGAGGCTTCAGTCTCTAGAGAAACCGCTTCCCAGAAGGTGACATTGTCATAACAGCTTCTTCTGGGATGGAATTCTCCCTGAGCCCTTCTCTTCTCCTTAAAAATACCTTAACACTGGTCCTGGGGAGATGGTTCAGGAGATAACGGTGTCAGCTGCCAAGCCTGGCCAAGCCTGTATACCTGGGTTAATGCACCAGAGCCAACTCCCAAAAGTTATACTCTGTCCTCCACATGTGCGATGTGACACTTGTGTGCTCATACACAAAATGAATAAAAATGTTAATAAAAAAAGTGAGGGGCTGGGGGCTGGAGAGATGGCTCAGTGGTTAAGAGCATTGCCTGCTCTTACAAAGGTCCTGAGTTCAATTCCCAGCAACCACATGGTGGCTCACAACCATCTGTAATGAGGTCTGGTGCCCTCTTCCAGCCTGCAGGCATACACACAGACAGAATATTGTATACATAATAAATAAATAAAATAAATTTTAAAAAAAGTGAGGGGCTGGAGAAATGGCTCAGCAGTAAAGAGCACTGACTGCTCTTCCAGAGGTCCCAGGTTCAATTCTCAGCACCCACATGGCAGCTCACAATTGCCTAACTCCAGTTCCAGAGGATCTGTTACCCTCACACAGGCATACATTGAGGTAAAACACCAGTGCACACAAAGTAAAAAAAAAAATGTAAAAAGTAGCTAATGATTAATGAGCAATGAGCTCAGGCTCGTCTCATCTTCCTGTTTTTCCTTTTATTTAAAGATTAATGTATTTGTATGTGTGTGTGCTTGCACCACCTGGGTGTAGGTGCCCACAGAGGGAGACAAGGTCGGATTCCCTGGAGCTGGAGTTATAGTTGGTTGGGAGCCACTGTGTGTGCACAGAGAACCAAACCCAGGAAGAGCGGTAAGCCCTCTCCATCACCTACTCATGTCTGCAGTATCCTTCTGCTCCTCTTCATAAAGAGAATGACGAGGTAAGAAGAGATTGCGCTCCGGTCTCATTCCCCGCTTCCTAAGGTGGGCCACTTCCCCCACAGCCCACACCATACACCGTCTCCCACCCACAGCAGGAGAAGCAATCACTTCCAATGGAGAAGGGAATTGCAGAAGATGGTGCCTAGTTCTTAGCTTGGTATCTTTTTGGTTGTTATTTATTTTCATTTTCATTTATTTTTAATTTTTGGAGACAATGCCTTGTTATGAAGCTCAGGCTGTCCTGGGACTCAAGATCCTCCTGCAGGCCTCTAAGGACTAGAATTGCAGGCATGCACCCAACTGGATCTCTGTACCTTGGAGAAGGCTTCCCTTAGGCTATGTCCCTTTGCTCAATCGAAGATGGGAGATTTTGATAGGGGGACGGAGGATAGGGTTGAGGACAGCAAAAGCCAATGCCTCTGGTGTGGTTGCTATAAGCCAGGCACCATGCAAAGAACTTTCTCGTGAAAAAACTGGGGTCACATTTGGTTATGTTGGTGTACCTCTATCACCCCAATACTTGGGAGGTACAGTCAAGAGAATCAGGAGTTCAAGGATAGCCTCAGCCACACAGGGAGTGGGAGGCCAGCCTTGGCTATGTGAGACCCTGTCTCAAAAACAGTTGGGTAAGGAGATGGTTCGGTGGGCAGAGTACTTGCTTAAATATAAGGACTTGAGTCTGGAGGCCAAGCACTCACATAAGGAAAAGCAAAGCCTTTTCCTTACAAAGTGTACATCCATACTGTGCTGGAGGCTTGGAGCTCAGATGAACCCCAGTCAGATCTCTCGCCAGTCAGATCAGCCAAAGGAGTGGACTCCAGGCTAAGTGAGGGACCCTGCGTCAATCAGCAATAAAGTGGAGGCCAATCAAGGATGCCGGCAACAGCAGTCTCTGGTCTCCATACTGCCATGCTGGTGCCTGGTGAGCAAACACACACACTCACATGCGTGTCCATGCACACATGCATGGACACACATACCATCACCTGCAGACTGGAATTCCAAGCTGAGTTTCTGTGGGTCCATCAACTATAGAGTAAATCTCTTCCCATGCCCCTTTAGGGGCACAGGAGATGTGGAGTAAGTAAACCCAGCAGGAGCCAAAGGATTCTGACCCTCTGCTGCTCCAACCCTGGGAGCCAAGCAAGAGCACAGACTAAAATGTGTCTCTCCTAGGTCATGTCTGGGTCCTCATCCCCACACCGCTGAGCAGGGGGCTGGTTTGAAAGAAGGGGTGCAGCACTTCTGATAAAGAGGGGGAGTCTTGGAATGAGACGAGCCTGGACTCATAGGGGCAGACTGTCAATCCGGTGATAACTAAACCTCTAAGAGGAAGGAAGAGGCAGAGCCCAGAGAAGCCACTGAGTCACCACTGTCCCAGGCCAAGGCTGTCTGGAAGCCACAGGAGATGGACTGAGCAAGAATTTTTGCCTAGAGCGTTAGGGCGAGCACTGGCTCCAGTGTCGCCATCCATCCGACTTGTGTTTCCTACGGTGTGAGAATAAACTTTGTTGTTCCAAGCCACACTGTCTGTGGTAGATGGCGACAGCAGCTCTGGAGACAGCCTGCTGCGGCTGGCAATCACCAGGGCCCCCTTCTCATGGTCTTCAGCCCTCAAGGCTTTAACTGCAGTCGCAGCTCTGAGACTGTGCCGAAGGCTGAGTGAGGTGCACACTGAAGGCTTCTGTGTAATCTAGAGGGGTCTAATTAGAGTCCTTGCATTTGATAAGGAGTGTTTGGCAAGACTTGGAGTCTCCTTCTTCTTTCTCCTCCTCTTCCTCCTTCTCCTCCTCATCCTCCTCTTTCTTCTTTGTCTTTCCAGACAGGGTTTCTCTGTGTAGCCCTGGCTCTTCTGGAACTCACTCTGTAGCCTAGGCTGGCCTCAAACTCACAGAGATCCACCTGGCTCTATCTCCTGAGTACTGGAATTAAAGGCACGCGCCACCACTACCCGGCTCCTACGGCCTCTTAGTTATGATAATGTAAGTACCTTCTACTATTAAGTTAGGGGTAATGTCTAAGTAATTGATGCAGGCAAAATCGTGGCTTCTTTCCATGTGAGCAGGCTTGTCACCAAGCAAGTAAAACAAGACTTTGACATTCAGCTGAGTCAAATAATGTAAGAAGTTGTGTGTGTGTGTGTATGTGTGTGTCGTATTGTGTGTGTCTGTAGGAGACAAGATTGGAGGCCTTGTGAGCTGGCTCAGTGGGTTAAGATGGGGTGCTTGCTGTCAAACCACCTGAATTTGATCCCCAGGACACAAAAGGTGAGAGAAGGAACTTCTTCCTACAAGCTCTCCTCTGACCTCCACACATATTGTGACACACGCACGCTCACACTCCATTCACAAGCATGCAAACAATAAAATAAAAAAAATTTAAAGGAGCCGGGCGGTGGTGGCGCACGCCTTTAATCCCAGCACTCGGGAGGCAGAGGCAGGCAGATCTCTGTGAGTTCGAGGCCAGCCTGGTCTACAAGAGCTAGTTCCAGGACAGGAACCAAAAAGCTACGGAGAAACCCTGTATCGAAAAATTTAAAAAAAAAAAAAAATTTAAAGGAAACTTAAAAAAAGAGTAGAAAAATACCTTAAAGTTAAAAAGAAAGAAAGAAAGAAAGAAAGAAAGAAAGAAAGAAAGAAAGAAAGAAAGAAAGGGAAACAGTAAAGGCTCCGGAAGCAAAGAGATGGGATAAAAATTATCGTGCTCACTAGGAACCCAGGCTTGTCTTCCAGGACCAATTGGAACTTCCTGGTTAAATTTGGACCTTGTTGGAACAGCATGTCTGTCCTGCTTAGAAAATTTCTATCGGCCAGGCCATGGTGGCGCACGCCTTTAATCCCAGCACTCAGGAGGCAGAGGCAGGTGAATCTGTGAGTTTGAGGCCAGTTTGATCTACCAGGACAGCCACGGTGACACAGGGAGTCTTGAGACACTCCCCCCGCCCCCAAAATTTCTATCTACCTCCTTTCTGTGAGTTTGGGATCCTTCCGTATCTGTTTCCCTGCTTTGGGACTTTTGGAATTGAATTTACTGTGTGTGACTTCTCTATTTCCATTTTAGGGTTGGAGACTGTGAA
The DNA here is from genome assembly GCF_000317375.1 of Microtus ochrogaster. Classification (NCBI taxonomy): domain Eukaryota; kingdom Metazoa; phylum Chordata; class Mammalia; order Rodentia; family Cricetidae; genus Microtus; species Microtus ochrogaster. The sequence continues at coordinate 9,696,185 of NC_022033.1, read as the reverse complement.
GGATTTTTTTTCCCTCTCCAGGCAAAAGAGATTGTGCACGCACTGGAACTTGTAAGTAGTTGCCCACCGTTTCCACTCCCGCTAGTGTTTAATGAAGAGCAAAGTTTGTTTTGTTCCCCAACATTTTTAATTGCTACTTAGATGTCTAGGCTGTAATTTTGCCGCTATGTAAATTACATCACCAGCAAGGAAACCAAGCAAACAGTGTTTACTTCCTCCCCCCACACCCCCCTCAGAGGCTGGCTGTTCCTTATAGAGGAGCAGAAACTAACAGAGGCAAGGCTCAGTTCCCAGCCCCACCCCGTGATTGGATTTTAAATCATTCCCCAGAGAAGACAGATAAACTCTAGGTGGCGTTTTTTTTTGTTTTATTTTTTATTTTTTTTTTTAAAAAACTCTTACTGACAATCCAGTGAGCAGTAAGTCACAAGAAAAAAATATTTCCTTGTTTAAAGTCATAAGTAAGTCTACAGGCCGAATATTCCAGAAATGGGAGCCATTGGTGGCTTGGCGGCACACCCCAGCAGCAGGAAGCTGTGATGTTGGGTGAGATTTGGGACACGCCAGTCAATTGCGCACGGAAATTAAATGGAAGCCTAGCTTAATTTTTATTCCTGGCTAGGAATGCTTATTATATACATCCAGCTGAGAGGGACCCAGAACCTACCCCCACCCCAGTGCTTCCCACAGGGTCAAAGTTTGTTTTCATTTGATTAAAAGCTAGGTAGGTGGTCTCTGGCTGCAGTGGCCCATCATGGATGCCAGCCTCTTTCCTGGAGCTCAGCACTGCACACTCCCACACCCCCTCCTTGAGAGGATCTCATGTGGCCCAAGCTGGCTTCTAAGTCACTGTGTAAGTCACTGTGTAACGGAGGATGACCTTGAACTCCCGATTTTCCTGCCTCCACCAATGCCTGCTTTATGCAGTGCTGGGGATTGAACCCCGGTCCTTGTGCATGTTAGGGGTGCACTGTACCCTCTGAGCCACAGTCCCAGTCACTTCTCACATTTTACTAATCTCATGGCCTCCAGATGATGCCATCTATCGAGGCAGCAAGACATAAGAAGGGGCGAAGGAGAGACTGGAGGGATGAAGCTGGAAAGGCTTGCTGCTTTTCCAGAGGACTTGAGTTCAGTTCCAGCACAGCTGACAACCTTTTCTGGCTCCACACCAGGGACACAGACATATGTGTAAGCAAAACACCCATACACATAAAATAAAAATAAAAAAAATATATTTTTTAAAAAAATAATAGAGACTCGAATCACTTGGAGTCTGTTCTCTCGGCTTCCAGCCTCGGCTGCCACGCCTACTTCTGTACCTCAGCTCTGCCATCATGGACACTTTTTTCTCTTCCAGAGACAGTGTCTCCCCCCTATGTAGCTCTTGCTGTCTGAGCACTCACTATATAGACCAGGCTGGCCTCGAACTCACAGAGATCCACCTGTCTCTGCCTCTCAAGTGTGCACCACTCCACCTGGCTCCATCGTGCATTCTTACCCCTCTGGAACCATGAGACCAAATAACCCCTTTTGACTATAGTTCTCTTGGTCATGTGTTTTAATCACAGCCACAGAACAGTAGGTAAAGACACAGGCCTTAAAGAAGTCTGTCACTGGGGCTGGCAAGATGGCACGGCAGGTAAAGGCACCTGCCTCCGAGTCCCACCACCTGAGCTGGTTCTCCAGGACTCACAGGAGAAGGAAAGGAGAGAAACAACTCTCACGAGATGCACATGTGGGCTGTGGCAGCCACCCCCACTCCATGCCGCGCACACACACATACATATTTATGCATATATGCATATGTATATGATATGTATATAAAGGAAAAGTGGAAACGTGTTCACTTAACATCAAACCACCCACCTTGCAAGAGCTCACAGAGTTCTGTACTCAAGGGTCCAATAGGCAGGAAGAAGTCAACGGCAGTGGGCCCAGAAGCTGCTCCGAGAGGCCACAGGGTAAGACAGAAGGATGGAAAGGTGGGTATGAACTTTGGCATTCAGCAAGCATGAGATGCGCTTTCAGTAGCTGTGTGTATTCCCTTTGTTTTGTTTTTGTTCTTCAAGACAGGGTTTCTCTGTGTAGCCCTGGCTGTCCTGGAACTTGCTCTGTAGATCGGGCTGGCCTCACAGAGGTCCACCTGCCACTGCTGTCCGAGTGCTGGGGTTAAAAGCACGTACCACCACTGCCTAGCTAAGAAGGTAATCTTTAAAAGATGCTATGTGGAACACAAGCAAGACTTTGAATTATTAGTAGCTATATTGCCTTTCTTTCTTTCATTATGGACACAAGTCACCCAGGCTGGCCTCAAACTCAGTGTTGTAGCTGAGGATGGCCTTGAACTTCTGAACTAACTTCTGGTCCTGTTTCCACCTCGAGAGTGCTGCTGTTGCAGGGGGTGGAGACCGCGGAGTCATCTTGCCAGGCCTGCATGCTAAGGACTGAACCATAGCCTCTTCTTGACATCTGGGGTCTTGTAAGTCTTTGTGGTGCGCCTTGTCTGAGAGGAGAGGGAAATCTGAAGCCTTGTGAAGCTAATTGCATCGTCCCTGCCTGTGACGGGGCAAATGTCTCCAGACATTGTTGTACATCCTATTGGGTGGGCACCAGTTTTACCTGGTGACCAGGCATAGTGACATATGCTATTCTAACACTTGGGAGGCTGAGGCAGAAGGATTGTGAGCTCAGCCTGAACTACATAGGCAAACCTTGTTTCAAATAAAGCAAACAGTCCATAGTTGATATAGACTTTTGACTCTTTTGACATGCTGAAATATATAGTTATATTTATGTAATCATATACATATGTATAATATAAACATGTAATGTTACATATTTATGTATGTATATACAACAAAATACCATTTTAGCCGATATAAATACTGTATACATATAACAAGATATATGACATATAATTATAAATGATATAGAAGCATATAGAAATATTTGTATAGAATGTCCAGAAACCCAAAGAAAAGATCTGTGCATCTTTCTGTACGGAAGGCATTGATGAGGACAGTTCAAAGTTAAGAAAAAGATAAAAAGCCACATACATGGAAAGGAAAAACTTAAGTAAACAAAAGGAGATTCAAAATCCAAGCTGTGGTGACGTGGTGTCTAATTTCCAGGGGCAAATGTGGGCCAGATGGGATGAACAGGCCACACAGAGGAATGGGATTTGTTCAGGGCAAAGTGTGTGTGGTGTGTGTATGTGTGTGGTTTATGTGTGGTGTATGAGTGTCTCTGTATGGTGTGTTTGTGTGTGGTATGTGTTTGTGCGTAGTGTGTGTATGGTATTTGTAGTGTATTGTGTGGTATATGAGTGTGTGTGGCATGTAGTTGTGTATGGTGTGCATATGTGTGTGGTGTGTATGTATGTGGTATATGTGTGGTGTATGAGTATGTCTATGATATATGTGCATGGTGTGTATGTAGTATATGAGTGTGTATGTGGTGTGTGAGTGTGTGTGGTGTGTAATGTGTGGTACATGTGTATTGTAAGATTGTGTGTGTAGTGTATTGTGTGGTATGCACGTATTGTACGATTGTGTGTAGTGTGTGATTGTGTGTGTAGTGTAATGTGTGGTACATGTGTATTGTATGATTGTGTATATGTGTGTGATGTGTAGAGTGTATTGTGTGGTATGTGGTATATGAGTGTGTGTGGTATGTGTTTGTGTATGGTGTGTATCTGGTGTATGAGTGTGTGGTATATGTGTGTGGTGTGTACGTAGTATATGAGTATGTATGTGGTGTATGAGTGTGTGTGGTATAATCTGTGGTGTATGTGTATTGTATGATTGTGTATGGTATGTGATGTATTATGTGGTATGCATGTAGAGTATGTGTGTGTGCGTGATGTGTGTATTTGTATGAGTGTTATGTGTGGGGTGTGTGTGTGGATTTGTGATCATGGACCTGCTGCTGTGGATACCTGGTATTTGGTTGTAAATGGAGACTGGTCTTTCATTTTCCGACTGCTCAGACCCAAATAATCACACAGAAACTGTATTAATTAGAATACTGTTTGGCCTATTAGCTCAGGCTTCTTATTAACTAACTCTTATATTTCAAATTAACCCATTTCTATTAATCTGTGATTAAAAGCATTATTAAGACATTCCAGCATTCTTATATATTAATATTATATATTCTAATGTTCAATATATTAATTATAAGGTTATAATTAATAAACTCATGAGGCTGTGGCTTACCGTAAAGGTTCTGGATCCTTCTCCTTTGGCAGCTACATGGTGTCTCCCTGGTTCTGCCTACTCTCTCTCTATTTCCTGCCTAGCTTTACTGTGCTAAGCCACTGGCCAAAACAGATTCTTTAATAATCAATGGTAATAAAACATATTCACAGCATACAGAGGGGAATCCCATCTCCCCCTTTCTGTTTAAATAAAAAGGAAGGTTTTAACTTTAACATAGTAAAATTACATATAACAAAACAAGTTCAAGCCAGAATTACAGTTATAATATTTAACTTCCTTGTATCTGGCAAAATTTAAAAAAATACTATCATCTATTTTATCTTCGTGAGTCTAAGTTTCATATCTAATTTATCTTTTATCATAACTAAGGAAAAAACTATAACTATCTGTCTTCAACTCTTCAAAAACCCCAGAAGGATATAATATTACCTAAGTTAACAGGAAGTACATTGTAAGAAACTTCTAAAACTTTAGAATTGACAGAGACATCTGGCTGCCTGGACAGTCACCCAAAGTTCTTCTGTAACGTTTGGGCACCCATCTTCAGCCTATAGCAGACTTTTCCATGAAGCAGTTAATTTGAAAGGCTGTTTGGCCTGTCTTGGCAGTTTGTCCATCACTTTCTTCTGTATCCTACAGACTGTCTGGCAGTTCCTTATGTAAAGCAGGTACCTTGAAGGACCATCCCATCTTTTGGAATGTTCAGCAGTCATTTTTCTGTGGGCCCTGCATGTTCAGTTCATACAACATAGCATCAAGCAGTTCAGGCAAGAGCAAGTTCTCGCCCAAATGGCTAGCCTTGTCACATTTAAGGCAAATTCCATAACAAGTTTCTTCAATGCCCATCAACCTCTCTGAAGTAATTGGTGCTGGCAGAAGCAGACATGTCTCACTGTTGAGAAAAGTCTAAGTTCTTAAAACATTTTAAATGCCATATTCCATAGGTCTTTGAAGTGTTGAAGATTATCTAGCTAACTGAAATATATCTCTATATACCTAGAAAACCTAACGTGACTACAATTTGACTATTATAGATAGATGACTAACTATGAATCTGTATTTAATTATACATTTCATTTTTAAATGAACGGCACAAACATAATACCTTAAACAAGAGTAGAAATAAATATACACCGTGTAACAAAATCAAACTTAAATATGTATCAATAGACCAAGAGCCATACCAATGCAAAGCTTTCATCTCCATATCATATCTCCTTTAAATGAAAAAACATTTATAAACAATATATTCACAGCATACAGAGGGAATCCCACTTCATTTGGAAGGCCCTGGAAGGACAAACATCCAGGTTATAGAGTCCATGTTCAGTGGGAATCACTCTCCCTTTCTGCCCTAATTCAGGGGTCAGGAAACATTTAACACGCCCACTATTGTTATTCAGAGCTCAGCAATGGGTCGCAATGGCTCTAGTCCTGCCTCTTCTTTCCTGCACCCCTCTCTGGTTACAGAGTCTGGTGCCCGGCTCCTGGGTGGCCGCTTGGTAAGGGCTGATGACGGTGTCGCTAAAATTCCTCCCCCGCTGACATAAACAACTTCTGCCATCCTCTTGTAGTGCCAGCAACAGACCTGGATACGATTCCACTAAAGTTCGCCCAGTGGAACCATGAGTTTATGGGACTTCTAACAGAACGTGGGTGAGGGGTAACGGGCAGAAGCCTGGGTGACTTAAAGCAGCCACAACGGGAGGTCTGGACCAGCAGGAATGATGGTTTTCCCGTGGCTGCACAGGTAGAACCTCCTCCCCTGTTTTCCACCACCTGTATCCTCTGGCCCCTCCCACAAGGCCACGTCCAGTTAGAGCAGAATTGTGTAACTGGTTGGAGTGGTGGCTGGATATACAGGGGAGGGTCCGTTTCTTCCCTCTTCTTCATGAGAGTTCAACAATTGACAGGCTCCATCGTGATGGTGTTTTGGAAGTAGGTCAAGCCAAACTCCTGAAGATGGCAACAGTTTGGCCCAGAGGTCAGCTGGCACACCAGCAGGTGACTGTGAAGAAGTCCCAGACATTAGCCTAGCCCTACCATTTTAACAAAAGGTAAAATAAGGGTGTGATGACACATGCCTATAATCCCAGCACTTAGGGGGCCAAGGCATCTATGGCCAAATTGCTGTGAATTTGAGGCCAGCCAGGAATATGTAGGCAGGATGGTCAAGCACCAACAAAACCCAAAGAGCCATAGCACTTGAATTTACAAGCCAGGCATGGCAGCACTTGCGGTAATCCCAGAGCTTGGAGGGGTAAAAGCAGGAGGATCAGGAGTTCAGGGCCATCCTTGGCTACACAGTGAGTTTGAGGCCAGCCTGGGCTACATGAGACTCTGTTTCTAAACAAACAGGCTGCAGAGATGGTTCTGCAGTTAGAAGCACTTCCTGCTCTTGCAGGGGACCCAGATTGGGTCCCCAGCACCTGCATGGTGGCTCACCACCCTCAGTAATACCAGCTCCAGGGATCTGATACTCTCTCTTCTGCCTCCTGCACACGTGACATACACATGCAGAGACATGTACAAAACAAAACAAAAATAAAGCTTGGAAAACGTGTCTCAATGAAAATTATTAAAGCTATATACCATACAGTAACACCTGGAAAGATATGTAATATTTAAGTCTATATCTTTTCCAATTCTCCTAATTCACGCTGACAAGATGGAATGCAAAATAAGTTCAGTTTTGCCCAAATAATGCAAGCTGGGGTCTAGAAGAGTCTACATGAAATCAAGATGGAATAAAAGAGCATAACAAGTTAAAAGTGAGCTGGTCTGGGTCTCACGTAGCCCAGGCTGGCCTTGAATTTTCTATGTAGCTGAGGATGGCCTTGCCCTTTACCTCCCAAATGGTGGGACTGCAGACCTGAACCACCACATCTGGTTCTGTGTGGTACCAGAGATCAAACCCAGGCACTCGTGCCCACTAGGCAAGGACCACACCAAGCAGGCTGTACTCCACTGCCACCCAGATTCTTTTCAACATCTCAAATTCACTCTGAGTGAAATCCCTCTGTGTTTATCCCTCCCCTAACAAAATGTGAGCAACCTTGTCCTGTGTTTGTTCTCTAACAAATGTAGCTTTTCTCTTTTAAGTTTGAATGCTTTGCGTGAGCGTGCATGTGTGTGTGTTTACATGCACTCCATTCCTGTATAGAGATCAGAGAACAATTTCTGGGAGTCGCTTCTCTGTTTTCATGTGGGTCCCAAGGACCAAACTCAGGTCATCAGGCTTGGCAGCAAGCGCCTCCACCCACCGAGCCATCTTGCCAGCTCAAATGAAGCATTTGCAGAACTGACGACCCAAAGTTCAGCTTTCAGAGATTCTGCTGCCTGCTTCACTTGCCCATCTCAGCATTGAACTCAGAATCTGACGTGTAATTGACATTCATGTTTGTGGTCTGTGCAGAGGAGGAAGGAGGAGATTTTCATCCAATATTCTTGGTTTTACTATCTTTAATAAGACTGAAGACATTAGCTGGGCAGTGAAACTCTTCCTTAGCATGTGTGAGGGCCTGGGTACAAGCCCCCCCCTCACACACACACACACACACACACACACACACACACACACACACACACACACACCACACCCTTTCTAAGCCAGGAGGCGAGATGCACACCTGTAATTTCAGCTCTCAAGAGGCAGAGGCAGGAGAATCATCATAAATACAAAGTTTAGTCTCTCTAGTGAGTTCCAGGACATCCAGGGCAAAAAAAAACAAAACAAAAACAAAAACAAAAAAAACCAACGACAACAAAAAAGACAACCCACACAAAACAAGCAAAAACTCACACAGTCTGGCTGTGGCTTTACACTTTAGTCTTGGCGATTAAGAGGCAGAGGCAGGAGGATCTCTAGGTGTTCCAGACCACCCAGGGCTACACAGTTGAGACCCTGATTCAAAAACAAAACTTAAGAGTCTGGAGAGACAGCTCCATGGTTAAGAACACTGACTGCTCTTCCAGAGGACCCAGGTTCAATTCCCAGCATCCACATGGCAGCTCACAACTGTCTGTAACTCCAGTTCCAGAGGACCTGGCACCCATTGCAAAACACCAATGTACATAAAATAAAGTAAATAAATAAATAAATAAATAAAAATTAATCCCAGCTCTTGGGAGGCAGAGACAGGCGGATCTTGAGGCCAGCCTGGTCTACAGAACAAGTTCCAGGACAGTCAGAGATACACAGAGGAACCCTGTCTCAAAAAAACAACCTACCAAATGACAACAAATACCATAAACAAACCTTCAACCCAGCAAACAGCAATAGCAATTACAAAATTTCAGAGCTAGTATAAGATAATGTGGAGTATCCTTTAATGCTGTAGTTAAAGGCAGCATTGGCTGGCTTCCCTTCACTACTATTTCTTAGGAGTGCTAGTTAAGCAGTTTGCGAGTTACCATCACCTTGGCTCCGGGCTGGGCTCTCTTTAGCCAAACTCCTTTCCAACTGCTTTCATCCGCGAAGCAAGACCCTGGCTTTTATCCTACTGCCGTTTTAAAACAGGAGCGGATGTTTCCGGGAGTAATTAGTGCTTGTTTAATACAAGGGCCCCGAAGGCTGGAAGGGCCATGGGTCTGAATTGTTAACAGGCAAAGCGGTGAAAAACAGCGAAGCATTAGCAGATAGCGTAAATAGTCAGGCCTGACCTCCGAGGGTCAGTGAGAACTAAATAACCACTCCCAGCACGGCTTGATTTAAAGTCTCTGCAGCCTTAATTTCCTTTCCGAGGGTGTAGCCTTAGCATTCTAGGATGAGAGGCTGGAGGCCTAGGAGAGGGGGCTCCTGCATGGAGCTTCACTACACGTAGATGACTTCAAGAGGGGAAAAAATGTATTTCAGGAGCCAAATGAAATTGTGTAAACAGAATGCCACTGTGGGCCTATGGCCTGGCATGGCTGTTGTGGGAA
>NC_022033.1:9672353-9686939 GCF_000317375.1 Microtus ochrogaster | reverse complement strand
ACACACACACACACACACACACACACACACCCTGATTGGTAGGCTTCGGAGATTGACACTTACACCCTTATTTTATAAAATGGAAATTTGGGGGGCAATATTTCTGCTTGGCTCAACCAAATAATAAACCTTTCTTTTGTAAAGTATATGTTAGACTTGATAGCTTGTGTATTTGTTCGGATTTCCATCCATTAAAAAAAGTACAAGATCCACCCTCCCCCCCACCTTTTAATTTCTTTATACATTTGGCTGCTGTTTGCTCAGCCTCCTGTGGATACTAAGTAACTTGTTTCAAATCCTTTTTAAGGGAAGAGATCTATATCTAGTTTTGATTGCGGAAAGAATATTAAAAGCAAGCAAGAGAGAGAGAGAGAGGAGAGAGAAAGGAAGAAAATCTTTGGGCTCTCTCTGATCACTCTGAGACCCAGGGGGACGGTGCTTCAGCACCAAAACAAATTTGTCACAAATCATCGTATAAAAGAACAGCAGGACCTAAGCCGGGCTCAGGGGCCGTGTGCATTCATCCTTCGTCTGTTCGGGGAGCCCCACCCTCCCCCTGCCATGTTCGCTATCTAATTGGCATTCTGACCCTTGAGATGACTGAACAGCTGTGACTCGGATGCGTCCTGGAGGCCCTTTGTTCCTGCCAGCCGAGTTCAAGGGGCTCTCCACGGATACACAGGGCTCACGCTGGCCATTGTGTGCTGTGGCCTCATGGAGCTGACACAAAACTTTTGCTGGCCCATATGGAAAACTGAGCATGCTCCATGGTCCCACCAAGCCGTGCTCTACGGCAGAGGGCAGGGCAGTGACACACCAACTTAGCTCGTCTTTTGTGGATTTTACCGCCATGTATTAGCTTTATATAACCACGGGCTTCATTATTATACATACGTATGTATGAATATTATGTATTTTGATCATATTCATCTTTCCCTCCCTCCCTCTTCCTTTGAGACAGAGTCTCACTACGTAGCCCTGGCTGGCCTGGAGCTCACAGAGACACACTTGTCTCAACATCCTGAGTGGGATAAAAGATGTATACTACCACATATGGCATATGCATGTGTGTGTGTTTCTGTGTGTGTGTGTCTGTATGTGTGTGTAGATCTGATGTCCAAATAGTTCCATAGTTAGTTATGGATTCATCGTGAATCGTTCCCACAACAGCCATGCCAGGCCATAGGTCCACAGTGGCGTGCATGCGTGTGTGTACGCATGATGCTTGTACATGTAGGTGTGCATGCGTGTGTGTACACATGATGCTTGTATGTATATGTGTGCATGCGTGTGCATGCCTGGGCTTGTGCATGTGATCTCATTTAGGAAATGGGAGTAATGTTTCCGTGAGTTTTCAGTGACAGACTGAGATCATATCCAAGAGACTCAGCACATAAAGAAATCCTTGAGCAATAAGATGTCAAAATATGAGATAAGAACAGGATCAGTGGGCAAGGTTTTACTGGGTGAATTTTGGGTCCCTTGGGATGAACAGACAAGAATTAATATTATAAACCTATTCTCCCCTGCCCCATCCCAAGGCCCTGTACACGTTAGACATAATATCACTGTTTGGATGAAAATATTCAAATACCCTCAAATCGTTCTCTTCTTTTCTTCTCCCCACCCCCCACCGCCCAAGACAGGGTTTCTCTGTGTAGCTCTAGATGTCCTGGAACTCACTTTGTAGATCAGGCTGGCCTGAAACTCACAGAGATCTGCCTGCCTCTGCCTCCCAAGGGCTGGGATGAAAGGTGTGTGCCACCGCCACCCCTGGATTCAGATTCAGTATTTCTTAAGATTTTGCATTACTTGTTGCTTCAGCTGCTGTCTGTGCCCTTTCCTTAGAAGATTATTTTCTTTTATTTATCAGTAGTAGTGTGTGTGCATTTGCCTCTGCACAGGTGCACATGTGTGCCTGGGCTAAGCGTGGAAGTCAGAAGAGAGCTCTGTGGTACCCATGCTAGCCTTCCACCTTCATGTGGTCCTGGGGAACCACCTCAATGCAGTGAGATCATCTTATTTCAGACTAGTTGAAACCACTAGTTCCACACTGTGTATGTAGCCTTCTCTGCAGAACAGGCTGGTCTTGAACTTGTCGCAATCCTCCTGCCTTCGACTTTCAAGGCCTGAGATACCCACACCCTGCACCATGTACCCTACAGCCTGTTCCACACACTAAAATAAACAGCAACATCAGCCTAGGATGTCTGCTTGCCCCGGATTTAATGGGATCAAGTCCAAAGAAAGTCACTCACTGTGTTTAGTTATCTGAGGTGTGAGAACTCCCCATGGGGTTGACACAGGTGGTGGACTGTGGAATTCCCAGTCTTCAGCTTTCCTGGCCTTCCATTGTGAAACACCAACAAACAAACAAACAAAATCCCCACCTATTTTCCAACCGTGTTTATCCAAGAGAAAAGCCAGAGGCCCCGTGAAACAGTTGTGGGCTGCCTGTTGGGAAGGCTGGGATGGGCCTGGCCCATTGTAGCACCCAAAGCCTCCTTGTGGCCTAGGCTGGTCTCCAGGTCCTGGGCCTCCAAGCCCCACTCCTTCATTGTTTACTGCCCTCCTGGGGGGGACCTAATCCCCTGTCAGTCAGGACAGGGATGTTCTGGGAGCCAGGCCTGCATAGCATCCACGTCTCAAGACCCCTTTGATATATTTTATCTCCTCTTATCCCTACAGACGCACCGTGACCCTCTGCCAGTCACAGCCATCCAAGGCCTGACACCCCTTGTTTGGATGGGAAATGGGGAGTTTTCTTTTCTTGGACAGAAATCATTGTTGATCCCCTAAGACCTCTGTTAGGAAATTGTCAAACCAGCAGTGCCTGGAGTCCAGGATGCAACAGCCGTTACCAGCGCTAAGCGGCCTTGTTGGCTCCCCTTCTCTGGAACTTTCCCCACTGGTCAAAACCCAAGACTTAGTTTTGTTTAATTTTTTGGAGAGGGCGGGGGAGGGTGGAGGAGGAGTCATGAATGAGCACGGCTTCTAATATACGCTAAAGATAAAAATCACACAAGCTTACTTTCCGACGCTCAGCTGTTAAGAACTCACACTAGGAAAAAAGTCTGGCCTCGCCTTGTTATTATACAATAAATATAAATGTAGTAATGTTAATATCAAACTAAGTGCTTGATTGAATTTTTTTTTAAATAAATGAATTTTTAAAATGAATTTCTTTGGTATAATCTATTCATTTTTTTTTTCAGTGCATTGATGTTTTCCCTAGAACTGGAATTTCAGACAGCTGTGAGCTGCCATGTGGGCACTGGGAACTGAACCCTGGTTCTCTGCCAGAGCAACAAGTGCTCTTAACTGCAGAGCTGTCTCCCCAACCCCCAAAGCACAATGTTGCTGTCTTTTTGTTTGTTTGTTTTGTTTTGATTTGAGGCAGGGCGTCACTACTTAGCTCTGGCTGTCCTGGAACTCCGCTCTGTAGACCAGGCTGCCCTCAAGCTTACAGAGATCCACCTGCCTCTGCCTCCTGAGGGCTAGGATTAAAGGTGCGTGCCACAATGCCTGACTTGGTTGAAATTTTTACTGGCTACTGGTGATTTTATTTTTTTTTAAATATAGTTGTCTTACAAATTTATTTTATTTTATTTTGACACAGAGCCTTACTACTGCAGGCTGGCCTGCAACTCCCAGAGATTTATCTGCCTCTGCGCCCCAGTGCTAAGATTAAAGGTGTGTGCCACCATGCCCAGCTTGTCTACAATTTAAAAAGCAAAATTAAAACAAATATTAACCTATGTTTATTATTATGATTCATTGGGGGTCAGTGTCTTGGCACACATGTGGAGGTCAGAGAACAGCTTTGTGGAGCTGGGTCTTTTCTTTCATCTTTACATGGGTGCAAACACATGTTCCAGGCTTGCATCACTGGGTATCAAGTGCCTTTACCTGGTGAGCCAGAAAAGCAAATTTTAATTAATTATGTACCCAACAAATGAATTCTTTTTGCCTAGTGAGTACATCCATATACTTCATGTTTTTTGTTTTTTTTTTTTTTGGTTTTTCGAGACAGGGTTTCTCTGTGGCTTTGGAGCCTGTCCTGGAACTAGCTCTGTAGACCAGGCTGGTCTCGAACTCACAGAGATCCGCCTGCCTCTGCCTCCCGAGTGCTGGGATTAAAGGCGTGCGCCACCATCACCCGGCACTTCATGTTTTTTGATACTCTTTTTTAATTACAAAAATTTTAATTATGTTTAAATATGTGTGTCTATGCATACATATGGTTGTGTTCTTGAGTACAGTGCCTTCAGGATTTAGAATAAGGTGTTAGATCCCCTGGAGTTCAAGTTATAGGTCCTTGTACACTATCATGTGGGTACTGGGATCTGAGGCTGGGTCCTCTGCAAGGGCAGCAAGGGCTCTTAACAGCTGAACCCTCTCCAGTCCCTTTATTGACTCCTGACTCCCGTCCCTCACCTCAAGTCCCCATCCCCTTGAAAGGCTGTCAAATAGCTATTATTAAATAGCAGAACTTGTTAGATGTGATGGCGAAGGTCTTGAATCTAAGCTCTTGGGAGCAGAGGTCCTCAAAGCAAGTGCCAGGACAGCCAGAGTTAAGTAGTGAGAGTCTATCCCCAAAGCAAAACCAAGCAAACAAAAGCCCCCACAGAACCCACTACTTCGTGCATGCTAGACAAGCCCTCTACCAACGCTGGGATTACAGGTGTGCATCACCGTGCCTGGATGACACATGTTTGGGATTTAATGTTGTGGCTCTTTCCAGAGTTAACAGATGTGCTTAGTAGCTGCGTGTTGCTGAACGTGGTCTTTCCGAAACTTCTGTAAGGGCGTCAGCATTCAGAATGACTGGCACTTGTTATAGAAAGCCCAGGCCAGGGCTGAGAGAGTGCTCAGTGGTTGAGTAGTGATTGCTCCACAGGGGACCTAGGTTTTGTTCCCAATGCTCCAGCTGATCTGATGCCCGCTTTTGGCCTCTAGGGTTTCTTGCACACACATGTGTGCATATAAACTCATGTAAACACAGAGATAAATAAGAGTGATAAAAAATATAAAAAATATTCTCCTTCACCTGAAACTGGAAATCTTAGGTTTCTAAAGTTGAGTGAAAGGGACTTTTATGCAGAGATTGTGGCACACCTCTAAACCAGCACCCAGAGGCAGGAGGATGGCTTGACCTGTTGCAGGCCTAGCCGAACCAACATAACCTAACAGAAAGGAAGGTCCTTAAAGGAAGAGGACTCCACCCACCTCAGTTCCACCCCCCCCCCCTTCCTGATTGCATTAGTTAGGGTTTCTTTCTTTGTTTTAAAAGATTTGTTTCTTATCTATAGTGTTCTGCCTGAATGCATGCCTGTACGTCAGAGAGGGGACCAGATCTCATCCTATATGGTTGTGAGATACCATGTGGATGCTGGAGCCTGGAGGCAGTAGCTGAAGCAGAGGCCGTGGGAATGCAGCTTACTGGTTTGTGCCTCTTGGCTTGCTCACCTTGATTGCTTCTAGCATTCAGGTGAACTTTCCGGGGGTGGTACCACCGACAGTGGGCGGGGCCCACCTACGTCAATCAACCACGCAAATGCTCAGAGACTTGCCCACAGGCCAATCTGGTGATGGCATTTTTTTCAACTAAGGTTCCCTCTTCTCAGATGATTCTAGTTCCTGTCAAGTTGACATAAAACACAACAGCACAATAACTTTTCTTATTATGCTGCTGCTAGCCCTGCCTGCAGCCTGCACGTCGTTAAACATGTTGAAGGCGAGAAGAGCTGAACGGCGGCGGTTATCACGGGATGTCGCCGCACCTTTGCGGAAAGCAGCATTATTTAAGTGAGTTTTTGTTTGTGTCCCTCTTTGAATTCCACCAGATGGCTTTCCCCACCTCTTATTCTATATTCATAGCGCCGCTTTTTACTGGTGGCCGCTCACTATTGAGTTCCTCACACTTCCTACTCCAGGGAAACAGATGGACAACTGTCCAGCACAGAAGTTTATAGTTCCCCATAAGTAGAGAAGCTGGGGATGTGGCTCAGTTGGTAGAGGGCGTGTCTAGCATGCACAAAGTAGTGGATTCTCTTCTCAGCACTGCATAAACTGGGCGTCATTGCGCACACCTGTAATCCCGGCATTTAGGAAGTGGAGGCAGGAGGATCAGGAGTTCAAGGTCATCCTCAGCTGTGTAGCGAGTTCCGGGCAAGCCTGATCAATAGGAGACCGAGACCACGTCTCAAAAAACAAAAACCCCAAACAAGAAAACAAATGAATAAATCATATTTATTGAATAAATAAATAACAAATCAATCATGTTTATCTGTTCTGTGACTGGTTGAGATTGCCTTGGTCTCATGAGTTAGTCTCCCGAGTTCAGGGACAAGTATGCACCCCTATGTTGGTCTGGCTCCTTACCAGATCCCTCTAAAGAGCTATGGCATCAGGCAGACTCAAAGGGGCCAACATTTATTCTCAGAAAAACATGGTGGCATGTGTCTTTGAGGATGGAAATGGAGGCCTCAAAGGAGACCCGAGATCACGCGGTGACAGAACTAAAGACTGTATCTGGGAGCTTATGACTTTTTGGAGTGGGGAGAGTCTTGTTTTGTAGGCCAGCCTGGCCTCAAACTCATGAATATCCTGGCCCAGCCTCTCAAGAGCTGGTATTATAGGTGTGTGACACCTCCTTTGGCTGAAAAACTTTAAAATGTAGCATTTTTTATTTATTCTTTGAGAATGTCAAACATATGTGCAATGTATTTTGATCATATTTGACCTTCCAATTCAACTTCATGGCTTATTTTTTTTTTTTAAAGTAATTCATGGAGTCTAGTTCATGCTGCCCATATGAACACAGGTCTGGGGCTACTGGATCATGGTAACTACCAGGGGCCACACTCCTGAAGAAAACTGATCCTCCCCCCCCCACACACACACACTGACATTGCCAATAGCTCCTCAGCTCCTGTGATGTCCCCCTCCCCCAACTTCCAGGCTGGAACATCCACAGGCTTGCTCTTGTGTAAGCAGCTACAACAACTGTTGAGTTCATGAGTATAGAAGTTCTATCATTCCACAAGAGACCACTTCCCCTCCATTCTCCTCAATTCCTGGCTCGTATGATCTTTCCACTCTTCCTCAAGGTTCCCTGAGAGTTGGGGGTGTGGGTGGTATATCTGTCCCATTTATGGCTGAACACTGGTTAAACTTTACGTTGGGCTTTGAAAATGCTTCTCATATTAGCATAGGCTATAATCCCAGCAGTTGGGAGGTAGAGGCCAGAGGAGCAGGAGTTCAAGGTCATCCTATACTAAGTAGTGACTTAGAGGCCAGCCTGGTCAACCACCGCAGCAATGAAATTGGGAGCTGTTTGTTCCTGCACTGTTCCCATCACAACCTCCAATTCAGAGCATTCTCTCTCTCTCTCTCTCTCTCTCTCTCTCTCTCTCTCTTTGGGCAGGGCCTCTCCTTTGAACCCAGCTCTCAAACATTTCATTATTCTGTGGAGCCAGCCTGCCCTTGGGATCTGTTGACTCTGTCCCCAACCCCCAATGGCATTACAGGCCACACCCACCCATCATTTGCCTAGTGCTGAGGATATGAACCGGGACCTCATATTTGCATAAATTTGCTGGACCTCCCCAGCCCCAAGGCTGTTTTCTTGCCCTGGTTATTTCTCCTCCACCGCCTTTTTTTCTGTGTGTGTGGAGAAGGGCTTCAGGTTGCCTGGAGCTGGGGTTATAGATGGTGAGCTGCGTTTGTGGGTGTTGAGAATCGAACCCAAGTCCTCTGGAAGAGCAGCCAGTGCTCTTAAT
Organism: Microtus ochrogaster; assembly: GCF_000317375.1. Taxonomy (NCBI): domain Eukaryota; kingdom Metazoa; phylum Chordata; class Mammalia; order Rodentia; family Cricetidae; genus Microtus; species Microtus ochrogaster. The sequence continues at coordinate 9,679,155 of NC_022033.1, read as the reverse complement.
CCCTGTACCATCTCCCTAGCTCTGACGTCGTCTTATCTCGAAGTGATTCATTCTTGGGGAACCAGATGTCTGGGATGACCAACGAGGCATGAACAGCTGCGAGCTTAGCTGTTTGTTTTCCAGCAGTGTGGAAGCCAAAGGCCATGCTGTGGTGGCTGGAATGGATTTTTTTTTTGAAAAAATCAGTTAGTTGAAAACACTCACCAGGAAAGAAAATTAAATAATTAGCCCTAAATGTATGCACAACTCAGCTCAAATAGCTAATTCAGGTTGAGATTGTTAGCCTCTCTGTGGTTTTACACGTTCTAAACAAAGCCACCACATGCCCACTTGAGAAGAGGAACAGGAGAGAGACTGAGATTTAAACACATGCTCCCAGATGAACAGTTTTTAACTGTTTGGTTGAGTCATAGTGAGAACACAGTTTGGCTGGAGCCAAACTGAGAGATGGCTTAGTAGTTCAGAGGTCATATTTACAGCTCTTCCTGAGGACTGGGTTTGCTTCCTAGCATGGATGTCAAGCTGCTCACAACTGCTTGTAACTCTAGTTCCAGGATAGCCAACACCCCCTCTGGCCCCCATGGGCACCTACCTGAACACACAGACACATCACAAATACATAAATAATAAAAAAAATAAAAATAAGCCGGGCATGGTGGCATATGCCTTTAATCTCAGCACTCGAGAGGTAGAGACAGTCAGATCCAGAAAGAAGAAAAAGATGGCCTTGGCTGTTTTCTTGCTCCGTCCTCAGGTTCAGACAATCCTGAGGATGAAACTGATGATTTTCCCAGAAAACTTTGGCAGGCCCTGAGATGCTCACCTGGCGCCCTGGCAAGCCTGTCCCTCAACAGTGTCTCAAGGCCCAAGAATAAAAATAATGGAAAATTGAAAGACTCTGCTAGCACCGTGAAGGGGCTCAAGAAGGGCCCCATGCTATCACCAACTCAGCTCAACTCAGCTCCAATCGCAGACAATCCTTCTGGGCTTTAAAGGTCTGCAGGACAAGGGGCAAGTGCCGTGTGGTGCTGGCGACAGAGCTCAGTTGGTCCAGTGTTCGCATAGCATGCACAAAGCCCTGGATTTGATCCCCAGCACAGCAGAAAGCCAGGCACAGTGGCGCACACCTGTAACCCTAGCAGCTGCAGGCTGGAGGTAGGAAGACGAGGAGCTCAGGTCGTCCTTGGCTGCTCAGACCTTGTCACCGGCCTTGACTACGACAGGGACTTTACAAACATTAGTGCGTTCAGATCCCAGGTGGCTTAGCTAATGTCTGGTTAACTATACATTGGGGGAGCCAGGTGGTGGCGGCAGCGCATGCCTTTAATCCCAGCATTTGGGAGGCAGAGGCAGGCGGATCTCTGTGAGTTTGAGGACAGCCTGGGTCTACAGAGCTTGTTCCAGAACAGGCTCCAAAGCTACACAGAGAAACTCTGTCTTGAAACAAAAACCAAACAACCAACCAACCAACCAAACAAACAAACAAACACACAAAAAAACCCCAATGCATTGGGGGATTACGGGGAGGGAGCTGAAATGGCTCAGCAGGCGATGGTGTTGCTGCCAAGACTTATAACCTGAATCTGGTTCCGGAGCCTGCGTGGTGGAAGGAGAGAACAGAACTGGTTTCCACAAGTTGTCCTCTGACCATGGCTCAGGCACACCTGGGCACACACACATACATACGTTACATACGTGTAAAAAGAAAGCAAATTTTATTTTTTAAATATTTACTTTATTTCCTTGTGATTGCTTGTATGTAGTCTGTGTACCATGTCTGTGCCTGGTGCCAATGGAGGTCAGAGAAGGGCATCAGACCCCCTGGAACTGGAGTTAGAGGTGGTTGGAAGCCTGTCCGGGTTATGGGAACCGAACCCGGGTCCTCGGCCAGAGAGGCCAGTGCTCCTAACTGCAATTTCTCCAGGAAACAAGTAACTCGATAAAGAGTGAGGCTAGATTAGAGCTGCAAATGGCTGCCTGGGAGTCAGGGTCTCCGGTAGCCCAGGCTAGCCTGAAACTCTCATTTATTATTTGTCTATCTATCTATCTATCTATCTATCTATCTATTTATTTATTCACTTATTTCTTTTATCTTTTAGGTTTTGGGTCTGAACCTCTCTATACAGCCATGGAGAGGTTTTTACTTCTGATCCTCATGCCCCTCCCTCGAAGGTGCTGAGATTCCAGGCTCTCGCCAGCATACCTGGTTTTATGCAATGCTAGGAGATGAATCCAGGGCCTCATACTCATGAGGTGTTCGGTCTACCTTTTCAGTGTTGCGAGGGAGGGTCTTTTCTTACAGACTGGCCTCCAAGGTACGGCAGTCCTCCTGCCTCCACCTCCCAAGCACTGGATCATGGACTGGAAAGACGGCTCAGGAGGTAAAGGCGCTTGCCACCAAGCCCGAAGATGTGAGTTTGATTCCTAGGACCCACCTGACGGAAGGAGAAAATGGACTCCCAAGTGCTGGAAGTATAGGTGCATGCTGCCAATGAGGCTATGGTCAACTTATTTTTATTTATTTAGGGTTTTTCTTTCTGGTGTTTTGGTTTTTCATGTAGCTTAGGCGCCTGTCCTGGAACTAGCTCTGTAGAGCAGGCTGGCCTTGAACTCACAGAAATCTGCCTGCCTCTGCCCCCCAAGTGCCGGGACTAAAAACATGAACCACCACCACTCAGCAACTTCTACTTCATGTCATAGCCACGTATACAACTTTATGCATCTATATAAAAGCCAGGAGCCGCAGGTGACATTTGTGTTTCTGAGACTGACTTGCTTTGCTCACTGTGTGGGTTTCCATTTGCATCCATTTTCCAGAAGATGACATAACTCCATTTCTTCATGGCTGGAAACAGATCCGTGCTGGGCTGGGAGGTGGCTCGGTTGGTAGAGCAAGCACCTGCCTAGCATGCATTCCTGTAGTCTTGGGTCCCTGCCCAAAAAAGCATAAACTAAACACAGTGGCATACACCTAGGACCCCTGCTCTCGCTGGGGGCAGGCAGAGGGGCCAGAGGCTTACGCTCAGGGACCAAGATCCCTATAGGGTCATTCCCGCAGGGATTACACGCCCAGATTTTTTTGTTTGACTGTTTTTGTTTTTAATGTGGGACCTGGGGACCAGAGCCAGGCCTCCATGCTGGCTTAGCAAGTTCTTTTCTGACTGAGCCACCTTCCCAGCTCCACTTCCTCTCATTTTAAAAGGCAGGATCTCAGGGCTGGAGGACAGTTCAGTGGTTAAGAGCACTGGTCACTCTTCCAGAGGACTGGAATTAAGAGTCCCAACTCCTACATGTTGGCTCACAGCGGATCTAACTCCAGTCCCAGGAGATCTGATGCCATAGGCATGTGCAAGGTGCAAAGACATACATGCAAGCATAACACACACACACACACATATATAATAAAATAAAAAATAATGAATCTTTAAAAAGAACCCTCTTGTAAAAATATGATCGGCATATGAGAAGTGCCTGATATTTTGTATTTTTTTTTTTTCCTGAAGCTGAGGACCGAACCCAGGGCCTTGCGCTTGAGCGCTCTACCACTGAGCTAAATCCCCCACCCCGAGAAGTGCTTGATAAAGACCAACTATTAGAGACTTCACATCTTAGCTTTCTCACTCTGAAATGTGTTTATGTACCACTCCGAACATACACATATATTCATGTATTTATACACACATATTTATACCACATATACACTCATGCACACCTCCCACACAGAAACACACACACACACATTCATACTCACCCCCTGCCCCACTCACACCCTCTCCCACACTTAACCCCCCACAACTAACTCCTCCTTCCCCCCAACCCGCCCCCCCCACATACACCACACCACTCTTAAAAACATAAAAACATACTTTGAAGTATTTCATGATGGTTACAATCACAGATCCTGCTGAGATTGCAGCTCCATGAGGACAAGGCCCCTGAAGTTAGCACTGTCCTGTCCCCACGTCGCAGCCTGAGAGCCAGTAAAGGCATCTGCCTCTGCCACATCACGTGTGTGTTCTCCGCTTCTAACTGATTCCACGGCCTGGGAATCCCATCTGACCCCTAAGGGGCTTCTCCAATGCAGTCAGGAGAAGATGAGACCCCAATCAGCTCTGAAGTCAAAGGCCGGACAAACCTGGGATGAATTAGAGAACCGTCAGAAAGAAGCTGCCTCGGTTCCCTGTTCTCAGAGTCCCTCGAGTGTACAGCGAAGCCAGCGATGTTTGCCCTTGAGGAATAGGGCTAGGGAGGCAGGGCTGGGGCCAGAACCCGGGGAAAGAGCTGTTTGAGAGGCCGCTGCTGCTCCTGGGCATGCTCTCCACGGAGTGCTCAGGACCACCTGCCCAGGGGTAGCACCGCCCCCAAGTGGGCGGAGCCCTCTCACATCAATTCTTAATTCCGTAAGTGCACGGGAGGCTTCCTTACAGGCCAAGCCTGTAGAGGCATTTTCTCAGTTGCCCTATTCCCTCAAATAACCCCCACTGTGTCAAGATGGCACAAAACGAGACACCACAGTTGGTGAGCTCCAAGTTTAGTGAGAGACCCTACCTCAAAACAAGATGGATGACCAGGCATGAAGGCTCACACCTATGATCCCAGCACTTCAGAGGCAGAGGCAGGCAGATGTCTGAGTTTGAGGCCAACCTGATCTACATAGTGAGTTCCAGGACAGTCAGGACTACCCGGTGAGACCCTGTCTCAAAATAACAATAACAACAATAATAATAACACACATACACACATGCACACATGTACACACACGCACACACACACATGCACATATGCATATACACATGCACACATACACACACAACCTCAGATGCTGAACAAGGCTGGAAACCTTCTCTTTCTTTTTCTTTCACCAGAAAAGGTTTTAAATAAACAGTGTATTTTAAATAAATATATATATGACATACATATATACACAAATATATACACACATATATATGATATACATACATACATACATACATACATACATACATACATACATACATACATACATGCGTGTATGTGTGCTTGTCTGTTCCTCTCCTGCACGCCTGGTGCCCACAGAGGCCAGAAGGATGCATCAGATCCCCTAGAACTGGAGTTACAAATACTTGTGGGTGTTGGGACTCAAACCTGAGTCCTCTATGAAAGCGGCAAATGATTTTACCCTTTGAGCTATCTCTCCAGCTGTGAAATATTTTTATATCACATTTTATTTTTGATGCATTTGTGTGTGTGTGTGTGTCTGTGTCTGTGTGTCTCTGTGGGGGGGGGGGAGCAGAGAACAACTTCCAGGACTCAGTTCTCTCCATCCACCATGTAGGTCCTGGGGTTTTGAACTCAGGTCATCAGGCTTGGCAGCCGGCTCCTTTATTTGCAGAGCCAATTCTCAGTCCCAATCTTATTATTTTTATATTTTTGCCCGCCGGCCTCAGCTAAAAGGGAAGAAGGGTGCAGTTTTGATTTGCACAAGAATGGTGTTTGCCTAAAGCTCGGCAAAAGATCATGGGTGTAACCAGAGGAGGGGGGAAAAAATCAATCAATCATTCCTTTCTTGATGGCTATTTTAAATATTTAGCTGAAATTGTCCTCATCTGTGAGTAGCTGTTTTCTCTGCAAACAGCCTTCACCCTTGGGCTCACACACAATACGGGGAGGTGGGCCCCAGCTGCCGGCCCCCTCTTGTGTTTTCAATTTAAAGGGTCTCCTAGATCATTCACACAAACATGGACAGAAATACGCAACTTGTGAATTGAGAGAGCAGTAGTTTTGACTCATAAAATCCTTTGATAGTTAAGCCATCTGGTCAGAGTGAAGCTTCGCATAAAAGAGGTCCCAGTAAGGTCAAAGGGCACCCTCTCGGAGGGTCAAGGGGCCCCGGCAGAGTTTGCTCCAGTGGACTGGGCTAAAAGGATGCCTGACAAATTATTGCGCATTCCATAGCTTTTTGCGTAAGTATTTGATTACAGTGGGCAGGAATGCTGTTGCTATTTCCAACCTGTGTGGGGGAGGAAAGGGAGGCAGGGCTGTGTCCCCAGTGGTTTTTCTGCCCATCTTTGGGTTTCCTGGCCATAGCCAGGTTTGCTGGACGTGCTTTGGGCCTTATCCCTGTTCTGTCCTGTGGCTGGCTTTGGCAAGGGGGCCCAGAGAGAGCTGTCTCTCCCTTGGGAGAGAAGGAAGCACACAGACTATCGGGGAGTGTTCCAGAAAATTTCTGCTGCTGTTTCTCTGGGCGACGGGCAGTAAAGTAGGCAAGAGCAGTGTTGTTTCTGGTGTGAATGTCAACAGAGCTGCGCATATTTACGGCAGTATTTCTCGAAGGGGATCTCGGACGGAGAGGGATTTGAGGTGATTGAGTGCTGTTCTTTTCCAGGTTTGGGCCAAAGCTCTGGAGGGAGGCACTGGATTTTACCGGGTCTTGGATAACAGTACAGTAGCTGAGATGGGTAACAGGAATCGGAACGGCTCTGGCCCACCAGTGGCATGTTCCCGGGGGGGAGGGGGGACACGGACACTCTGCTACAGCAGAAGAGGGGACTGTTTGTTAAGGTGACATCAAAGTGACGCTTTCCCCATTAGACATTTTTGGTAATTTTTCCAGCTTTCGGACTGGGAGGAAGTAGAGGTGGAAACCAATGTGTACCCATTGGCCCAAGAGGAAGTGTGTCTATGGCTGATTCCTTCCCCAGCAGTTGGGGATTCGCTGTAGTGGGGGAGCCAGGCTGTGGGGAGGCCCCTTGTTACCCTGGTAAGAGCTGGAAAGTCTCCTGGGGTTTACTCATGTGATATAAAGCAGATAAGTAAAAGTGAA
>NC_022033.1:9667249-9671519 GCF_000317375.1 Microtus ochrogaster | reverse complement strand
CTAGCGAGGCGGCCAGGAGCCGGGCTGTGGGAAGAGGCCTGCAGCTCTTACTACAGTAATTTATGTATATATAGTGAGATATAGTGAGAGGAGCCTTTATCAGCGAGCTCTGGGTTTGATTGAGAGACCCTGCCTCAACGAATACAGTGGGAGAGAGGGCCAAGAGTGACTGGTGATATCACAGGCACATGCCCACCCATCCACACTTGCTGTGGTGGTTCTGATGAAAATGTCCCCCGTAGGCCATGGGGAGTGGCACTATTAGGAGGGGTGGCCTTGTAGGAGTAGGCGCGGCTTTGCTGGAGGAAGTGTGTCACCCTGGGTGTGCTTTGAGGTCTGGGATGCCCAGCGTCGCCACCCTCTCTCCCTACTGTCTGCCTCTCCAGCACCAAGTCTGCCTGGGTGCTACTATGCCGCCATCCGTGTGAACTGTACTCTGAACTGTAAGCCAGCCCCAGTTAAATGTTTCCTATGAGGGTCGCCATGGTCATGGTGTCTCTTCACAGCACTTAGAGACCCTAACTAAGACATATGCAAACTCACATAGACACAAAGCACACCACGCATATACACACAAGAAGAAAAAGAAGGTGCTGGGAAATTACTTCCCAGATCTGTTCCCCGGTCCATCTTACACGAAGTCTCGTGTGAAATAAACGCAGACACGTGCTAAGAGCGCTAAGATGTCTGGGGGTGGGGGTGGGGGCACAGTGTCAATAGATGACAAGGAACAGAACCATCATACCATTGTGGCACAGGCCTGTCACCTCAGCTGGCACTCAGGAGGCTGAAGCAGGCAAGTCGTGATTTCAAGGCCAACGCGAGCCACACAGTGAGCTCCAGGTTAGCCTGGGCCACGTAGCAAGACTATGTTGGGGGGGGGGTTGGAGATTTTAATACTGCTGCCAGTGGGGACAGCACAGATCACCGTAGTTCTGGTGAGTTTGCTGATCAGCATATTAAAATATCATCTTGGTGGCCCTCAGTTTCCCCACGGGATGAGAAGGTTATGAGGGGGGCTGTCTCCAGAGGTGGAGGCGCTTGCTGTCACGCCTGACAACCTGCGCTAGAGCCTTAGAACCATGTGGTGGGAGGAGGGAGCTGATTTCCCTAAATTGTTTGACTTTCACATGTGCACCGTGGCACACAGACCCCACGCATGTACACACACGGGAAATAAGACGAAAGCATTTATAAGAATTGATCATCATTGGGGCTTTGATCGTTACTGAAAGTCATAAAAAGTAAATGATGCATGTCGGGCTGGGCAAAGAGCTGACGAATAAAACACTTGCCATGTAGGCATGAGGGCTGAACTTGCGGTCTCCGGGACCTACATACAGAGTGGACAGTTGCCATCACAGCCTTCAGGAGGCAGACGCAGCATCCCTGAGGCAAGCTAGCCAGCTAGACTGTGGGTGACAAGCTCCAGGTTCATGACAGACCTTGCTTCAACCAATAAAGTGAAGAGTGACGAAGATAGCCATCAACCACTGCCTCCACACGCACCTGAACATAGGCAAGCATGCATGCACCCACGTGTGTGCAACCCGCACACCTCCCCACCACACCCCACATGCACACAAATCTTTGTACCTACCTACCTACCTAGCTACCTCCCTAGCTACCTCCCTAGCTACCTCCCTAGCTACCTCCCTAGCTACCTACCTACCTACCTACCTACCTACCTATTCCCTCCCACTCCTTCTTCAGGGGCCTAGGGGCCTTGGTGTGTCTCAGTGGGAGAGCAATTACCTTCCATGAGCATGGCCTAGGGCTACATCCGCAGTACTAAAAGTAATATAAATATTGGTCACCATTTGGCATTCTGAACACATCTTTTCCCCAAGCAGGATTTTATAATAACATTCTTTGATCATGTAGAAATGACTAGAAAACTGTTTTAACTGGGCAGTGGTTGGTGGCACATGCCTTTAATCCCAGCCCTTATGAGGCAGAGGCAGGAGGATCTCTGTGAGTTTAAGGCCAGCCTGGTCTACAGAGAAAGTTCTAGGTTAGGCTCCAAAGCTACACAGAGAAATCCTGTCTCAAAAAAAAAAAGAAAGAAAACTGTTTTATACAGATCGTCCAATTATTGAACATATTTGATTATCAAACATTAAAAAAGAATCCTATTTGTGCATATCACCATTGTCCCCACTTCAGCATGTGAGTGGGGACTGGAGAGATGGCTCAGTGGTTAAGAGCACTGCTTGCCCTTGCAGAGGCCTGGGGTCAGTTCCTAGCACTCAGAGGGTGGCTCATGACCGTCTGAAACTCCATCCAGTTCCAGAGATCTGATGCCTTCTTCTGGCTTCCAGAGGCACCTGCTTGCAAATGGCTACATAGGTCTCATACACATAAAATACAGCTAAAAATGTTTAAAAACTAAAAGACACATGTGAGAATTGTGGGACTGTGAGTGCGAGGTGGTCAATATAAACACTCCCAGATCCTAGGTTTTGCCTGAAAATCCAAACATTTTTGGCCAACAATGCTATGCTACTTATACTGGAGCGATGACTTACCACATTCATTATCTTTCTTTCGAGACAGGGTTTCTCTGTGCAGTCCTGGCTGTCCTGGAACTCACTCTGTAGACCAACCGGGCTGGCCTTGAACTTATAGAGATCCACCTGTCTCTGCCTCCTGAGTGCTGGCCTTAAAGGCTTGCGCCATCACGGCTGCTCCTGGGAAACCACAACTCTTACTCACGGGCAACAGGAAGTGAACTGAACTAGGCGTAGCTTGAGCATAGGAAACCCTGAAGCCCTCCCCCCTCAGTGACACACTTCCTTCATCAAGGCCAGACCTACTCCAACATGGCCCCACCTCCTAATAGTGCCGCTCCCTTCGGTGGTCATTTTCTTTCACATCACTACAGGCCCCTTCCAAAGGGCACTCAGCCAGGAGTGTGTTCTTATAGACTGACCCAGTGATGGCACATGTGAGCATCTCAGATTTATGTGACTTGCAGTGTGTCCAGCCCCTAGTGATCACACATCAAGCTTGCTTTGGAGAAGGCCACAGCCCCACCTCACCCCCTGTGGTGTCATTTGTCACCAGGAAAGGCATGTTTAGATGACATGCCAGCCCTCCCCATTTCATCCAGGGCTCCCTGGCTCTCCGCCCACTTCTTCTGACACTTCATCCAAAGCTCTGGGGTCACCTGTTCGAGTTGGGATATACTTAGTCAAGATGTGCTGATCAGAGTCTCAGGGTCTCCCTGGCCTATAGCAAGATCTCTGAGACAAGTTGCCAGAAGAAGGGCTCTCCCATTCTTTTGTGATGGCTCACTTCTGACAATTTTGCTACCTTTTTTCCCCCACAAGAAGGGAACAATTTTCAGCTTTGCCCCCGGCATTTGAAATAATAAACACTCAGACTAGCAAAATATAGGCGCGAACCCTGTAGTTCCTCGAGAAGGATTTTGTCCAAACCACAAAGGAACCTCCAGTGTTATTTGATTTCCTTTTCAGAAACTCAAGCTGGAGCTGGAGGGATGGCTCAGCTATTAAGAGCTTTGGCTACTCTCCTGAGGACCCAAATTTGGGTCCCAGCACCCACATGGCAGCTCACACACAGCTATCCATAACTCCAGTTCCAGGGGATCCCATGCTCTCAATCTGACCATCATGGGCACTGTATGCATGTAGTACACAGAAATACTGCTGGCAAACATCCTCTTCACATACATGTACAAATAAAACCATAAAATCTTGAAGAAAATGGGACAGGAGGGGCTGGAGGTTAGCAACAGTGGCTTGCCCGGTGTGCCCAGTTCTGCTGGCATCTTCACGTCTTGACCTTGGACTCCCAAGTCTTGAGAACTTGCTTACATTTCTATGGCAGCCTGATAAGATGCAGGCAGTGAGCTTCCCAAAGTGAGGAGCAGAGCCTGTTTGTCACAAGGCACGGTGCTCAGTCTGCAGTTTAATTCCAGAGAGCTCTCTGTCTTCTTCTGCAGAAAGGCTGCTCCCAACACCTGTCCCTGCCCTGGGCAGCTCTGCCACGTTCTGGCCGCTGGATGCTATATCTCTGCAGGGAAATAGACTCTCTGTGTTTTGAGGCAGGCAGAGTAGGTACAGGAGTTGGAAATTGAAATCTGAGATCTGGTCCAGCCATGCCTCTGAGTGCCTTCATCTTCTGAGCGTCATCTTCTTCATCTACAAAATGGGGCTAAGAAGGCCCAGTTCTCAGGGATGTCAGGCTTGCTAAGCCCTTTGGTGGAAAGTAACAGAGATTTAAATACTAAATGAATTAATTTTTT
>NC_022033.1:9665871-9666524 GCF_000317375.1 Microtus ochrogaster | reverse complement strand
CCCCTAAATACATTTTAAAACTGCATGTGTATGCACAGGTCAGAGGACAAGCTCAGGTGTCACTCTCAGAAACCATGTAGACATTTGAGAACGAGACTCTCCTTAGCCTGGCGCTCATAGATTAGCCTAGGCTGGCCTGTGAGCCCCTGTGCTCACAAATTAGCCTAGGCTGGCCCATGAGCCCCAGAGCTTTTTTCCTCTCCCCAGTGCTGGGATTACTGGCTCATACCCCGACCCTCTGCATTTTTCTATGGGTCTTGGGGAGCCAAATCAGGTCCATGAACTTTTAAGATATGTATTTTATGGACTGGGCTATACTTCCCTCCCCACCCTTGTGTGTGTTGATTTTATTTTATTGAGACAGCGGTCTTATGTAGACCACACTAATGTGATTCAGTTCAGCTGTAACAATGAATAGAAAGGTTGTGTTCACGGTATTTGCTTGGTGATACAGTTGGAGAAATGACACGGCTGTTAGGAGTGTTCACTGTTCATGCAGAAGACCCAGGTTCTGTTCCCAGCTCCCACATCAGGGGAGCTACTGCATGGAACTCCAGCTCCAGGGCATCTGACGCCCTCTCCTGGTATCTGTGGGCACTGCATACATGTGGGGCACATAGACAGGTTTACACATACAAACATTTTTTTTTTTT
>NC_022033.1:9664755-9665466 GCF_000317375.1 Microtus ochrogaster | reverse complement strand
GTGGCTCTCTGAACTTTTTGAATATTGAATTATATGAATGGATTATCTCTTTAGCCAATGGTTCTCAGCCTTCCTAATGCTGTGACCCTTTAATAAAGTTCCTCAAATTATTTCATTTCTATTTCATAACTGTAACTTTGATACCGTTATGAATCCTAATGTAAATATCTGGTATGTAGGGTAACTAGTAAGGGACCCCCACAAGTGTGAACCACTGCTTTAAATAAATAACCCCAAGTGCAGGGAGCTGGACAAGATCGCCATTACAAGATGGCGCCACATCCTGTCTTGTTGGTTATAAACAACTCCATATTTGGCTTTTGCCTTTGAGAGCTGCGTGTCCCCCGCTTCCCGCATGCGTGGTGGATAATGGTCCCCAGGCCTATCCTGAAGTAGTCTGGTGTCAGCTGATGGTGGTAGCCAATCACAGGGCGACTCATGTGCCAATTCCCTATATAAGCAGCTGCCTTAGGGCTCTCGGGCCCCTTTGCTTCTTGTTCTCTCTCAACCAAGTGCACTCCAGTAAAGCGTGATCTGAGAAGAATCCTCGTGTGGTGGTCGTTCTTTCTCACTGGTCGAGGAGTTCGCCGCACCCAAGGGCCAGTGAGGTGGCTCACTGGGGAAGGGCACTGTCGTACATGCCTAACCCCTTAAGTTCAATTCTTAGAACCCATATAGTGGGAGGGGAGACCCAGTCCTTGAAAGTTGTCT
>NC_022033.1:9659594-9663192 GCF_000317375.1 Microtus ochrogaster | reverse complement strand
ATTTGGCGGCTCTGGTTGACCAGTGTGGTCGTCCATCTGCCTGTTTCCTTGCATAGGCTTCTAGGTGGGGCATGGCTGTACCCAGCTTTTCCATGGGTGCTGGGGGGATGAACTCCAGTTCTCACGAATGTGACATGAGCGCTTTACTGATCGAGCCGCCTCCTTGAAGCTGGGGTTGGAGAGCAGATGGGGACAGTGTAGGGGAAAGAAGCCTGGGAAGCATGGAGAAGGCCTCCAGGATGGCCCAGGGCAGGACATGGGGGAGTGACAGACCCCTGTGAACCTCTCCCCCGCCCCCCAGAGCAAGCACCGCTGCTGTTTACACAGAGAGCGATCAATCAAACAGTGGGGAACGCAAACATGGAGCCCAAAGCTGGCGACAAAAACTGGACCCCAGCCTCTGTCCGAGGAGCACGGGGCTCTGGAGCCCGAGGCTTCTTGTTTGTTTGTTTGCTTGCTTGGCTGGGTTTTTGGTAATAGGGTCCTGCTATGTTGTTGTGTTAGTCAATAAAATGAATATGTATTAAAAAGGGGTTTCAATTGGTTTACACGATACCGTCTAAGACCGGCGACAATGGCTGTTTCCTACTGAATTGCCGAGAACATTGTAGCTACTCCATCTACAAGCAGGCCCAGCCTGGCCCTGAAAGGCCTGGAAGATCCCTGGAGAGTCGCTGGTCTTCAGTCCATATTGGATGACTGAGGCCATCGAGAATGAGCGTTGGCGGTGGCGGCAGCAGCAGCAGCAGCGATCAAGAGCTTTGCCTGCGCAGCAGCAGCAGAAGAAGAGATCAAGAGCTTTGCCTGCGGTCCAGCTGCCACGTTTAGGGTGGGTTTTCTTGGAAATCCTCACAGATACCCTCGGATGTTTGTTACTTGATTCCAGATCAAGTTGACAAAACAGCGTCATCACTGTAGCCCAGGCTAGCCCCCCTGCCACAGCCTTTTGGAGGAGGGTATATCCAAGAGATCCTTCCCTTGCGTTCCAGTGCAACAGAAATCACAAGCAAGTTCGGTTCCCAGTGCTTGCACCTGGAGGCTCTCAACTGACTCCAGCTCTACGGAATATGGCGCCCTCTTCTGGCCTCCGTGGGCACCGGCATTCACAACATATACATAAATAAAAATATTTTTTTTTGTTTCGTTTTTATTTGTTTTTTTCCAGACAGGGTTTCTTTGTGTAGCTCTGGCTGTACTGAACTTCCTCTGTAGGACAGGCTGGCTTCAAACTCACAGACATCCTCCTGCCTCTGCCACCCGAGTGCCGGGATTAAAGGTGTATGCCACCAAAGCCGTGATAATAAATCTTAAAAAACAAAACACAGACAGGGGAGTAGAGGGGAAGGAAAGGAGATAAAGAGGCAAGCAACGAGTCTATTGGTTCAGCTCTGTAATTCAGCTGAAGCTGAGGCAGGAGGATTGAAAGTTCAAAAGTTAGCCTGTACAACATAGAGAGACACTATCTTACAATTTAAAAGTAAAGTAGCCAGGGGAGTAACTCAGAGATAGAATAGATAGATAGAATAGGCTTTGGTCAAAATCCACTACTGCAAAGAAATATATATATATATACACACACACACACACATACACACACGTATGTATATATTCTAGGCAAATGCAAACCAACAGCCGGTTACAAGTGACAGACTCCATGATTTTACATACCCCACGTCCCTATTTCTTTTTCAAATACATCTTCCACCCTGAAAATTGAGCGAACTGAACTGGGTGTGATGTCACACACACCTGAAATCCCGGCCTTCTGGAGGTGGAGGCTGGAGGGTCAGAAATTCAAGGTCACCCTCAACTATGCAGTTAGTCTGCAGCCGGCCTGGGCAACAGGAAACTTAATCATCTAAAGACCACGTGAATCTGGCTTGTGCTCCCCACACCTACACACATAAATGCAAAATGTAAGAACAAATAACCAAATAATTCTGGATCCGGCACCTTTTTTTTTTTAACTTTATGTGCATTGGTGTTTAGCTGGCATGTATATCCTTGGGACAGGAGTTACAGAGAGTTGTAAGCTGCCATGAAAGAGCTGGGAATTGAACCTGGGTCCTCTGGAAGAGCAGCCAGTGCTTTTAACCACTGAGCCATCTCTCCAGCCTCAACATAAGATTTTTAATAACACTTTAGTGCTGGCTGGAGAAGGCTGGTCAAGGAGTTTTTCTATTTTTGATAGCTTGTTCCAGCATTCCTTTCTAAACACAGATTATTTATTTTGGGAATTCCTATAAAATCACCACAATGAGTGATTTACATTCCAGACCTGGAGAAACCCATCCTTCCCTCCCCCACCCCACCTCTGACTCAAACTGTCTTCCAACTCCAGACAGGGAGTTTTATAGATTCAAAAATTAGAAACCCAGGTGATGTGGGATTCCCCTCTATATGCTGAACCATTGGTTAATGAATAAAGCTGTTTTGCCCTACCATCAGGGCAGAATAGAATAAGGTGGGAATTTCAAACAGATAGAGGAAGAAATAAGTCAGAGTCAGAGATGAAGCCATGTAGCTGCCAAAGGAGAAAGATACTTCCGGGAGCCTGCTGGAACTTTGCCAGTAAACCACTACCTCGAGGTGATGCACAGACTAATGGAGATGGATCAATATAAGATGTAAGAGCTAGTTAGAAATAGGCATAAGCTAATAGGCCAAGCAGTGTTTTAATTATTACAGTTTCTGTGTGATTATTTGGGTCTGAGCAGCCAGGAAACAAACAAGCGTCTTCCGCCAACACCTGGGGCAGGGGAGATGGTTCACTGGTTAAGAGCACTGACTGCTCTTCCAGAGGACTTGGGTTCAATTTCCAGAACCCACCTGGCAACTCACAACTGTCTGTAACTCCAGTTCGAGAGGACCCTACACCCTCATACAGACACACACACAGGCAAAACACCAATGCACATAAAATAAAAATAAATAAATTATTTAAAAAATTAGAGACTCTGGCTATTTAGGTTGTAGACAAACCCCACATTTCGATAGTTCTTAAGCACCCTCTGGGCTGGACAGTTTCTTTGGGGAATCCCGCCAACATGGCATGGGGTCTAAACTGGGGAGAGTGGCAATTTTAACAGTGTAACCTGGGTTAAGGATAGGCATGGGGTAATTGGAAATACTGTGGGGGCTTCCTCAGAAGCCATCCTGCAATCCTGGGTCCACAAAAGAATGGTGTGAACCAAGAACGGGTCACAGGGCGTCCCAGAGCCACCTATTCCCCACAAGCAGTTCCTCCCTCCACCCATCCAAGTGAAGCAGTCAGTGTTAGTGCCTCAGAGACCATGTCATTCCTCAGCTAGCATCAAAGCTGAGGAACTTATGAGGTGTGTGTGCAGAGGACGGCCACTTCCTGCTCTTCCTCCTCCCTGAGGAGTGAACTGTGATAATAGCCACAAATAGTCACGGTTTGGTTGTTGGGTGGATGCAAACCCATGCTAGGTAGTCAAATGTTTTCCTGCCTCCTGCCCTACACAAAAATAAAATAGAGGACAGGAGAGATGGCTCAGAGGTTAAGAGAGCTGACTGCTGTTCCATCTGTAATGAGATCTGGTACCCAGAACACTTTATACATAATAAATTTAAAAAA
>NC_022033.1:9657362-9658898 GCF_000317375.1 Microtus ochrogaster | reverse complement strand
AAAAAAAAAAAAAAAAAAAAAAAAAAAAAATTTAGATAAAGCTCAGAGGACTATTGAAGGCCATTTTCTTTCTTTTGCAAAAAAAAAAAACCAATCTGATTTGTTTACTTTTATGTGTGTGATGTTTTGCCTGCAGGTATGTCTATGCACTGCATGTGTGCCCGGTGCCACAGAGACCAGATGGTGGTGTCAGATCAACTCAAAGGGCGTTGAGGCCAGGTGGGCAATTTAACGAAACCCTGTTAACAAATTAAAAGGAAAAGGAGGCATGGGGGACACAATTTAGTGTTGGAGTGCTTGCTGGCAAATGTGAGGACCTGGGTTCAAAGTCTGCATCAGCCACAAAACAAAACCCTAAAACCCCCAAGCCCCCCCACCCCAAACAAAACTTTCAGAATTCTGGCATTGCTGTAGGCGAGTATGCTGTGTTGCCCCACCATATGTGTCCCCCAGCTTCTCTTGTGTAACCATAGCATATTTGTTAGAATGAAGAAATTAGCGTCAGCACAAAAATAAAAACCTGGGGCTGGAGAGGTGGCTCAGTGGTTAAGAGCCCTTGCTACTCTTCCAGAGGTCCTGAGTTCAATTCCCAGCACTCACATGGAGCCATAGATGGCTGTGAGCCACTATACGGGTGCTGGGATCTGAACCCAGGTTCTCTGGAAGAGCAGCCAGTGTTTTTCATCATCTCTCCAGCCCAAGAGCAGAACTATTATGGTACATTTCTCTGGAGTCTACCCAGAGCCCAAGTGATAATACTGAGTCCTCAGCGGGGTAGGATGGGGGGGTGGGGTAGGTGAGGACCAATAACAACAGTAAGTGACTTATCTGTGTGGCCCATTTATGAAGGTTCAAACAGAAAGTTCCAGAGCTTTGGAGGAGCAGGTGTGCCAGACCAGCTGGCAGAGCAGGTGGGGCACATCAGCACCCTGTCACTATGTCCACCAGGCAGCAGAGGAAATGAGAGATTTGTCATAACACCGAGTCATTTCCCCCTGTCCCTTCTGACCACCCAGCTTGGTGGCCACAGCCCTTGGAAGCAAAAGCCAAGTTAGTTAGTGACACCTTAAGGGGAGGTGGAGTACTGGCAGCTTCCCCATTCAGAGACCCCCCTCCTCGGGGGCGTGGCCACACCGAAATAAGAGACTTGACTTTGAGTGAGCATCAGGTGATGCCTGAGGAAGCTGTGGCTGTGGCTTAGCAGGCAGAGCATTTGCCTAGCGTGCATGAAGCTCTGGTTCCATCTCTAATGCCTTTAATCCCAGCCGTCAGGATGCAGGGGCTAGCCCCTTCTACATAGTGAGTTTCAGGCCAATGAGTGCTACATAGTGAAACTCTTTCTCAAAATAAATGCAATAAGAAATCAAGCAGATCAAACTTTTAGAGATTGCTGGAGGACAGCAGCTTCCCTACCCCTGTCCATCTCTCAAGGCCCCTGTTTGTTTTCTTCTTCTTCTTCTTCTTCTTCTTCTTCTTCTTCTTCTTCTTCTTCTTCTTCTTCTTCTTCTTCTTCTTCTTCTTCTTCTTCTTCTTCTT
>NC_022033.1:9655389-9657262 GCF_000317375.1 Microtus ochrogaster | reverse complement strand
CTCCTCCTCCTCCTCCTCCTCCTCCTCCTCCTTCACAATGAGCTCTGTCTGCAGATCTGTCTACTTATTTGATCGTGGTTCCCAGCTCTCACAGCCCTTCCGGATCACCATCTTGTTCCACTGTCAAGATTTACATTTAAATGTGGGAGTCTGAGCAGCCCTGAGAGGTAATCGATGGAAATGGTTCCCTCTTGGCCAATTGCAAGTGGAGTCATCACCGAAAACCAATTGTGCTGGCAGCATAAGGTCACAGGGAGCACACCCTGTCCCATTAGAGGGGCCAGCATTTGCTGAGTCCTAGGATCTATGGACAAGTGATACTTTATGTCGCTTGAGTGAGTCAAGGGACGTAGGATAAATTCCCAATACTCTTGGTGCAAAAAGCCCAAAATTTTAATAGCATGCCTTTTGGATGGTTACTATAAAAATTTTGCATTCAAGTGGCCAAGTTTCAAATCAGTTGATGTTTACAAAGATTACTGTGTTGTTGATCAAGGTTTGGCGGATTTTACGACTGTGTGTTGACACCTCATTCAGGACCTAGTAGGATATGGTGGCTCTCACTGTAATTCCAATAGCTAAAAGGCAGAGACAGGAGGATCGCAAGTCCAAGGCTAGCCTCATCTACATAGTGAATTCTAGGATAACCTAGACTATGTGTGTGACACTCCCATCTCCAACCTCTTCTCACAAAAGAACATGCAGTAATTTGAGGGTTTTTTTTTTTTTTTTTGACAGGGTCTCACTATGAAGAGTCTTGAATTTGGCAATCCTCTTATCTCAGCTTCCTAGGTGCTGAGATTATAGGCATTTACCACCATGACCAGCTGAGATTAAGTTATATGTGTCTCTGTGTCTGTGTGTGTATCTGTGTGTATGTGTGTCTGTTTCTGTGTTTGTGTCTGCCTGTATGTGTGTGGGTGGTGTGCGTGCTTGTGTGTTTGTGCATGTGTGCATGCACGGGTGTGTCTGCACACGTGTGTGTGTGTGTGTGTGCATACATGCACATGCCAGTGTGTGGAAGTCAGAGGACAACCTGCAGGAGTCGTTGGTCCTCTTCTTAATGCTATGTAGATCCCCAGGCTCGAACTAGCATCACCAGGCTTGGTGGCAAGTGAACCCACTGAACCATCTGCATGGCCTGAGATTTTAAAAATATCACCACTTAATGCAAAACTGTGGTCCTAGACAGACTGTGTGTGGGGGGAGGCTGTGCCCCGGCCATGCTCACACGTGGAGGTCTGAGGACAGCTTGCAGGAGTGGCTCCTTCTCTTCCATCGTTCAGGTTCTGGAGATTTTGATTAGGTCATCAGGTTGGCGGCAGGTGTGTATGGTGGGATGCACGTGAGGGTCAGGAGAATCTGAGGGCTTTGGCTCTCTCCTCCCACCCTGTGGGTCCCAGGTTGTTGGTGTTGGCAGCAAGCACCTTTACCCAATGAGCCGTCTTGCTGCCATAAGGTCAGAAATTTTAATAAGCTCATCAGTTTGGAAGTACACCCCTCCCCCAATCTTTCTTCCTTTCTTTCTTTCTTTCTTTCTTTCTTTCTTTCTTTCTTTCTTTCTTTCTTTCTTTTTTTCTTTTTTAGATGGGGGCCCTATCTAGATAGTCTTGGCTGGCTTGGAACTCGTGGAAATCCTTCTGCTTTGGTTTCCTGGGTGTTGTGATTTAAGGCATGACACCTGGCTCTGAACTAAGAAGCAGTCCATTTTAGCCAATGGGGTGGCACACACTTTCATCCCCAGCGTTTTGAAGGTAGAGGCGGGAGGATCTGAGTTTGAGGCCAGCCTGGTCTATAGAGTGACTCTCAGGACAACCAAGCTACACAGAGAAACCCTGTATCTGGGAAGAAAAGGAGGAGGAGGAGGAGGAGG
>NC_022033.1:9646883-9655149 GCF_000317375.1 Microtus ochrogaster | reverse complement strand
AGGAGGAGGAGGAGGAGGAGGAGGAGGAGGAGGAGGAGGACCCACACCACTGGCCACTCAGCATCTGAAGAGCTTTGTTAAGTCATCTCACCAGAGGCTAAACTAAAAGCTTCCCTGCTGTAACTGACAGCTACCCCGTGCCTCCAGGGAGAAGAAGGAGAAAGTGCTATATTTTAGGAGCTAAGGGATAACAGCCTAAACTAGCCTCCAAGGACCACAACTCCAGCGGCTGCAGGCCCAGTCCTTGTCACACACAATTTGATTCCTTACATTTGTCTGCCGACCTACAGAAGTCACAAATGCTCACCAATAAAACCCAAGTCATGTTTGCCTCCTGGAGGTGAAAACAAGTGCAGTTGGGGGCTGGTGAGATGGCTCAGCTGGTACAGGAGCTTGTCTGTCTGTCTGTCTGTGTCTCTTTGTCTCTGTCTCTCTCTGGGGTCTTGTGGGGGTGGGGAAGCATGTGTGGGCCACCTCATCAGTGTTGTACAAAAGATAACTTGCAAAAGCCAATCCATTCTCTCCTTCCACAGTATGGTTCTAGGGATTGAAATCAGGCCACCAGAGACAGACAGACAGAAAGAGAGAGAGACATAGATGTAGGGGGAGTCAAGGGGGTGTAACAAAAACATTTAAAAATAAAAAAGATGGGTAACAGCCAAGGAATAAGACCTGAGGGTTGACCTCTGACCTCCAGGGACTTCCAAGTGTATACGCACACACATGTGCACACCTCTTCCCAGGAACACACAAAAGAGACACACAAAGGAGAAGGCCAGTTCCAAGGTTAATAAGCCCACCCTGCCCTCAGAGTGTAGATGACAGCCTTCACCCAGTGTCTCTTCCAGGCTTTAAGAAGCCACAGAGCTGCCTCCCCGCATCCTTTGCAGCACAATGACCATGAGATTGGATGGAGACAAGGAAATACCAGAAAGCAATTTTCTAGGTGTCTTCAAGGGAAGGGGAGCACACGCCGTCCTTCCTAGGGTTTACACCCAGGGCCTGGTGTTGAAGATGTGGACACAGGGAAAAGGCAGATAGAGCCCCCAGCCAGAGGCGAAAGCCACCCAGAGGCAGGGTTTCCGATAGACACTCAACCCATTAGCTTATCACAGCAGGTGGCTTCCGGGAAAGCGGAGCAGGGATTCCCAGGGCCTGAGGGAAAGCAGCTGTTGGTTAAAAGGCTCGGACGTGAGACAAGCGAGGCTGGGGCGGAAGGTGCAGCGGAGTGCGGTGACTGACCGCGTTTGGTCACGGGTCACACTGGCGCTCAGGTAGGCCGGGCACTCACACTGAATGTGCTGGACATACACACTCTGTCAAGAAGATATTTTTAAAACGAAGTTTCTTTGGGATTGCTCTGTCACCGCCTACCCAGATCTGTCACTCTAAGTACCGCTACTGACCGCTACTGACCATAGAGACAGGAAGCTCTGGGCAGGGAGAATAGCATCAGGGAGGGGCTGGGTGTTGGCTGAGCCCTGCCTCGGGCACGTGGTAGAGATGGGGCTGAAATAAGTGAATAAGACAAACCTTGTGACACAAACCTGTTCAAAACCAAAACTGGAGGCTGGGAAGATGGCTCAGTTGGGCAAGTGACAGCCATACAAGCATGGGGATCCTAGCTCTGTCCCTAGAAGCCACATCAAAGAAGCCAGGAGTGCATGCAGTGCTGGAGAGACCGCTAAGTGGATCCTGCCTGTATGCACTCCTCCAAAGGACCCAAATTCAGTTCTCTGCATCCTTGTCAGGGGGCTCACAAATGCCCGAAGCCCCATCCCCAGGAGATCTGATGCCATCTTCTGGCCTGCATGGTGCTGTATGCATGAGACATGAATGTCTCTTCTCTCACATATAAACGGAATGGTGTGTGTGTGGGGGACAGGACACATATTTCTTACTCTGCAGGAGGAACAAGAGTTCAAGACGATCCTCAGGGCTACATAGAAGGTTCAAGGCTGGGCTAAGACAATATCACTGAGGAAAAAAAAATGCCAGGAGTGGCGGCACTGGGGGTGAAGGTTGTGGGGAGCTGGGTCAGAAACAGGAGGATCCCTGGGCTGGAGGATCGGCCAGCTTATTCTATGCCCTGGGCTTCACACCAGTGAGAAACCTGGTCTCAAAGCCTGGATGGCATCTGAGGGAAAAGTAACATCCACGGTTGACCTCTGGTTACACATGTATATCTGCACGTACACACACGGGGGTGGGGTAGGGGGGGACAGAGAAAAAGAGAGAGGGAGAGGAAGGGAGGGAGGAAAGAGAGAGAGACCACCAACCCCACATAAACCAGCTCTACACACTTTATACACAGGAACCCTGTGTACGTTTGCAGAACCCATCTCATCCTAATTTCCAAGCAAATCCTGGGACAAGAGCAAAGTGGTGACTCACGGGACTGCTATTCACTCACGCGTAGGAAATACTGCTTGGGGCTGGAGAGATGGCCCAGTGGTTAAGGAGCACTTGCTGCTCTTTCAGAGAACCTGAGCTTGATTCTCAGCACCCACCCTGAATGGCCTCTAACTGCAGCAATAGAGGATCAAATGGCCTCTTCTGGCAACTGTGCTAACGATACACACACTCAGGGCTCGGGATATGGCTTCCTTGGTAGACTGCTTGCCTAGCATACGCTGAACCCTGCAAATTGGCTTGGCGCTGTGTGCCTATAATGCCAGCATTCAGGAGGTAGAGGTGGGGGGGAGGGATCGTGAGCACAAGGTTTTCCTTGGCTACCTGGGGAGTTAGAGGCTGACCTGAGATACATGCTATGTAATACTGTCTGAGAAAGAAGAGGCAGAGGAGGGAGGGAAGGAGGCTCAGAGAAAGAAGAATCACAAACAACAACAGACTTGGAGCCTGGGTTGCAGCCCCTCACCTTGGACCTGATGCTAACGTCTTGGTTCTAGCTCTGGAGCAGATTCACAGGGGCAGTCAGGGTAACCCAGAGTCGGGGCTTACGTGTCACCTGGTGGTGATGCTACCAAGAGCTGAGGTAACTTCCTTCTTGGACCCCAGCGAAGGGGCGAGAGTTTGTGCCCTATGGGCTCCTGGCTCAGCCTGGAAGACTTCACAGCTGGGAGGAATAAAGAGAAGAGGAAGCCAGTTTTCCAGCAGGCAGCCCGGACCCTAGCTGGCATGAAACAGCCCTTCCCGAAGGGCTTCCAAGACTCTCTCTCCCCCGATTGAGACAGGGCCTTACTCTGTAGCCCAGGCTGGCCTTTAACTCACGACCCCTCCTATCCAATGCTAGGACTGTAGGTGTGCATCAGTCGGCTCCGGTACTCCAGGCTGGCCTCAGTCTCTCCTAATGAGGACCTTGAACTTCTAATCCTCCTGTCTCCACCTCCTCACTGCTGGATTCCAGTACACACCTTTGTCTGGTGTGTGTGGGGTTCAAGACTAGACCAGAGCACACTGGGCAAGTGTTCTTCTTCAACTGAGCTATTCTGTACCTCCATTTTTTTTTTTTTTTTAGAAAGACAGAGTATGTAGCCCAGGCTGGCCTGGACTCATTATCTTAGTCCCTTAGCCTGCTGAATGATGGGACTATAGCCTGCAACACCACACCCAGCTGAAGGTCCTTTTAAAAATTTATTAAAATTAAAAAAAACACCAGCAAACGTGACTATATTTTCTGTCAACCCAAGTCATGAACGCCTGTGAGTCTGGCCTCTTCTGTTGCATTCTGCAAGTCATTTCTCTGTCGATTTAGCTCAAACGACTGTTCCGGATGGGTCGGGTGGTGGGGAGTGATCTGTTTCCATGGCATTTCACTCCATGACTTGCTCACTCTGTCTTGCCACCTTTGGTTGCTTTTGTGTTAAAGCTGTGGTCACAGACATTGCTCAGAAGTTCAGAGCACTTGTGGCTCTTGCATAGGACCCGAGTTTGGTTCCCAGCACCCACATGGCAGCCCACAATCATCTGTTAACTCCAGTTCCAAGGGATCTTTCTGAATGCCTTCTTCTGACCTCCACAGGCACCTGGCACACATGTAGTACACAGACATACAGGCAGACAAAACATTATGCATAGAAAATCAAATCTAAATTCTGAAAAACAGTGCAGAGCTGAGTGGTTGCAAGGGAGCCTTTATAGCCCCAAATGCCTAAAATAGGCAACACCTGACCCCAAACTTTCTGCTCCCCTGTGTGTCCTATGAATCCAAATTTGCTAAGTAAGCTGGCTGTGGTGGTGGACACCGTTAATCCCCGGGAAACAGCAGACCTCTGTGAGTTCAAGGTCAGTCTGGTCAGTGCAGTGAGTCCCAGGACAGCCAGTGCTAAGTAGAGAGACCCTGTTTCAAAAACAAAACACAAGATGGGTGGCGGTGGTGCACACCTTTAATCCCAGCACTTCAGAGGCAGAGGCAGGTGGATCTCTGTGAGTTTGAGGCCAGCCTGGGCTACAGAACAAGTTCCAGGGCAGGCTCCAAAGCTACACAGAGAAACCTTGTCTCGAAACAAAACAAAACAACCCAAACAAAAAAGAATCCCCCCCCCCAAGCCAAACAAAAACCAAAAATCAAGACAAAAGCAAAAAACAAGGGGGCTGCAGAGATGATGCTCAGTGGTTATGAGCACTGGCTGCTCTTCCAAAGGACTTGGGTTCAATGCCCAGCACACACATGGCAACTCCAGTTCCAGGGAATCTGACACCCTCAGACAGACATAAATTCAGGCAGAACACCAATATACATAAATAATAAAAATAATTAGATGTTGGGAGCTATGAACCCTCAGACTCTGAATTTCTTGTAAACAGCTTGTTTTCCTTTGATCTGAGTGCCTACAGCTGCTCTGAGCATGAGACCCTCGTGAGTTCCTGATGGCAGGGGAATGGTTTCTGGTGCGTGGCTATTCCTATATAAGCTGCCCCTGAACACAATAAAGGGGGCATTCTGGCATCAAGGATGACCTGTGTCTCTGTGTGTTTCAATCTTCAGCCCCTTGCCCGGTTCACGAACTGTACGGTGGTGCATAGAGTGTAGACGGGCGTGGTGCGCCGCAATTAGAAAACAAATTTGCTAAGTGATATCAGGCTAGCTCACCAAGTCAACTCACATACAATTTCATATTAAACAAGGGCAGTGCTCGAAGAAAACCAGCTGGGGCAGAAAACAGAATTACGGATGACTAACAGGTGAATCCTATAGGGCTCAGTCACTGAGCCCCTGCCTAGAACCCCCCAGTGAGGAGCTGGGGTGTGGCTCAGTGATAAAGCCTCTGCCTATAATAAACTTGCCTGAAGTCAGAAAAGCAAAACAGACACTGGCTCTTACCTCAGTTTGGTCGGAGGAAAATGGCGACCCCCAGAAATCTCAGAATGAGACTGTGTGTGAGAGCTGTCTCCTCCAGTTTTTTTTTTTTACAGGGTTTCTCTGTGGCTTTGGAGCCTGTCCTGGAACTAGCTCTTGTAGACCAGGCTGGCCTCGAACTCACGGAGATCCGCCTGCCTCTGCCTCCCGAGTGCTGGGATTAAAGGCGTGCGCCACCATTGCCCGGCCTCTCCTCCAGTTTTATAATCCTCTCTATTGCTGGGATTAAAGACATGCACCACTGTGATTAAAGGTGTGCACCGCTTGGTTTCTATGGCAACTAGTGTGGTTACTGGGATTAAAGGTGTGTGTTACCACTACCTAGTCTGTAAGGCTGACCAATAGGGCTGTTTTACTTTGATCTTCAGGCAAGCTTTATTTATTAAAATACAAATGAAATGCTACTTACGCAATCTGGATGCTGGAACTGAGTGACAGGTCTGATCGGAGGACTGAGTTAGGGTCCTCTGTATTACACGGAAGACCCCAATCTTGGTCTGCTCCACTCACCTGGGACCCTGTCCAGGACACCCTGGGCCCCAGACTTTACTTTTTTCATTTGCGGTTCAAATTCTGTAACATCCGACGGGAGGCCGTTAGGGCTAGCTTGATCTTTGGCGCCACCTTCAGTTCAAACTGCATCTCGCTTTCCCTGGGAGACTATTCACTGGGAAATCCTAGAAGCCTCTGGAATGGGTTACTGACAGGGTGGTGGGGACAGCCTGTGTAAGGATGGTTGTAAAGCCACTCACATCCCTCTATAGAGTTCACTTTTTATTGCAAAAAACACAGAAAAGACACCGCACAAATGTATAAGGCCAACACTAACAGTCATACTCAAGTTAAGAAAGAGCTTTACCGTATACGCTGACGGAGCACCGACTCCTTCCCTCCCCACAGCTCAGTTTAGATGCGGTGTTCTGGGTTTGCCAGCTTAATAACTCCGCCAGAGACCAGTCAGTTTTCAAACCACAATCCACGCAGAGCAACTCTCCCCAACGGGGCAGAGGCGTGCTTAGTGGCTCCCACCTTCGAATGACCCAAGCCACAATGCATCATCCAAGCAGGCAGCTGGACCGTGGGCAATCGTCTCTGTGGCCCCCCCTTTGGCACCTCTGCCCTCCTGGGTCAGCTGCTCCGCTGCTGGAGGCTGGGGAGGTTGGGGCTGCCAACTCTGGAGGAGAAGGCAAGGGGTCCTCCTCATGGTGTCACCACAAGGGGCTGGCACCGGCGTTGTTCAGATTCCTAAGACCACTCACGCTGCTCTAGAGGTCATGACTGGGCTCCAGGGTGCTCTCCAGCCGCCCCACAGAGACCAGCGGGCTGAGCTGCCCCGAAGCAACGCTTTCTGAGGGGAAAGTGACCAAGTTCGAGTTCTTATTCTCACCCCAGTCACTGTGCTGCTTCCGATGGCACCTCAGAGAGTCGTCCCTGACAAAGGAGGCGCCACACTTGTCACACTGGAAGGCCCTCTGGGTGATAATCTGGGCCACGTGGTGGGGGCTGCTCTCCTGTGGCCCATCCTTGCCCTGCCCCTGCGGGGCCCTGTTCTCTGTCTTGGTCCCTTCCCTGTGCACTTTGTCCATGTGCTTGGCCAGGCTGCTGGGCCGTTTTGTGTCAAAGCTGCAGAAGTCACATTTGAAGGGCCGGTCCTTGCAGTGGACCCTGCTGTGCACGCGCAGGGCGGCCGGGCTGGAGCAGGAGTAGGTGCACTGGGGGCATTTCTCGGGGTGGTCAGCCTGATGCAGTCGGCTGTGCTCCAGCAGGTCCGCCCGGTCCCGGCCCTGGAACGCACAGTGCAGACACTTGAAGGTGTGCTTGATGCGGACGTGCGACTTGAGGTTCGCCTTCATGGTGCAGCGGACATCGCAGAACTCGCATTTGAAAGGCTTCTCCCCCGAGTGCACGATCATGTGGCGCTTCAGATCCGAGCTGATTTTGAACTTGGCGCTACAGAGCCAGCACTGGAAGGGGGTGTCCCCTAGCAACGAAAGGGATGATTACATTAGCGTGGACAGGCAGCAGAATTCCCACCTAGACATGCATCATCTACCTGACCAGGAAACGGCTGGGTCTTTTGAACCGTGCCTTGCAACTTCCCAATGACAACACTTACCATGTTCAATAACTCAGTACTGTTGCCTGTTTTAAAGATGAGGCAACCAGCACTCAGAAAGTTCCAGTAGCAGGGGCCCAAACTCAGTACCATGCCCCCACCAAGTCCACACTCAATTACACTTGGGTTCTAGAAACGCAATATATGTTGCATATGAGTTCTTCAAATAAGATTTACAGACACAGGGCAGGCAAGGCGGCTCAGTGGTTAAGAGCACTGCTTAGTCATGCAGAGGATCCGTGCTCAGTTCCCAGCATCCACGTGGTAACTCACAACCACCTGTAACTCCAAAGCAGAGACTCAGACGCCCACTTGTGGCCTCTACAAGTACTGCACACATATGGTACACATACAAACACACAGGCAAAATATCCATACACATTAAAAAAAATTCTTTTTAAAGATAGGGTTTCTCTGTGTTAAAGTCCTGGCTGTCCTGGAATTTGCTTTGTAGACCAGACTGGCCTTGAACTCAAGGAGATCCATCTGCTTCTGCCTATTAAGTACTGGGCTTAAAGCCGTGCACTTTGCCTGGTTCAGAAGAGAACGATCTAAAAAGCTAACACACAAAGGTGGCAGGCACCACGCACTGGGGGCAACCAGTGGAAAAGCCACAGCTTTCCAAGGTGGTGCAGTTGAGAATTTTCTCTGAAGGCCTTGTAGAGGTTTTTGGTAATCATAGGGATGGGTACTTTAGTCATTATCAGCTACAGAAAAGCCCCTAAGTCATCCTCGCTCATACTCCTCAACAGCCACGTGCCCATGGCAACGACCTGCTTTCCCAGCATTACCTTCTAGGAGAACAGCGGCCCACACCAGAACTGAGTTTC
>NC_022033.1:9642941-9644857 GCF_000317375.1 Microtus ochrogaster | reverse complement strand
GTGGTGCTGGGATGGACCCTAGGGCTTCACACATTCTAAGCAATTGCTCTAACTTGGCTACATTCCCCAGTTCTTCTTTTTTGTTGTTGCTTCTTTGAGACAGGGGTTTCTCTGTGTAGACCAGGCTGGCCTCAGACTCACAGTGATCCACCTGCCTCTGCCTCCCGAGTGCTGGAATGAAAGGTGTGCGCCACCATTGCCTGGCTGAACTCAGCTTTAAATGCCAACACCTTTCTATGGTCTCGCCATCTATGAGTTTATTGAACTGCTCGTATCCACCTACTTGTGTGTGAATGGGTGCACACTATAATGGGTTGGTTTTATCTAGCTAACATTAGTTTTGTGGAGTCCTACCTACCAGGAAGCAAGGGGAAACCTTGAAGAACAAGACTCGTATGGTTTGCAAACGCATTCAGTTGGCCATGCTACATAAACGAGGCCTGCCAGGCAGAGTGTAAACCAAAACACTAAAAACACCTAGTTGGCCAGTCATTTTTGAGATGCATCCTTGGACACGTGGCTGCTGTGATGGGTAGCCATCCCCACCTGTATTCCATATGGTTACAAAATACAGCTATCACACCGATCTACTGAAAACTGGTGTTTTGGCAAAGACGATTGAACAAGTTGTATTGGGTCAGATTCCAAATTCCTGTGCTTCTCCCGGCAACTCATCTCAGTCGCTTGTGTCATAAGGAAGCACCCACCAGAGAAAGCAAAGCAGGGGACTTGGGGGGAGAGGCTTACCCGTGTGTGAGCGCAGGTGCACGGTGAGCTGGCTGGAGTTGCGGCTGGCGTAGGGGCAGAGCTGGCACTTGTAAGGCCGCTCGTCCGAGTGGATGCGCAGGTGCTTCTTGAGGCTGCTGCTGTCCACGGCCGCATAGTCGCACAGGTGGCACTTGTGTGGCTTCACGCTTGTGTGGCAGCGCATGTGCATGGTCAGGTTGTCCTTCCGGCTGAAGCACTTTTCACAGAACTCACACTTGTGCGGCTTGTCTCCTTCAAAGACATAAGGAGTCAAGGTTATGAGTCTTTTGGTCAGGGCTGGGTCATAGTTCCTCTTTCCATTACTGTGATACCCAGTGATTAACCTGTGATACTGTGATTACCCTGACAGACCCAACTTAAGGGAGAAAGGGTTTGAAGCAGTTGGTCACATTGCAGCCACAATCAGGAAACAGGACCGAATGCCTGCAGCTGCTCAGCCCCCGTTCTCTAAACAAGATTCCAGTCAGGGGATGGTGCCACCCAGTCTTTATACCTCAGTTACCTCCATCAAGGAAATGCCCCAGGGCATGCCCAGAGGCCTGTCTCCTAGGTAGTTCTAGATTCTATTGGGTTGACAATTACACTGTCACAGGGTGATGTGCAGATTTGATCAAGATAACAGTGTAGACAGGTGGGCCTGCTCCCCCCCCCCCTTCGGTGACCACACAGAGAAGAGGAATCAAAAGTCAGTGGGTGGGGAACAAGCAAGTGAGTCAAACATCAAGGGATCCTAAGACACAGGTTAAGCAGAGTTCAGAAGCTAAATTCCGCCACAGAACGACTCAAGGTAAGAAGTGACAGGTGTAGGAGGCTTGGACAGACTTCTGGCCCCTAGATGATGAAGCATTTACAGAATGACCAGGCTGACTCTGTTACCAGCTCCGTCTCCACTCCTGGGCCTCATGTAGCCTAGATTGATCCCTGAACTCCTGACCCTCCTGCTTCTACTTTCCTGAGCACTGGAAGCCATTAAGCTCACTTTATACCCTTTTTTTTTTTGGACAGGGTCTCACTGTGTATACCTGGCTGTCCTGGAACTGTCTTCATAGACCAGGCTAACCTAGAACTCAGAGATCTGCCTGCCTCTGCCTTCTGAGTGCTGGAATCAAAGTCAAAACCATGTATCACAGCCGGGCGATGGTGGCACA
>NC_022033.1:9640837-9641786 GCF_000317375.1 Microtus ochrogaster | reverse complement strand
CAAGAAAGGAAAGCCACCTTCTGTGTTCTGGCGTCTCCTTTCCCAACCACACATGAAGCCAGAATATCATCACATGTGTGGGTCAACACCAAGCAACACGACACATTGCAAGGGACTGCGTACAGAAACAGCTATGGGAGCCTGCTGACTGGTCCTTTAAGATGGAGAGATTTGCGAAGGTGAGGGCCGTGCTTCCCATCAGCCTTGGAAGATAGTGTCCGCTCATTAAGATGTCATATTAATACAACCAGTCTGTTATTATAATATGGGTATATTAATGTTTCAGCTTTAATTTCTAATGTAGAAACCACCAAGGACATTGCTTGGCGGAGGCTGTGATAGTGTGAATGTCTCCCGTACTCTTGGGCATTTGAACACTTTGCCGCCAGTCGGTGGCGCTGTTTGGGGCGGGTCAGGTGATGCAGCCTTGCTGGAGAAGTGTATTCCTGGAGGCTGGCGTTGAGATTAAAGGTGTCAACTGACGTCGGCCTCATGCATGTGGCTGTGGTTAAGGGTTCTCAGCTTCCTGTTCCGGCCACCATGCCTGCTGTTTGCTGCCATGCTCCCCGCCATGACAGATTCTTATCCCTCCCACTGGCCAGGTCTCTCTGTTCTCCTAGTCAAGGGACAGTGGTTCTGCATCATCCCCGGAGGGAGGGATTCTCTGAGACCTCCAGGACCTCTAGTTTTTTAAAAAAATGGCATTTTTTTTCTAATCCCCCATGTGTGTATGTGTACATGAACCACAGCACATATGTGTCATTTAGAGGACAGTTTGTGGGGGTCTCTTCTCTCCTTCCGCCATGCCATCAGCATGGTGGACACTGCCTTTACTTGCTAAGCCCCCTGTTCTGCAGGGTCTCACACAGGCCAGACTGTCCTCAAATTCTCAATGTGGCTGAGGCCTTGAACTCTTGATTCTCCACTCCAGTATCCTGAGTGCTGGGCT
>NC_022033.1:9638579-9640527 GCF_000317375.1 Microtus ochrogaster | reverse complement strand
ATGTCCTTTCCCCTCTGACTTTCTGCCAGTTAAGAGATACGAAGAGCCAAACCAGATGCCGTGAACTCAGGGTAGCAGCCCCGTTACCATTTCCTCAAGGATCAGACCCTCCCCAGTTTCCTTATCCCCAGCATGCTTATACCAAGCAGTTAAACACCAGAGAGTCCACTTCTCTAGGGCCACCCACGGTACTGTGAGCACCGGAGGCCAATCAATTTTGGGTGTAGTTTTCTTCTTCCCACTAGATGGCAGCAGTGCAAACCCCAGCTCATGATGAGTGTTAAGCTATTCTCAGGATACTTCCTGGCCCTGAATTGGTCTCTGTGTTGGCAGAGCCTCCTGGTGCCTGGCTGCCTTACCCGCCGAGCTGAGGCAGGATCTTCCTCACTACAGAGGAGGAAGGCGAGCCTTCCTTTCAGTCCATCTGCAGCAGAAACCAGCAGAGGTCCAGGAGACTCTGTGATCTCAATGCTGCAGCTCCAAGGTAGAGCTGGGCAGTGGTCACCATCCCCTGCTCCCCTGGATGCTAGGGGAACACCATTAAATCTCCACTCATTTCACTAGACCAGAGCCACAGGCAGAAGGGTGCTGTAGGCATCCCCAGCCTCAATCTTGCTTCCCACTGTAGAGATTCACAGATTGAGACCTTGGTCCCAGAGAAGGCAGAGCTCTTAAACTGTGCTCAAAAAGGAAGCAATTGGATTTCACATAGGAGGTACAGCTCACAGAAAGCAAAAACCAAAATGGTTGAATATGCACACAGGATTTTTTTCTTCAAGGGAAGAAAATGATGGCCTTCTGGTCAATGGGAAGGCTGGGGTGGATGTTGTCTGACGACCTGGGGATCTTTTGCTATTCTATGGAGCCAGCCTTCACACGAATGCCCCAGAGGCTGAGCATTGTGCAGGCGCTAGTCCCGAGCTTTGTCTCTCAGAGAACAGAACCCGTCCTTATGAACTTTGTACCCTCCCCTCAACAGACTCCTTCTTATGTTTAGTATAAATTGCTCCTCCCGGGCTGGAGAGATGACTCAGAGGTTAAGACCACTGCCTGCTCTTCCAGAGGTCCTAAGTTCAATTCCCAGCAACCACATGGTGACTCACAACCATCTGTAATGAGATCTGGTGCCCTCTTCTGGTGTGCAGGCATACATGCAAACAGAACACTGTATACATAATAAATAAATCTTAAAACAAAACAAATTGCTCCTCCCTGCTGATCCCTGACGGTATCGGTCACTAGAGCCCCTTCTCATGGTGACTGTCACAGGTGCTCCACAGTAGAGGTATCCTTTGCAAGGGGGTTTCCACATAGCCATCCCTGAAGCTTTATTGTAATAGCTGTCACCTGGAGACTTTTCTCCAAAGTTTAAATAATAAACCGCTCGGTTGGGCTCTGCCAGTTTTTGACCTGGCGCCTGCTCATGTCACGCGGATCTGGCTGTGACATTTGCAGGGACACTAACAACTTAAGCCACTCAACTTTGTTTCATTAGCAGCAAATGAACCCACACTCTGGCCCAGAGAGGCACTCAGAAGGGATATACTTTAAAGAGCCAGACAATAGCCATTTTGGGCTTTGGGGCACCAGTCTGTGCCCTCGGGTCCATCACTGTAGAGCCACATCAGCCACAGAGGAGAGCTCGATAAAGGGTCTGGCCGTGGCTGAGACTCTTTGGGTTGAAGCTCACACATCCTGTTGCAGAGAGAAGTATATCCAGCTCATGCGGCTGCGTACAGCTATGAATGTGGACCAACAAAGCATTCAGATTTTTCCCCCTGTAATTGGAACGTGTGGTTCTGGAGTGTGGACTTTACAGTCAGTACTCTGCCACTATATCAGAAGGATGGACACGGGGCTGGAGAGATGGCTCAGCGGTTAAGAGCACTGAATGCTCTTCCAGGGGAGCCAGGGTCAGTTCCCAGCACCCACATGGCAGCTCACAACT
>NC_022033.1:9637568-9638247 GCF_000317375.1 Microtus ochrogaster | reverse complement strand
CCTTGGTTTAAGCAGCCTGTGTCCATGCTCTATATGTGCTGACCAGACTGGTCTTGAAGCAACAGCTTTGCTGTACCCAAGCTTTGTCAAGGTACATCCTCACATCCCTTCCTTCCTGGTTCCAAGCTCTAGGTAGATGCCACCAGCCATGGACACACTCCTGGGTCCCCAACACTTAATCCATTTTCTTGTATTTTCCCCTAACTCCTGAGTGAATGGATACGCACCTGTGTGTATTCTCACGTGGCGGTCCAAATCTTTCATGCCATGAACGGTTTTGAAACGACAACCTGGAAGAGAAGCAAAGCTGGCTCTCAAAATGCCCCAAATTGCCACGGCTTGGCTTTGACGGATGCCCACCCATACTGTCATTTCCTGCTTTCAGTATGGCTGCCAGCGAATGACAGTCCCTGCCAACCCTTCCTCACAGAGCCCTGTGCCAGGTGTTCTGCTCAGCCTGGGTCTAGGGCCAGTTTTGCACGAGGCTTAAAGAAAGGGGCTGGTATGCTTGGTGAGCGCCAACGGGATAAAGGGCATTTTCATCTTCCTTCTGTCTGGCAGTGAGGCAGTGCTGGGGGCGAGACCCAGAACCTTTGGCATCCCAGCTAAGTGCCTTGTGGCTGGGACACACCCTCAGCCCTCATGCATTTCCTTCTTTTCTTTTCCTTCTTTCTTTCTT
>NC_022033.1:9624375-9637288 GCF_000317375.1 Microtus ochrogaster | reverse complement strand
GAGCGTACCGGGCTCCCTGGAACTGGAGTTGCAGATGGTTGTGAGCTGCCATGTGGATGCTGGGAATTAAACCCAGGTCCTCTGAAGAGTAGTCAGCGCTCTTAACCACTGAACCATCACTCCAGCCCCCTTCTTGAATTTTTGACTTGATGTTTCAACTTAAAATGGGTTTATAGAGACGTGACTCCACCCTCAGTTAAGGAGCAGCTGTGAACGCAGTCTTTGTAGTTGCTCTGACACTGCAGCGGCGGGACCCGTAAGGACCTACAGGACCCCTGAGGAGGACACGTGCCAACTCTGTGAGTGACCTGCGGGCAGGGAAGGGGCTGCTACCACCAGGCTTGACCCTTTACCTGGGTAGCAGCAGTTAAAGGTCCTCTCTCCGAGGGTGCCCGTCTGTTCCTTTGCTTCCGAGGGTAGCGCGAAAGCAGGGGCTTGCTGGGTGTCACCGTCTTCAGCAGTGAGGTCCGATGGTTTCGGGACTTTGTCATCGAGCGCAGAGGCTGCAATGGAGATAGGAAGTTTGACGTGGCTTCTCAGGACAGTTGTCATGGTGAGTCTGAGAAAAGAGTAGTTTGGGGCCATTTTCGTTTTTTTTTTTCCAATCTTGCAGAGGACTGGAGTTGGGGTCCCAGCACCCAACTTATAACTGCCTATCCAACTTTAAGGGATCCAATAAACTCTCTGGCCTCCACAGACACCTGCACACCATGCTCATGCACTGAGACATGGCTACACACGTACTAGAGCTTGGACTAGAACTCAGTTGGTAGAGGACTTGCCCAGCATGCAGGAAGCTGTGGGGTCCGTCCCTATCACTGCGCAAACCAGGCCTGGTGGTGCAGGTCTGTGATCCCAGCATTCGGGAGGCAGAGGCAGGCACATCTCTGTGAGTTCGAGGCCAGCCTGGTCTACAGAGCGAGTTCCAGGACAGCCAGGGTATAGCTCACGACGCCCAACTGCGCTCAATGCGCTACCATACAGTTTGAGCCTGGGCAAGGGGCTGGAGATTGAAACACACAAAGACACACAGAGACAGCACAGACAGAGACACGGACCTCTAGTCACTGGTAAAGAAGCCCCTTATCGAATAGCACCACGGAGGCTTATATATCCAACACAGTCAGTTGGGCCAACAGGTGAAAACCTTAGCCTCTGATCCTCAAGGCAAGGCAACACGTGCTCGTGAAGCAGAGCTGGTAAACAACTTTGACACAGCTTTTAGTAACTCAAATCAGAAGGCCAAATAAAGGTCACTAGCAGAGAAGAGCAGCTGGAGGCCAGGACTCCAAATGGTCCCAACACCAGGGCTGTCCAGAGAAACCCTGTCTTGAAAAACAAACAAAAACAAAATTTCAAGATCATCCTTGGTTGCCTAGCTAATCCAAGGCTAGCCTCGGCTCCACGTGAGCCTGTTTCCAAGAAGAACAAAGAAAAAGAACATGGGGCCACAATACCTGAAGATAAATGACCAGTGAGCAAGGCACGTCGCAAATATCACCAAGATCGAATGCCCGGTTGGCTTGTTTGGAGACTGGCTCATGCTATGTGGTCTACCTTAGCCCTGGATGGCCTAACATAAGCCTGGTCTTGAAGTTACAGTGGTTCCCCTGCATCTGATTCCAAGTATTATGACCCCAGCCATGCTCTACAAATTCTCAGACATAGCTTTATTTTCCATGCAGCAGCTCCCCCTTCCCCTCCCCCAGACAAAGTTTCTCTCTAGCTTTGGAGCCTGTCCTGCAATTCGCTCTGTAGACCAGGCTGGCCTCGAACTCATAGAGATGCACCCCAGGCAGCAGTTCTGCGATGCTTAGGCTCACTCTAATGCTGAGCTGATTTGCTCCAGTTCAACCATGGGTCACAGGCCACGCTGGAGGCCTTGGCTCGCCAGGATAAAGCTCTCCAACAAATTGCTCGAAAGAAGGGAGATGGAGAGAGAAACCAGAGACCTCACAAGCTGAGGACCTGACACATGGCGGGACCTTATCTGGTTCCTGATTCAAACATGCCACGCATGCCACCTGAAATGGTGAAATATCCTGTGTTGACAGATGGGTTTTAGAGTAGAGGCGGTGCATGAATGAAGACGAAGAAGGCATTTAAAGCATCCCAGAGCTTTAGGGATAAACGCTGACATGCTTGCAAGCAGAATGGTACCGTACTTTGGTTCAAACACAGCTGAAGGGATAGGACAAACCTAACTGGCCCGGAGGAGCTGCCTGCGGGGCCTCAGCAGTGGGTCTGCGTGTGTGCTGGGTGCAGCTCTCTCTAATATAGCGAAGAGTGGGGAACATGGCTTTGTGTGGATGTACATGTGTTTGTGTGTGTGCGGGTGTGCACACACATGGAAGGCAGAAGTTCAATCACTTTCGAACTTAGTTTTTGAGACAAAAATCCAAGCTCACCAATTTAGATAGACTGGTCGGCCGGTGAGCCCCAGGAATCCATCCCTCTGCCTTCACTTCCCCAGTTCTGGGGTTATAGATGCACCCCACAGACTGGCTTTTACATTAATGCTGGATGCTGGGGCTAGCCTGAGAAACAGTGAGATCCCCCCTCGAAAAAGAGGACACGGGGACTGGAGAGTTGCTCCGTGGGTAAGGGCGCTTGCTGCTCTTGAGGACGACCCGGGTCTGATTCCCAGCACCCACATGGCCTGGAACTCCAGTCCCAGAGACTCGATGCCCTCTTTTGACCTCTGAGGGCACCAGCCCCGAATGTGGCACACACACATTACAGGTACACATACACACACAAAATCAAATCAATAAATCTGAAAAAGAAAAAGAGAATCTGTGGAGCTTTGAGAGATGGCTCAGTCAGTAAAATGCTTGCCATGCAAGATGAGGACCTGAGTTCAATCCCCAGGAACCACTTAGAGAAAAAAAGCTGGAGGGGACGGAGAGGTGGCTCGGTAGTTAAGAGCACAGGTTGTTCTTCGAGAGAACACAGGTTGGACTCCTAGCACCTTTTTTCATTTTTTTTCGAGACAGGGTTTCTCTGTAACTTTGGAGCCTGTTCTAGAACTTGCTCTTGTAGACCAGGCTAGCCTCGAACTCACAGAGATCCGCCTGCCTCTGCCTCCCGAGTGCTGGGATGAAAAGTGTGCACCACCACTGCCTGGCTGACTCTTAGCACCTTAACAACATCTTTAACTGCAGTTCCTGGCGGTCCGGCCTGACGGCCTCTTTGTCCTGTTTGGGCACTGCAAGCACATGATGCACAGATACACGCCCACACATAGAAAATAAAACGAATACAATCTTAAAAAGAAATAGCTGGGTGGTAGTGGTGCACACCTTTAATCCTAGCACTCAGGAGGCAAAGAAGTAGGCAGATATCTGTGAGTTCAAGTCCAACAGAGAGCTTTCCAGGACAGGCACCAAAGCTACAGATACCATATCTCGAAAAATCAACAAAGAAAAATAAATAAAGATAATAATCAAGAAAGTTCTGTGCACAGGCATGCACGTGATTGTAATCCCAGCTTTGGGAGGCCGAGAGAGGTCCCTAAAGGAAGGACAGCAAAGCTGGTCTCTGGTCTACACATACACACAAGAATCCATGTTTGGGGGCTGGAGAGATGGCTCAGTGGTTAAGAGCATTGCCTGCTCTTCCAAAGGTCCTGAGTTCAATTCCCAGCAACCACATGGTGGCTCACAACCATCTGTAATGAGGTCTGGCGCCCTCTTCTGGCCTGTAGGCATATAGAAAGAACATTGTATACTAAATAAATAAATAAATATTAAAAAAAAAAAAGAATCCATGTTTGGAGGGCCCAGGCACAGTTCTTTTGCTGTCCTGAGGACTGCCAGGGTGCCTGTGTCAGAAGCAAGTCCACAGCTGGGGACCCTGTCACAGGCATCTGGGCAATAAAAGATTAAACAATACCCATTCCATTTTAATAAGTTCCTGAAAATTACTGGGGGGGGGGGTGAAGGGAGAGAGGGAAGGAGAGAGAACTGACAGGTAGTGGCTCCCAGCTGTGAGTGTGTTGGTGGGCCCACCTCTAGAATTCTCTGGTGGGGGCTATGGCAGAGCTGCTGATATTTTCCCATTTCTAACAAGTTCCCAACTGGTTGGTGATGGTGGTGGTAATGGTCTGGGCTGACATCAGACAATTTGTGCTTTATGAGAAACGAGGAAAGTGGCTCAGAAATGCTAAAGGTCAAAGAGCTGGAAGTTTTTATTCAAACCAACCCTTACCTATCTGCTGGCCCTGGGAAGGTAAGCAGTAAATCTTAGCTACTTAACAACTCACACATTAAAAAAACAAAACAAAAAAAACCCCATGAAATTCGGGAGAAATTCCTATTTCACAGTAGCCATGTTGGACTAAACACTGAAATCTAAATGAGGTGTTGGATTGTAAACAGGTAGCCAGCTAGTGAGTTACAAACTCTGGTTGTCTCTGTAGCTGTGTGGCCCCGAGTCAGTCGCTCACCCTCTCTGTTTCTGCACTCCCACATTTGTCTCACAGATGCTTCTGCCTCACAGGTCAGCTGCAGACTAAGTTCACCGTTGCACATTAAAGAACGCTGTGCATGAGCTGGCACTTTTCCATGTAAACTTAGACAGAAAGGCCGAGGGCTGAGAGGCCAAGTCTCTAGGGTTGTGAGTCTCCTCGGCAGGCTAGGTTGATGGTGTCCCCTGCGGTGCTTCGTTATTTCACTGATAGAATTGGGCATTTTAAAAAATGCTATTTGTTTATTTATTACTTATCTACTTACTATTTGTTTCGAGACAGGGTTTCTCTGTATAGCCCTAGCCGTTCTGGAACTTCCTGGAACTTGCTTTGTAGATCAGGTTGGCCTCGAACTCACAGAGATCCGCCTGCCTCTGCCTCCCGAGTTCTGGGATTAAAGGCATAGACCTCCAACTGCCTGGTTTAGACCAGGCTAATCTTGAATTCAGAGATGCAACTGCCTCTGTCTTCAGAGTGCTGGGATTAAAGCCTTGTGCCACCGCCTGGACAGGGTCTCACTATGCAACCCTGGCTGGCCTGGAACCCCCTATAGAGACCAGGCTAGCCTCAAATTTACAGCCCTCTGCCTGCCTCTACTGAAAAAAAGCTTGAGGGTTGTGAGGCCTCTGGGCAATTAACAGTGGTTGGGCTTTGAGGGAATACAAAGGTTCTTTGCTGGGTGACACAGACCTACCAATCACCACCCACCAGTCTTCAGAGGGCACTTTCTGAAGCAAGGGCTAGGAGCCAGGACTCCTGACAGGGAGGTCGGGAAGACGGGGATCTCGGGTCTCCCCCTCCCCACACACAGCCGTTTTTTGCAGCGAGAGACAGTAACTCCGCCTCTTACGTTGGACTCTGCACTTCTGCCCCAGGTTATTCAGCAGGGAGGCCCTCTAACTTTACCCAGACTGTGCCAACCGACTGGACTTCACGGTGGCTGGCTTATGGTACCCCTTATTAGGTTTTAGAATATAATCTACTTAGAAGAGTTCTTATCAAACTACTCCCCGACCCCTCGGAGAGAGATACTCACTGGAACCCTGGCCAATTCACAGGGCGAATCTTCCCAGAGATTTATGGGGAATGTGGTTTGAGACCAGAAGAGGACAGAGTACCCCCATCCCGGGAAGCCGCAGGTAGGAGGAGACGGGAATAAAGTCCCTCTAAAATTCCTCTTCCTACCCCCAAAGAAGAGACAGGAGGAATCTACAAAGTCCAGGGAGCAAGAAAATCAAAGAGAGGTGCCCAAGGAATGCCGAGCCCCACTCTCCCCGGGGGCATGTGCCTGAGGGTGACTGAGGAATTTACTGACGCTTAAAGGCTCCCCCTTTCCCTGGCTCTTCAGGAGTAGGGTGTGTGGGAGGGGGAAGACCTAGGATACTTAGAGGGGAGGTGTCACTTCGCCGCTCCCTACTGGTCCGTGCAACGATGGAGGTGGGTGGGGGAAGCGAGAGCCTCTTGGTTTCAACCATGCTGCCCACCCCCCTCCCCCGCCTTCACGGCTCCACGCACTTCCCAGGGGTGTCACGTCCTTTACCAGGCTCCAGCCTCTCAGTCACCCCCCCATCCGTCACTCACACTCCCTTACACATCCTTCAGGTCCTTGGAAGATCCCCTTCTCTCCGGGAGGTGGATAGCCACTTGAAACCCGTCTCACCCTGCCCGTAAAGGCTTCTCTGTTTTGTATTCGCGTGGAAAAGAGCTAGCTAGTACCTTGTCCTTGGATTCAGCTTCGTCCCTCGGGCTCTAAGCACCCCTCCACCCCCACCCCCGCGGCCAGTGTGGGAAGCGAACCCGCAGCTCTCAGCGCTTTCCCGGAGATGGCAGCCAACCCGCAGAGGGTGTAATCGACAAGCGCGCATAATTCACAAAGACCCGCAGACGCGCCCAGGTTTGTCTGGGTCTCTGGACTGGAGCTGGAAGCTTTGCACACCATAGCGCGCACCTCCCTACCCGCTTCCAGTTCTGACATCTGCTGGGCTCAGGCGACAGGGACTTCCGAGCAACTGTCTCCAAGTCCCAAGACTAGAGCTGGAAGCTTCGCGCACCATTCTAAGTACTTCCTCATCAGACACTAACGGGGCACAGGGTCAGGGACATTAGCGCAGCTGTCCTCAGTTACTTGGGCTGGGGCTGGAAGCTTCTTGCACCATTTCACGCACCCCAACCTTCCCCTGCCTAGATATGAGACCCACGGGGAGGTCCAGGGACTGGGGGGTGTTGGAGGACATCAGAGCAGCAGTCCCCAAGTCCAGGACTGCGGCTGGAAGCTTCGAGCACGATTCCGCGCGCCCCTTCCTCCGTCCAGACCCGACACCCACAGAGTTCCCGGGGTGAGGTGTACATCAGAGAAACTGGGGACGACGGAACCACTGTCCCTGGCGTCCGCTGGCTACTCACCCCGCTCCCCGGCTACGCGCGGGACAGCTCTGCCGGGCTCGTTGCACGCGGGCTGCGGCTCCAGAGAGCACAGGTGCTGGGGCTTGGCTTGCTTGCGTCGCGACATGGCGCGAAGATGAGGCTCCCGGCGGGTCCCCAAGAGTGGCCTCCTGAAGAGCGCGCGTTTCCAGACTTCGGAGGCACACCCCTCCACAGGCCGGATCGCGCATGTCCCGGCCCCGCCGCCCGTCAGCCCGGTAGGACGATTTATCAAGTGTCCTGACAGTCGCTTGGCTGGCAGCCAGGACCTCAGGGGTCTCGGGAACCCCGCTCCCACGCACGAGCTCCGGCTCCACCCCGGCTCCGCCACACCAGAATCTGCATTTTAACAAGCTCCCCAGGTGATGCGCGCGCACGCTCAGGTCGGAGAAACCCTGTCTGCATTTTAACGAGATCCCAGGTGATTCGTTGACTCATTAAAATTGCAGAAGCGCCAACCCTTTTCCCACTTTAATGCGCTCCCTGAGTCGCTGGGGAGCTCGTTAAAATGCAGATTCTGACTCGGTGAGTCTGGGGTGGGGCCCGAACGTCTGTATTTCTAACGAGCTCCCACGTGAGGCCGTGGCCGCTGCCACGCGGGCTGGAGAGCATTTACATTCGCTCTTAATTGGTCCAGCCTGGGACCGCGGTCCTGGGCTATTTCTCACAAAAGCTAGCAGGGATTTTCTCATGTACAGGCGAAGGTGGAGAAGGAGCGGAGCACGTGGCGCGTCTTTCACCTGTGCATCCGGGTAAATAATTTGAGGACAGGGTGCCCCTAGTTTGCAGGGTGCATTCTGCAGCCAGTTAAAAAAAAAAAAAGTAGCTGTGGGCTTCGAGATGGCTCAGAGGGCAAAACCGCTTGCCACCAAACCTGATGACTGAGTTGTCCCACTGGGTGGTAGGAGAGAACTCATCCCTGTAAGACGTCCTCTGGCCTCCACAAATGGGACAGCACACAGAGACACAAACACAAATACATGCGGTAACAAATTAAAAAGTAGATTCTGAAAGTCCTGAGTTCAGGAGGAGAGCCCCGCAACTTGTACTCTTATTCTGTCCTGCATTCCTGCCCGGGACTCAGGGTCTAGGACCACACAGGAGGGGCCTTTGGGGCCAGCCAGGGCGCAGGCCCCACCCACTGGGTGACTGAGGCGCGGTACAGTCCCGGGGGTTTTGGCTAATTGACATTTCGTGCTCAGACTAGCTGGGACCTTGTGGAGACCCGAGGGGGACCCCTCCTTCTACCTTCTGAACGACGTCCAACAAGGATCGGGAAAGCCACCTACGTCCCCTCAAGGTGTTTACTTTCTTCACATTGGGAAGTTACTTAAAACAGGGCTGTGCCCCAAGCCTGCCCAAACCTGAGAATCACGTGGTGGCCACGGCTCACACCCAGCCGCGCTCAGAAGCGAATTCTGCGGTGGGGGGACCTGAGACTCAGTATTTTTAAATCAAGGCAAATGAGACACGTTAAGGAAAGGAGGCTTTATGGGCTCAGAGGGCTTAGCAGCAGAGGATGCGGCGCGCGTATATTTGGCACTGGCTGGGCTGGCTTTCTTAAACTTCCTTAGGGTTTCCTGGGTGTCAGTCTTCTCAGGTATGTGTAAGCAATGCTGGGTGAACTCGCTTAAGTTTAAACCCTAAGACATAATCTAACAAAAGTTTTCTTTGTTATATGTGTGCAGCTATACCTCTGCTGAACCATTTAATTTTTTAAAAAAGATTTTCTTTTTAAATTCTGTGTATGTGTGTGCATGTCTCTTGGATCTGTGCATCTGAATGCACGTGTCTCCAGAGGCATTGGTTTCCCTGGTTACAGGGAGTCCTGAGCTGTGACTGAGCTCTGGTCCTCTGCACTGCTGAGCCCTTATCTCATCCACACTCTTTACAGCATTTTTTTTTACAGTCTGGTGTAATGGCATGTGCCTTTGTTTAATTCCAGCACTTGGGAGGCAGAGGCAGGAGGAGCTCTGTGTGTTCAAGGCCAGCCTGTCTACAAGGTAAGTTCTAGGCCAGCTAGGGCTGTGTGTGTGTGTGTGTGTGTCTAGGCTAGAAGCAAACCTGTAGGAGCCAGTTCTCTCCTTCTACCATGAGGGTTTTCCTGGACTCCAACTCAAGTTGTCAGGGCGGCGTCTAGTGCCCCTTACCTGCTGAGCCATCCCCCTGCCCCACAAGCAGACAGATTTGAAAACACACACGTGCTCTGGATTAGTGTCTCCCAGGACTGTCTCAGGACCAAAAATTCTCAGGACAGAAATCCCCTCAGGAAACTTGGAAAAAGGGTTCATTAGGGGTGACATCGGGAGACACTTGATACTGTGTTATACCTGGGCAATGGGCAAGCCCATTTCCTGCCCAGACTCCTCCCAGGACCCGGGAGTCCCCTTCTCATCTTTAGTGCATACTATCTGCGAAGATCCGTCTTCTTTCTTTTTTTTTCTGGTTTTTCAAGATAGGATTATTTCTCTATACAGTATACAGGAAAACTGGGTGGAAGGTAACAACCATGGCTCCTGAGAATGGGCCCTGCGGTTCATTTTCTATAATTTTTAGTAATGATCCTTGAAATCAAGTCATTAAAACTTGGCAATAAACTCAGTAATAAAAGTAGAACTAGAGCTTTGACCAGATGTCAAGCAGGCTCAAAACCCCAGCACTGAGCACTGAGGTAGGAGGATGGCTGGGCTACGTAGGACACCCTGTCAGAAAGAAACGAGGGAGAAGAGAAGGAAGGCAGACAGACAAACTGGCTAGAACTTTAGATAGACCTTATAAAATAGTATAACATCCTCTTAAAATAAAACTAAATGCTGGATATGGTGGCACGTGCCTTTAAATTTTTTATTTTTATTTGATGTGTAT
Source organism: Microtus ochrogaster (assembly GCF_000317375.1). Taxonomy (NCBI): domain Eukaryota; kingdom Metazoa; phylum Chordata; class Mammalia; order Rodentia; family Cricetidae; genus Microtus; species Microtus ochrogaster. The sequence goes on along the minus strand of NC_022033.1, from coordinate 9,627,534 downwards.
GGTTGTGTCCCCTGCATGTGTCCATGCACCACATTCCTGGTACCCATGGAGGCCAGAAGATGCCATCAGATCCTCTGGAAGCAGAGTCCCAGGTGAGGGTGAGCCATCACTGGGAATCCAACCCAGGTCCTCCGAAAAAGTGGCAGGTGCTCTTAGCTGCTGAGCCATCTCCCCAGTCCGGGTGGTGCACTCAGCATGACCTATACATGCTTAAGTGGACTGGCCACTGGGAAATGAAAGGGAACTTTAATCTTGGCACTCAGGAGGCAGAGATAGACAGATCTCGGTGAGTTCAATCCAAGTGAGCCTGGTGTAGGTTGTGAGTGCCAGGCCAGCCAGGGCTGCATAGTGAGACCCTGTCTCAATAAACAAATAAATAATAATCAGTTCTTGCCATTTTATTAGTGGAAAATATAATTCCTGATGCATGATTAATAAAAACTCAGAGAAATTGGTGTTCAACCTAAAAAGTAAAACAGCCAGCCACTGGCTCTTATCTTAACCTCAGTCCTGAAAATGGCGATCCTGCCTCCAGGAATATCATAATGAGACTGTGGTTGAGAGCTGTCTCCTCCCGTTTTATAATCCTCACTAGGGCTGGCATTAAAGGTATGCACTACCAGGATTAAAGGCATGCACTGGATGGTTTCTATGGCAACTAGTGTGGCTACTGGGATTAAAGGTGGTTGTTACCTTTCACCCAGTTTTCCTATCAACTGGTTTTTGTTTGTTTAAATCTAGCCGATAATTCTGAGTGTGTATGTATGTGTGTGTGGTATGTCTGAACATATGTGTCCAGGTCACACATGCCTAGAGGCTAGAGGAGAACACCAGGTGTCCTGGGCTGTTTGTCGCTTTTGCTGTCATTGAACCTGAAGTCAGGCTGGCAGGCAGCAAGCCCCGGCAGTCTGCTCCTGTTCCCTCTCCTCTCCCAGATGATGGAGATACAGGCTTGTCCATGGACCATGCTCATTATTACACAGACACTTAGACCCAAGCTAGGTCCTCTGCTTGTGCAGCAATCACCCTGGCCTGCAGTTGATAAATTTTGATTCTCCTGAGGCTGGAGTTACAGGCAATGGGGAGCAGCATACTATGTTCCTGGGAACTCGCGTCCTCTGTAATAGCCGCCTCTTCGGGCTTTAAATTTTTCAACAATTTAAACAATAAAATTTGGCTTACATGTAAAAATGATAACCATGCCATTTCAGGACAACCCCCCTCCCCCGGCTCCGAAGCCTAACCCGCCTTTGAGACCCCCTCCCGTCTCGAGGCGTGGCACATTCTTGGATTCGGCAAACCCATCAGCTCTCCCTCCTCTGCCAGCCTCTTCCACTACCTCTGATTTTTTTTTTTTGTAAGCTTCACTTATAAATTTCATCACCTAAATGATATGCTGCACAGTCTTGCCTTCTTCATTGAGAGTTTTCCGTGCCTGGAATCTGGAAGCGTGTGATTCAGCATGTTACCACAGGCAGCCGCGACTGTTTTCATTCCCCCATAATCCAGCGTGTGAGCACACCACACTGTGCGCCTTGCTCTGCCAAAGGACGCTTTGCGGCATGGTAATTATGAGCGATGCAGGTATGTACATTCCTGCATGGACTCTTGGTCCATGCATAGATGCTTCTCCATACCCTGAATCTGCCCTGAACCAGCTCCCCGGGGGGCTCAAACAAGAGAAGCAGAGATCAGACTCTGCTTTATAACAAGGTCCCCAGAGTGTCACGTGGGCTTTATCGGTTCACACTCTCATCCATATGTTATTTTAAATAAGGAAGAAATAGTTGGGGGGCCGGGCCAGCAAGGTAGTTAGGGGCTTTGTAAAAGTCTTTGCCCCTCAAGCCTGACACACTGAGTTCAATCGTCAGAAAACCCACAGCGGAAGGAGAGAACCAACCCCACAAAGGTGCCCTCTGACCACACACACACTGGCATGCAGGTACCCCACACTCCCACATAATAAAGAATTTATAAAGTGGCTGCCTGGGCTGGGGCTGCAGCACAGTTGGTACAGCGCTCGTCTGGCATGCACAAAGCCCTGGTTCCACCCCCAACATGGAAGGAACGGGTGCCTCACAGCCCTTCTCTCTGCACTCAGGAGATGGAGGCAGTGAGGATCACGAGTTCAAGGCTATCCTTGGCTACATAGAGAATCCAAAGCCAACCTGGGCTACCTGAGACCCTGTCTCAAAAATAAACAAACACTGCCCACTCCATACAGCACAGCCTTTAAGAGACAGAAAGTCATATTCTTGGCCGACAAGGGAAAAAGTGGGGAGCAGGCATGAGGGGCTTGTGGGGTCGGCACGACACGATCTAATTGCCCTCTTCTCCTCTGCCCTGCGGTACGGTGTTTGTTTTTCTTCAAAATCCTATGTTGGAAGGGACGTGATTAGGTCATGAGGTTGGGGTCCTACTAGATGGATTAGTGTCCTTCCACAGGAGATCCCATGGTTTGGGAAGGTGACCTAATCACTCCTGGCCTGAGGGAACACGAGGCTGGCACAGGCAGAGGATTGCTCATGCCTCTGAGGACGGAACGTCAGTACTTACATAAGCTCAGGAGGGCTTGAAAACCCATTTTACCTGTAATTATATTTCCAGACTTTGGCTCCCGCCCTCTTCTGGCCTTCAAGGGTACTGCACACACACAGTACACAGATGTGCATGCCGTCAAAACACATATACACATAAAACAAAAGTGAATAAATATTTAAGAAAAAAATATGAACAACAAAACCCAAATGAAAACCAAACCAGGGCGGGCAAGGTGGCTCAGTAGGTCAGGCACTTGCTGCCTAGTTTTGTAACCTGACTGGATTTTTCCCTACATCGGAGGGAGGGACCTGACTCCTATAAATTGTCCTCCGACGTGACCACTGGGTGCTGAGACACATGGAAAGAGCCCCCACTTACATACACACAAAATCAATAATTACAAACCCCACATATTTTCCAAGTCTCATTCTCAGACCCAAACCATTAACATTAGGGGGCAGAACCAAAATCCTTTCCCAAATTTGAACTATTTAAAAACTAAGGAACATGGCTTTAGCTCCCGGATTTCATTTCCTTCTAACAACTCCCTGAAACAAACAGCACGATAGCCGGAAGTTAGGAGAAGGGTACGGCATTTACGTTTCCGGGTATGAGACG
>NC_022033.1:9616872-9624192 GCF_000317375.1 Microtus ochrogaster | reverse complement strand
GGTATGAGACGTTAGGGGAAGGGTACGGCATTTACGTTCCCGGTATGAGACGTTAGGGGAAGGGTACGGCATTTACGTTCCCGGTATGAGACATTAGGCGAAGGATACGGCATTTATGTCTCCGGGTATGAGACGTGAGGAGATGGATACAGGATTTACGTCTCTGGGTATGAGATGTTAGGCGAAGGGTACGTACGACTCCGGGTATGAATGTGGGGGAAGTGGGCCGATGGGTTTCTAATCTGTGCACTATGAGATTTCCTGTATTTTACATACATTAGAATAGGTAAGTCATTATTATTGCTCATATCAAAAATAGAGAACTTCTGACGAAGAGCAGAGACCCAGAAGTAATAATTATGCTCAGGTCATGGTGGTGGCACACCCATTTAATCCCAGCACTTGGGAGGCAGAGGCAGGTGGATCTCTGTGAGTTCAAGACCAGCCTAGTTTATAGAAAAACTGTCTTGAAAAACCAAAAAAAAAAAAAAAAAAAAAAGTAATCTGCTCAGATATCAATAACCCAGAAAACATAGGAAGGAGACAAGCCCAGCTCTAAGGCTCGCCAGGGGACTCGAACTTTGCATTTAAGGGTGTGTTATCCTGTCTCCCCCATTCCCCGGCTTCGTCTTCGACTTGTTACCTGCTTGAAGTTAACCCTGAATTTGTGATCCTCCTACCATTAATTCCAGACCACTGAGACCATGAGCTCACAAGTGCCACCGTGGGGTGGACGTGGGAACGGAGCCCAGATATTCCTGCATGTTAGGCAAGCACACTATTGACTTAGCCCAGAACCATAAAGTTTCAAACACCACTGTGTTCTGTATTTCCCCAGTTTATTACCGCAAACAGATCATCTCTTCATATAAAAGTGAGATGGTTGCATGACCACTTCCCCCCACCCCCCAGAGGGTTTCTCGGTCTACCTTTGGAGCCTGTCCTGGAACTCGATCTGTAGACCAGGCTGGCCTCGAACTCACAGAGATCTGCCTCCCAAGAGCGCTGGGATTAAAGGTGTGTACCAGCATCGCCTGACCCCTAAAATTTATTTTTTTGTTGTTTTTCAATAGTGACCGACAGTCTTACCCTGGAAACGGGAGACACTATTCCTACTTTTAACATCTTTGGTCTTTCTGGCTTGCTCTTTGGCGCCACCTAGTGACCAAACGTCATTTCAATTCAAAAAGGAAATTTGAATTTCTCAGTGTGGCTCATGCTTCTCAACAACGTAATCCTTCTCTCATTTAGACCCTGGAACAGAGACAGACATTTAAGAAACCACATCCTGGAAAACCCAGTCAAACCTTACTAGGATCCTACACTCTGTTTACATCTAAACAGAAATGTCAGGACTGTCATGAGGTCTGGAGTTTCAAAGCACAGTTGGGCCGGAGCCACATGAGGCGAGCAGCATGCAGGCCTATAATCCCAGGAGGCAGAAGGACAATCCTCTGGGTCTTGAATTTGAGGCCAGCCTGGGCTACAGAGTGAGACCTTGTCACAAAAACAAAAATAAAGACGAAGAAGTTTGGGTCACTTGAGACATGGAATGTATTAGACGTAGCTGAAGGAGGGAAGTATTTAAGAGAAGACCCCAGACCCCAGCTGTGCCAAGTCCCCCGTGATGACAGAAGAGTCCACAGGGAGATGATCACAAAGAGTACGTGCACGAATCCAAGTTTCCTTCCCAGAACCCAAGCCAGCTCACAATCACTGGTAACTCCAGCTCCAGGGGCATCTGACGCCCTTTCTGGCCCCTGTGGTTATCCACTCTCATGCACACACACACACACACTATCTTTACAAAATAAGTTAAAAACTTCACAATCCTATACCCATGTGGAGCTGTAACAAACGATCACTAGGGAACATATTTTAACCAGGCGTTAGGACACTATTCCCTTCAGATCCCCGTCTCCAACACTCTTGTTAGCAATGGTCTGATATAGATTTGGATCTATGCAGGGACTAATAGGGATCTATGCACTACACAAGTACTCGGGACTCTGTATGTGTCTGTAATTCCAGAAGGGGCTCCCGGGAAGCTAAGTACCATCACCTACTATACAAACCGAGTGCGATGGAAACCCCAAACCCAAACACCTTTATTCTAGTTGGAGAATCAAATCTGGAAGATGGGAAATCAAACTGTTAACAAACAAACACATCTAGTCCCTCCCACAGTGAGCTCCGACTCCTACTGGAATCAGCAGTGGCAACCTTTCAGACAATGTAACAGCTTGAAGGAGGAATCAGGATGGTCTCCATGTTGTTTCTCTGTTAAAAAAATTACATAAACCATATAAAATACAATTACGAGGAGCCAGGGGCCTCTCACAGCATTCTTCTCGTAGTTTCTCTGATGGCATCCCTCCCCTCCAGAATGTTTTGAATATCTGAAGTACTAGTCTGGTATAGAATCAGCCGGGCAGAGCAGGGCAGGGTGTGCAGTCCCATGGATGATGGAATAAGTCTGCTTGGGCAGTTCTTGCTGAGAGGAGAATATAGAGGGCGCTGTGGTGGCCACCGTGATGCTCTGGCCTCCATCGCTCACCACGGTCACTTCTGCAGTACCCTCCTGAATCAGAGCGTTAAGGCCTTCCAAGTCCGAGCAAGTGATGCCCGAACTGGCAATGAACGTCTGGTTTCCTGTGCCTTCCTGGGTCCCAGCTGGGTTGGTGGGGATCAGACTCTGCTGCAGGGTGGTCCCCGCGGTCTGGTCATGGGTGGTCAGCAGAACGGTTGGCTGACTCAGGGCCCCTGCTTCGCCAGGACACCCAGAAGGCTGAGGAGGGGCGATGAGACTGACCTGGCGTAGGATCTGCAGGCGGCCATTCCCCGGGAGCTCCTCTGGGGTCTGGGCTACCAGGGTCGGAGGCACGATGTTGACAGCCGCCGCAGCGGCTTGGACGATGGTGTTAGTCTGAGGTACCTGATGCCCCACGATGATCTTGACCCTCCCCTCGCTGAACTGAGACACCTGGCTGGTCTGGAGGGGGACCTGGAGATGCTCCACAGTAAGGGGCGCAGCCGGCTGCTTGCTGGGGTCAAGGTGAAGCTGCACGACCGTCACGTCCGAGTTCTTACTGTCGTGGTACTCACTGTGCTGCCTCTTGTGGCTGCGGAGCGAGTCCTCCCGCATGAACGAGGCGTCGCAAATGTCACAGTGGAACGTCTTCTTGGCATCCAGCTTGGTCACCTGCCGGCTGCTCTGCCTGCCGGAGTCCTTCCTCTCGGGGGCCTCGGTCTTGAGCATGTCGGCGTGGAACTTCTTCATATGTTTGCTCAGGTTACTGGGTTGCTTGGTGTCGAAGCTGCAGTAGTTGCACTTGAACGGGCGCTCAGTGCAATGAATGCGCTCATGCACACGCAGTGCAGCCTTGCTGGAACAGGAGTAGCTGCATTCCGGGCACTTTTCCGGGTGCTCCGATTGGTGCAAGCGGCTGTGCTTCCGCAGGGTTGATTTGCTGTCCCCCAGGAAGTCGCAGTGCGGACACTTGAAGTTGTTGCCGCTGTGCTTGATGCGGACGTGCGACTTGAGGTTCCCCTTCATGGTGCAGCGGACGTTGCAGAACTCGCATTTGAAGGGCTTCTCCCCCGAGTGCACGCGCATGTGCCTTTTCAAGTCGGAGCTGATTTTGAACTTGGCACTACAGAGCCAGCACTGGAAGGGGGCGTCCCCTGTCAACACAAGGTGAGTTTCCATAAGAACAGGTTAAAAACGACAAGGATCAACAAGGATCCCCCCGAAGCACACACCAGAAAATGGCTTATAGCAAGGCAGGAGGCTGGCCCCTCCTCACCACAGTTCCCAGCAGCCCTTGGGATTCTTTTAGGTACCCAAACCGAGTCATCACTGTGATGCCGTCACAGATCCACCGCTAGAAAACCCAGACATGGGGACAAACGGGGATTTTTGAAAAGAGCCATTTAAATGTCTTGAATAGGATCTGCATTAATCCCAGTACCTGGGACGCGGAGACAGGAGGATCTCTGTGAGTTCAAGACCAGCGGGTCTACAGAGCAAGTTCCAGGACCAGGCTGGCCCCCAACTCACAGAGATCTGCCTGTTCTGCCTCGCTAGTCCTGGGATTAAAGGCAAGCACTATTACATCCTACACCTGGCTTCCTTATAATTTTTAAAAATGATTTTATTTCTAATTTTACATACACCTTCATAGCCTACTTAGAAGCTGACAGCTCCATGGCTCTGCATCCTTCTGGATTTGGATGGAAATGAGTGCCGTCCCAGACCTATGAACACATTTTCAGCAGGTCAGCGCCAGGCTGCATTCCTGAGCACCCCTTCCCACTCCCCACGCGATGGGAACACTGTGGATAGTTCTTGCAGATTTTCATGAATAGAGACGTGTTTATTGCACAAGATTTACTCTTCCCTTACTGTGCTCTCTACTTGGGAAGAAGTTGCAGAATCCAGCTGCTTGATTTTTTTTTTTTTAATTTGTATTTGCTGAGAGATGAATGGGGAAAGTGTAATTACAAACATCTAAGTGGCGGGGACATCCCAAACTCAATGGATGCCAGGTCCAAATTGGTGGAGGCAGCGATCATCAAACAAGCGGCCTGCTCTTGAATAGTGTGTTTTCATGTGTGCCGTGAGTGTGACTGTGTGAGCGTGTCACCCTCAGGAATGCTGCCCACCTTCTTTGAGTCATGGTCTCTCATTGGAGCTCACAACTGGGCCACACTGGCCACTGAGCCCCAGGGATCCACCTGTCTCTGCTAGCCCAGGGCTGGGATCACAACCGTCCACCACAGCTGCCACTGTTAAGTGAAATCTGGGAGCCGAGCATCATGGTTTAGGCAAGTGAGCTCACAGTGGTGCAGAGTTTTAGGTTGATTCTGGATGGCTGGAGCCCTGGCAAGCACACTACAGGGTGAGACTGTCCCTGTTGGCAACACCCCTACAAGGCAGGAGCCATTGTTGACATTGGTCTGAGCACTACTCTACAAACGAGTGGGGCCCGAGCCGCGTAACTCACTCATGCTCACCACACAACACGTGGCAGGGCTTGCTACCAAGCCAGACTGACTCCGCAGCAAGGTGACGAGTTGTTTGTGCAAGCCACGCGCACAGTCTCAGGCCACGCCCTCTGAAGGCTGTGATCAGACTTAACTTTTTGGTAGGCGGCCAATGACGTCATCCTGAGCTGCCTAAGGCATTCAACTAGAGGATGCAGGGGTCCGTTTAACACAACCACAGAAAAAAACAACAAATGGTCCCTAACTCCTGAGTGGGAAGCTCCAGGCTCTGGCCTAGACCCTGGCCACTGGTGGTTTTATAAATAAAGCTTATTGGATCAGGGCCAGCCATTCTCCTCCTGTGCCGAAGACTGAGCCCAGGCGTCATCCATGTTACGGCAGCGCGGCTGTTTACATCTGTTTACACCGGTTTCCTGTCACGTGGCCACTTTCCTGGTTAGTTTTATTGGCTCAACCCAGAGTCACCCGAGACCTTCACCTGAAGACCTGCTAAGCTTGTCTTGATTGAGAATGGATGTGGTAGGGCCCAGGCCACTGTTGGGCATCACTGTCCCTAGGGTAACCTGAAATGTACAGGAAAGCTAGCAGAGAACAATCCGGAGAGCGAGGCATCCTCCCTAGTGATTTCTGCTTCTGTTCCTGCCCTGACTTTCCTCAGTGGTGGGCTGGGACCTGGGAAGTGTGAGACCTTTCTTCTCTCAAGTTGCCTCGGGTCATGACGCTAATCACAGCAACAGAAGGAAAATGAAAACAGCCATGTGTGGATGAGTGGCTGTGCCAGTGGCTGCTTGGCCCTTAAAGCCCCAGACATTCCTAAGTAGTCTTTTTAATTTATGCAAATGCAGGGTGTGTGGTGTGGGTGGGTTCCAGAGATCAACCTCAAGCATGGCTCCTTAGCAGCTGTCGACTTGGTGTTTCTGTTTTCGAGACAAGGTTTCTGTGTAGCCCTGGCTGTCCTGGAACTCACTCTGAAGACCTGTAGACCAGGATGGCTTTGAACTCGGAAAGCCACCTTCCTCTGTCTCCCAAGTGCTCTGACTCAAGGGGTGGGCTACCACTGTCAGACCCTACTTTGTATTTTTTAAGGCAGCCTGGGCCCAACCAGTAGGTTAGGCTAGCTGCCAGTGAGCCTTTGGAGTTCTCCTGCCTCTGGCCCAAGTCCAGGATTACGTGTCTGCCACTATGGCCAGCGTTTTACATGAGTGCTTGAGTGGTAAACACAGACTGAACCATATCCCGGGCTCCCAAATGGGTTTTCAGTAAACATTACCTTCCCCCCTGCCTTCAAACAATGTCGCCCCCTTGCGGCAGTTAACTCACAGAACCCTTCTACAGGAAGTTTCAAACGTACAAACTAAAATAAAACCAGGAATACAGAAGAAACCAATTACATTAAGACGGCTATTAAAACCACTGAAAGAATCGTAGCGAGCCACATGTGCCTTAGCCGCGATTCCATCGCCACCTAGCGGCGGGTCTTGGAATTTCAGCAGCTTCTAGACGGTAGTTACAAATTTATTTTTGCTTAACTGCTTTGATGGCTTTGAAACCCCGTGAGTACCCTGGGTGACAAGTTCATAGCATTTGCTCAGAGTGGAATAACAGAAATTTCCTTTTGTTCTCTCCATCAATTGCATTAGTGACGAAATCCAGGGGAAAAAAAACCAACAATCCAGAACCAAATCTTATAGCTAGGTCGCAGAGCTAACAACGTTTTTCTAGAGATTGTGATTTTTTTGGGATAGGGGCTCTTGTAGCCCAGTCTAGTCTCTAACTCCCTATGTAGCTGAAGGTGGCCTTAAATTCCTGTTTTTGCCCTCCCCCCAAGTGCCGGGATTACAGAGTACACCACTGTGCCCCGACTATTCTTTCTTTAATCCCACATGTTTTAAAATGATTTATTTTGTGTGTATAGGTGTTTTGTCTGCATGTTTGTGCACCACTTGTGTGCGGTACCCACAGAGGCCAGAAGACAGATCCAGATCCCCAGGACTGGAGTTACAGGGTGGTGAGCCATCATATGTGTTTTGGGGATCAAACCCAGCCCCTCTGCAAGGGCAGCAGGTGCTCTTAACAGCTCAGCCATCACTCTGACCCCACAAACATTTCTCAACTTTCTTTTTATTACATCTGGATGCATTAAAATCACAATAATTATTTACTGATTGAGTGATTGCGTGGGTGGTGGGTGCTCAGACGACAACCTGTGGGAGCCGGTCTCTCCTTTCACCAAGTGGGTCCTGAGGACTCAGGTCATGTAGCAGGCAGCAAACACTTTTACCCACTGAGCCATCTCTCTAGCCCTAAATTCCT
>NC_022033.1:9598769-9612982 GCF_000317375.1 Microtus ochrogaster | reverse complement strand
CCCTTCTGTGGGCAGCATGCATGTGCACCTGGACACCCCCTTCTGTGGGCAGCATGCATGTGCACCTGGACACCCCCTTCTGCGGGCAGCATGCACGTGTACCTGGATACCCCCTTCTGCGGGCAGAATGCATGTGTACCCATGCACCCTCTTCTGTAGGTAGCAAGCAGAAGTGGCAGTCTTGGGAGGCCAAGTATTTATTTATTTATTTATTTATTTATTTATTTATTTATTATGTATCCAATATTCTGTCTGTGCATATGTCTGCAGGCCAGAAGAGGGCACCAGACCTCATTACAAATGGTTGTGAGCCACCATGTGGTTGCTGGGAATTGAACTCAGGGCCTTTGTAAGAGCAGGCAATGCTCTTAACCACTGAGCCATCTCTCCAGCCCCGGGAGGCCAAGTCTTTAGACATGGTCCAGAATATAGCCTGAGAGGATGTCCCAAGTGGGCGGGGTTATGAGCCAGAGCTAGACACTACTTGTCGCCAACCAAGCCTGAACAAAGGGATCTGGGAAATATGCCAAGAGAGATTTTAGACACGTGTGGGACCAGGCACAGATAAGGCTCTCATCCTCACCATTCCCCATACAGGATCACTGTCACTGTTGGGGCTCCAGAATGCCACAATCAGACTTGTCCTTTCTGACCTGAGGGGCCTCACGCAGTCCCTGTCTCTTGGTGTGATCCTATGGCTGGGTGAGATTTATGGGCGTCCTGGACATGGTGTGAATGTCAGAGATGAGCCTGATGGTGGGGACAAAGGTGGTGGTGGTCGTGGTCATGGTAGGTGACTGTCTGCACGAATGGTACTAAACCTTCATTCCTCTCCTGTCCCTTGCCATGTAATCTGGTGGTGGCTGTCCCACGGGTGAGCTCGAGCCCATCCCTGACACCAGATCCAGCCTGTGACTTGCTTTAGGTGCCAATGTGTTGTTTGTGGACACACGCAATCCGAGGCTTCAGTGGGCTTCCACATTGGGCTTGCCTGCCTGTTCTGTGTGGCGACCATGACGAAGCCACGCCTGGGTGTTAGGGGCTGTGGACCCCCAGACCCTGAATTTCCTGTAAACAACTTGTTTTCCAATGCTTGCAGCTGCTCTGAGCAAAACAACTTGTTTTCCTGTGTTTGCAGCTGCTCTGAGCACGAGACCCTCAGGAGTTCCTGATGACAGGGGAGTGGCTTCTGGTGGGTTTGGCTGGGGCATGGCTATCAGTTAAGGATCCCTATATAAGCTGCCCTGGAACACAATAAAGGGGGCATTCTTGTTTCAAGAATGACCCGTGTCCCTGTCTGTGTGCATATGTGTTTATTCTCCAGCCCCCTTCCCGGCTCGCGGACCGTCCCTTAGTGCAGGCGCTACACCCGGGCTAGCCCACAGGCCTGAGAGCAGGGTCAGAGATAGATGGGGTACGGTCTGATCACCCCAGGTGAGACCGATGCACAGCCGCCAAGCCCACATTCAGCGGCTCCCGGGTAGAGGTAGGCAGAAGCCTTTTCACACACATGGTTAAGCTAAGCGAACACCAACATCAACGCCTGTGGACCCGAAGGACGTGATACAATACACCTGCTGCAGTACACCGTGGGGACAGGGTGATGGTCGCTAAGAAGCACCACTGAGGATGCAACCCAGGGCCTCTGGTGGGCCAGGCAAGAGTCAAGCACATACCCGGGCCCTTGCCGCGTGCTTCCCGATTAAGGCGCGCTAGTCTGAACACAGTGCTACATTTAAAAATGGCTTTACTGACTGTAACTCGGACGAAGATTGAAAACTCACTGTTATCTATTTCATAGGATATAGTCCCTCAGCCCTGCACATATGAGTTCCATAAAAACACGCGGAAGGTGATGACTGCCACACATTGCTCCTGTGTTACTGGGACAGGTTCTTTCGCACAGGTGAGCAGGCAAAGACAAGAGGAAGGAGGGTCGGCTACCCCAGCGCCTTGAAAACTGTTTCCATGAAACAGAGTCCCAGGTAGCCCAGGCTAGCCCTGTACTCTGGACACAGCCAAGGATGACCTGATCCTCCTTGCTGCTACTTCTCCGGTGCTGGGGTTACAGGTGTGTGCCACCACACCTGTTAAGTGGTGCTGGGGATGCAGCCCTGTGCACGCCCGGCAAGGGCTCTAACCCACCAGCCCCAGCTCCTCTCTTTCCCAGCTGCCCACGGACGGCAGGTGCCCGCGCTGGGGTTAGAGGCGGCGCGGCGTGGCGTGACTTACCCGTGTGCGAGCGCAGGTGCACGGTGAGCTGGCTGGAGTTGCGGCTGGCGTAGGGGCAGATCTGGCACTTGAAGGGCCGCTCGTCCGAGTGGATGCGCAGGTGCTTGTTGAGGCTGCTGCTGTCGGCCGCCGCGTAGTCGCACGTCTTGCACTTGTAGGGCTTGACGCCCGTGTGGCAGCGCATGTGCGTCTTCAGCTTGTCCTTCCGGCTGAAGCACTTCCCGCACACCTCGCACTTGTGGGGTTTGTCACCTTTGGGTGCACAGCAAGCCGTGGCGGGGAAACAAGATTGAGAAGTTAACGTTTACTCCCGACACCTTCGGGGAGGAGCAACCTGCAGGCCCCGGGGTGGAGTGGTGGCTCTGCTCTGTGGCTTTTTAAGAGATTTCAAGCTTTTTTCCCCCAAGATGACTAGGAATTCCTTATTAGCTAAAAAGTACACAGCAACTAAAAAAAAAAAAAAAAATTTTGCTGTTTCTGGACAGGGATCCACGTAGCCCAGGCTGGCCTTGAACTTGCCCCACCTCCAATTTCTAGGTGCCAGTGTTAGAGGCATGCCTCACTATGCCAGGCTTTAAAACAAGAATGTTGAAGCCTTTCTGCTTACCTTCTGGCTATTTCTGACCCCTTTACTCGACGTTCCCCGTGCTTTACAGGGTCTTGTATAAACACTCTATGTAGGGCCAAGCACTCATCCACCCAACTTCTATTATCTTATTAATTTTGATTATTGTACTTTTTTATTTTTGAGACAGGATCTCACTATGTAGCCCTGGAACATGCTCTGTAGACCAGGCTAGCCTCGAACTCACAGAGATCTGCCTCCCTCTGCTTCCCAAGAGCTGGGGTTAAAAGTGTGCACCACCATACCTGACTTAGCATATTTTCTTTTACTGCCTTTTTTGATATGTAAATCATCCCAATATTAAAGTATTACTTTATTCTACAGACACAGAAGCACTGAGGACATTAGTGTAATATGAAACAGCCATCTCTCTTCTATCCGTTCCTTCTTTACAGTCTTGGGCCCGCGTGGCCTGCCTTTTCCACTGCCCGCATCCTCATCTTGGCATAGGTGCTGTTTAGGTCTCTCTGCGAAAGCAGTTTAGTCTGACCCTCGATGGTAGATGTCAGCATGTCAGCAACTGCTCACTTCTGACCTGGAGAGTTCCTATTAAGTGTGTGTATGTTGATATTTCTCTGTGTGGGCCTGTGCATACCGTGGCATGTGAGGTCAGAGGGCAACCTGCACAAGTTGGCTCTCTCCCTCTGCCATGTGGGTCTTGGGAACTGAACTCATTTATAATGTCTTCAGGCTTGTCAGCAAGCGCCTTTACCCACTGAACCTCCTCACCAGTGCAGAGGTGTGTGTGCATGTGTGTGCATGTGTGTGCGTGTGGTTAGGGAATAAGCTAGGGTCTCTGGGTTGCTAGGCAAGTGTTCTATAACTGGGCTGCATATAGCCTCACCTCTTTTTAATTAATTAATTAGTTTTTGTAGATGTGTGTATTTAGCACAAAAACCTGTGCCAGCTAGTGTCTTCTTTTTTTATCTGCGGCAGTTTCGAGCATCCCAGGTTGGCTCTGGACTTGCCAAGAAGCCAAACGTGACCCTGAACTTCAGCCTCTGCCTGCACAGCGTTGGGAATGCGAGTGTGCGCCAGGCCTCGCTGATGCCATTCTGGGGACAGAACCCAGAGCTTCGAGCAAGTCAGGCGAGTGCTCTCCCACCCGAGCCACGTCCCTAGCCCTCGCACTGACTCAGACCCTTCATGCTCTATTGTCCGGTCCCTGGACTTCACTTCCTCCTCTTCACAAAGCTGGGACTTGAATCCAGGGCTCCCCGGCTTTTCAAGCAGATTCTGTTCTGCTCCCTGTTGACTTCATTTGGCTCATGTAGTCCTTCCTGTCATTTCCACACCATTAAGCAGCTGAGGTTGAGCGATTTTACTTTATGGATGGGCTATAAATTACTGAATCAATTCCCCAGACACACACACACACACACACACACACACACACACACACACACCCTGCACAAAGACATGCAAATGTTGAGATGGCTCTAGGGGTTACAGGCATCTGCCATCAAGTTTGGTGATTCAGTTTTAATTCCTGGAAACCATACGTGGCAGGAAAGAACAGATTATGATAGTTGACCTCTGACCTCCACACGGATAAAGCAGTGGGCATATGAGCAAGTGTGTACACACATACACATACATGCACACAATAAAGTTTAAAAATAATAAAGACACACATTAAGTGGGGACAAGAATATCATATTTGCTTAATAAGAGAAAATAAAATTGTGTGTTTGGAGCTGGGCATAGTAGCACACGCCTTTAATCCCAGGGAGGCAGAGACAGAGTCAGGCTGAGCTCTGCGAGTATGAGGTCAGCCTGGTCTATATAGTGAGCTTTAGGACAGTAATAGCTATATAGTGAGACCCTGTCTCCAAAAAATAAAATAAAATAAATAAAATAATTTGTTAGTCTGTCTTAGGCCTTATATCTGCACACAAAAAATTCAGAATATTGCAGCGTGGACTACAAAGGCTGGTGACTTTGAGGTATATTAGGAAGTGACATGTTCTAAGTAGGGACTTTTACTCTTACCTTGTCTTTTGTTTGTCTTATCTTTCTGCTTTTTTGGGTTTGTTTTGCTTTTTGGAGACGGGCTCTTTATATAGCCCTGGCTGTCCAGAAACTTGCTCTGTAGACCAGTCTGGTCTTGAACTCACTGAGATTCGCTGGCCTCTGCCTCCCGAGTGCTGGTATTACAGTTGTGAGTCAGCACACCAGTGAGATTTTCACTTTCCACTCTGTAGATCAAGTATGTACTGAGCCCCGCACTGACAGTGTGCCAAAGCTGATCATGTCAGAGTAGGGTTGGCACATCTGAACATATCTGATGGGGCTGAAGACATAGCTCAGAGGTTAAGACTTCTTCCAGAGGTCCTGAGTTCAATTCCTGGCAACCACATGGTAGGTTACAACCATTTATAATGAGATCTGGTGCCCTCTTCAGGCGTGTAGGCATACAGGCAGGCAGAACACTGTATACATAATAATAATAAAAAATATCTTTAAAAAATACATCTTCAATCCCAGCACTTGGGAGGCAGAGGCAGGCGAATCTCTGTGAGTTTGAGTCCAGCCTGGTCTACAAGAGCTAGTTCCAGGACAGGCTCCAAAGTTACAGAGAAACCCTGTATTGAAAAAAAAATTCCATCTGACAGTTTCTTAAAGATGATCATTTTGTTGAGCTAGGGATGTAACTCAGTTGGAAGACCACTTGCCTTGCATGCACAAGGCCCAGGGTTTGACCCTCAACATTGCCCAAACAAAGTCATTTTACTGAAATCAAGCTCCCAGTGGGTCATCTCTCTGCACCATCTGCGGCCTGGTGTTGCCTGTGCCCTCTGGACTGCCAGTTTGCACCAGGGGTACTGCCTGCTGGTGATGCAGAGGCTGGTTTTCAACAGCTCTGCCAGGCAGGAACCACATGGGGTGCTCGCCACCAACCCTAACCACCCTCCTTAAAAGAGGCCAGCAAGGATACCCTCAGGTCACCCACCCTGCTGTGCAGTGGTGTCTTCAGATTACATATAGGAATGGATCTAAGATTGCTGCAGCAAGCAATGGCTCATCCTCACTGTCAACTTAGGAGAAACCTAGGAGACACCTCTGAGCGTGTCTGTGAGGGGGTCTGTAGAGAAGTCTGACTGGATGGGCATGGTACCATCCCTGGGCTGCGGTCCTGAGCTGAATAAAGAGAAAGTGAGCTGAGCATTGGGGTTCATCTTTCTGCTTCCTGACTGTGGATGCTGTGTAGCCAGCTGCTTCCTGCCTGTGGGTACCATGTGACCAGCGGCCTCATGATCCTGCCACCATGGACTGGACACCGTCAAGCTGTGAGCCAAAATAAACTTCCATCCCTCCCTCCCTTCCTTCCTTCCTTCCTTCCTTCCTTCCTTCCTTCCTTCCTTCCTTCCTCCCTCCCTCCCTCCCTCCCTCCCCACCTTCCTTCCTTCCAGTGGCATTGGTTGGACATCCTACAGCAACAATAAAGTAACCAATATGTCTTCACTTATACTCTGACCCAGTTTCCCCAATTGTCACTGATAATGTGTGCAATTTACTCGATGAAACCCTAACCCACGCAGCCCATATTTGGGGGGGGGGGCACTGTTTGCTTATGAGAGTTAATATTTGGGTAATTAGAATAAGTCCATGTGACTTGGCAGTGTGAGGCCCAGCGGACAGGACAGTGACCCCAGTGCCACTCATGGGTCACAGCTGATAGCCATTAGCTATTTGAGCTTTCGAAGGGCTGAGGCTGCCCAGCAGATAGAATGTGAGAAGACCCTTCGCTCCCTCGCTTCTGTACGCTTCCCTTTGGAATTTACACCTCTGGGTCACTTGACCGGGAACCTCTCAGACTTCCTCTAAAACCACCTGGCAGCAATTCTTTCTCTATCTGTAACATCTGGAAACCATAACAGCACGCAAGCTGGCTTCTGTAACCAGAGGGCCCTACAACTGTGCATTCAAATGGCTGCGGAGCAAATGATATTTGGAGCATAAGCAGTAACCGCACTGAGAAGACAGAGAGTGTGGGGCTGGCATTCTGGCGAGAAGGGTCAGTCCTCCGTAGTGCAGTGGGTACCCGGAGGGCGAATGTGGGCACTGTGCAGAACATCCTTAGCTTCTGGCATCTCTGGGAAGAGGGGGCTCCCTGACAGCAATCCCAGGGGTCTAAAGGATGACTGTATCAAGAAAATTAAAATACCCCCAACTTAATTCTCCTTTTTTTAAGCATTGATGTTTTTCCCTCCTTTAAAAATTTGGTTACATTAGAAATTGTGTGTGGTGTGTGTGTTTGATATGTGCATGTGTGCTTGTGTTCACACTTGAGCATGTGGATCACAAAGTGCACATGGAGGTCAGAGGACAATGTTCTAAAGTTCCCAAACAGGTTCTCTGCTTCCACCACATGGGTCCTAGGGACTGACCTCAGGTCATCTGGCTTGGTGGCAAGCTCCTTTTCCTGCTGAACCATCCTCTGGCCCTTTCTGTTGGTCTAAAGCAGACCACCTTAGGTTCCCCTTTCTGTGCTTTGTGTCATGAGTAAAGAAAGTAGCTGTGGGAAAGCTGCTGTCCCCGGCCGGGTGTGGTGGTGAGCACCTATAACCCTAGTGAGGCAGGGGTATAAGAATTGGAAGCAAGCCCAGGCTATATAATGAGTTTTAGTCTAGCCTGAGCTACATAGTGAGATCTTTTCTAAATAATCAACATCAACAACAAATCAAATGACCAGTGAAAACAAAGCTCATGTATCCTCAGGTTTGACCCCAGCCCTGGACACAAACAAACACTCTCCTCTCTTTACTAATGTGGTATCATACAGGACACACCTCCCACCTGAATGCCATCTGTATCTGATGCGGATTAACAACAGTACGTCACTTCTCACGTGGATGGCTCACGTGGCTATGGCTCACGTGGCCGTGGCAGTTCCTGGCCTCTGGCTCAGTGCTCACGCCCTCCACTGCTGTTTTTGTTTTCATTTTTTTTGGGGGGGGCACAGACAGGATTTCTCTGTGTAACAGCCCTGACTGTCCTGGAACTCACTCTGTAGCTGGCCTCAAACTCAGAGATCCGCCTGCCTCTGCCTCCCAAGTGCTGAGATTAAAGGCGTGTGCCACCACTGCCTGGTTTACTGCTGGGTTTTGATTGCTTTAGATATGTTTCTGCCATAGTCACGTGTACAAACTGTATGTTTATTTACTTTGTACGTGTGTTCCTTTGACCTCTGTGAGGCTTGGGCCTTTTTATATGTCCGACATCTCTGGGTCCCCAGGTTCTCCTGGGTGGGTGTTCAGGGTACCCTACCTAGTGAATGACGTCACTTACCTGTGTGGATCTTCAGGTGGCGCTCCATGTCCTTCATGCCATAGGCAGTCTTGAACTGGCAACCTGAAAAAGCCAACGGAAGAGTCCAGAGAAAACCAAAGTGGTCGACTTGCCACACAACGGGGAGATGGCCAGCAACACAGGAAAGACACTGACAACACATGCCAGACACAGTACAGTACTGATCTGACACAAACCAAAATCAAAAGGAGGCTGGGCAGTGGTGGCGCATGCCTTTAATCCCAGTACTTGAGCGGTAGAAGCAGGTGAATCTCTGTGAGTTCGAGGCCAGCCTGGTCTACAGAGAGAGTTCCAGGGCAGCCAGGGCTGTTACACAGAGAAACCCTGTCTTGAAAATTCCAAACAACAACAACAACAACAACAACAACAACAACAAAAAACCAAAACAAAACCCAAATCCCCCAAAACCCTAAAAACCAAAAGAGTCAACAGAATAATGACGCATGGATTCATACTTTACAACAGTGGTTCTCAACCTGTGGGTTGTGACCTCCTCGGTATCCTGCATATCAGATATTTACATGATGATTCATAACAGTAGTGAAAATTACAGTTATCAGGTAGCAGAGGGATAGTTTTATGGCTGGGGGTCACCACCACATGAGGAACTGTATGGAATAAAAGGTGGCAATGTTAGGAAAGTTGAGAACCACTGTTCTACAACATGGCCCATGGGCCAGAAAGACAGCCATCAGGCAGACAAATGCTCTCTTGTTTAGAGAAGACTGAAGATTCATAAGAACTAGAGTAACCAGGACTGGAAACGGTGCAGAAGTTAGCTCACAGACCGCTCTACTGGAGGACCCAGGTTTGGTGCCCAGTCCCCACATGGAAGCTCACAACCACCTGTGACTCTAGTTCCAGAGGGTTCCACGCCCTCTTCTGGGCATCCAACACACGTGGGAGGGGGAGGGTATAGGCTTATACACAGGTGTAGACTTACACTCATAAACCTTTAGGAATAATAAGAATTCACCAAGAAGCTGGGCACTGTGGCTCAGGCCTCTACTTCCAACAGGTGGGAGGCTGAGGCAGGAGAATCATGAGTTCGAGGCCCACCAAAGTGGTATAGTGAATTCCAGGTCTGGTTGAGCTACAGAGTCAGGACCCAGCCTCCCCTTATTAAAACAAATCCTATGAACCCTGTCTGCCCTTGCTGTGCCCAGAGCCCCCTTTACCTGGATAGCAGCAGCCCAGTCTCTTCTGCCCAAGGGACGTGGTGGGCTTCTTGGCCCGTGTCTTGGCAGGGAGCGAGATCACGGTGGCTGTCTGGTTTTCGTTGCTCTCCGTGGGCAGGTAAGTTTGATAGCCATGTTCAAAGACGAATTCTGGAGCTGAAACTAAAGGGGCCCAGTGCTTATTAATTTCCGTGACACAGAGCAATGACGTAACTCAATCCAGCTAATGCGGCATGAAACAAGAATCTCTCACTCAAAAATCAAGTGTGTGAGGTGTAGGGATGGCTCAATGGGTAAGAGCCCTGGCTGCTCTCCCAGAGGACTCAGGTTCAATCCCCAGCACCCACACTGTGGCTCACAACTGTCTGTAACTCTAGTTCCAGGGGATCTGAGGCCCTCTTCTGGTCTCACTGATACCAGGCACGCATGGGCTACATAGACAAATGGAGGGAAAATACTCACATACATTAAAAAATCCTTAAAAAATTGGTTAATTTCGGTATGTGATGGTTTTTATTGCACTTTTTAAAATTATTAATATTAATTAAAAAAATCAAGTGGCTGGGTGTGGTGGCACACACCTTTAATTCCAGTACTTAGGGAGCAGAAGCAGGTGGATCTCTGTGAGTTCCAGGTCAGCCAGGTCTACACAGGGAATACCAGGCAGCCAGAACTACAAATTGCCTTAACCCTCACACTCTGAATAAAAACAAGTGCTTTTGAAGGTGGTGGCAAAAAGTCACTACGTAGCTGAGGTTGGTTTTGAGCTCCTATAAACTTGGATTACAAGTAGGTAGCAAAATCTCATTTGCATTTTAATAAATAAAGCTTGCCTGAAGATCAGAGAGTAAAACAGCCTTACAGACCAGGCAATGGTGACACACACCTTTAATCCCAGTAGCTACACTAGTTGCCATAGAAACTGGGCGGTAGTGGTGCACACCTTTAATCCCACCCCTAGAGAGGAATATAAAACGGGAGGAGACAGCTCTCAGAGAGTCTCATTCTGAGATTCCTGGAGGCAGGATCGCCATTTTGGACTGAGGTAGGAGCCAGTGGCTGGCTGTTTTGCTTTTCTCACCTTCAGGTTGATCCCCAGTTTTTGTCTCTGGGTTTTTATGCATCATGCTACAGGTATACACCACCATCCCGAGTTTTGAACTCCTTTCTCTTTTTGATGTTAAAGATTGGCCTTATTTTATTTGTGTGTGGTGGCATCTGCAGAAGACAGGGGACATCACTAGGAGCTGGAGTTACAGGTGTCTGCAAGACACCTCACTTGTCATGTGGCGCTGGGATCCGAACTCTGATTCCCATGATTTAGCAACAAGCCCTCTTAAAGTGCCGAGCCATCTCCGCAGCCCCAGCTTCAGACCTCTTGAACAAGCAATGAATGTCCCTAAAACTGATGTCATGGAGGCACCGTTAACTGCAGGTGATGTACGAGGCACTCTCCTGAAGGTCTGAGAGACCTAGAACTCCAGGGCTTCCCTCAAAACTCAGGCATCCGTGACATCTCACTGCAATTTAGAGTTAAACAAAACAAAACTGTAAAGACAGGAGAAAACAAAAAGATCCCAAATGAGATCATTAAAAAAATAAGGGAGGAAGTCTTGAATTTTTCTGCTTATAATTTTTCGTGCCCATTTTGTGAATGCTGTTCTTGGTTTTAGCATTTGCCCATGGGAGGCCTGGTTCCAAGTGAAGGCGATCTATGTTCACCGGGGACAGGAAAGGTGGAGAGGTCCCATCTTTACCACTTTATTTCCCGAATATATTGATCTGATTCAACCCAGACCTGCCATCATAACCTAGCTCTATTTGCCATAGGCCGTTTTCTTCTAAGACCAAAGTCCCAGCAAAATGAGAAACACAACAGATAAATCCCAGCATAGGGCAGCTGGTAAAAATACTTCACCTCAGCTAGGCGGTGGTGGTGCAGGCCTTCAGTCCCAGCACTCGGGAGGCAGAAGCAGGAGGATCCCTGTGAGTTCAAGGCCAGCCTGGTCTACAGAGTGAGTTCCAGGACAGTCAGGTTTACACGCAGACACCCTGTCTTGAAAAACCAAAACACTTCACCTCAGAAACCATCCAGGTCATTGAAAATGAAACCCAAGAAACTGTCACAGTCAGGAAGGATCTAAGGAGATGTCACAATATAGAGCGGTGTGTGTCCCAAACCAGGACATAAAGATGATTTATTTATATTTTATGCATATGAGTATTTTACTTGTATGTATGTCTGCGCACCATGTGTGTGCCTGATACCATTGCAGGTCATTGGATTCCCTGGAGTTGGAATTACAGATGGTTGTGAACCATCATGTGGGTGCTGGGAATTGAACCCTGATCATTTGCAAGAGTAGCAAGTGCTCTAACCACTGAACAACCCCTCGAACTTGATTTTAACATGTGGTTTCCTCCTCCTCCTCAGGATGATTTTCTTGAAGGGTAGCTGACTTGGCTTGGTTTTTGTCTTTGAGTGATGCCTCCTTATTAAGGTCTTCACCTTCACCTCCGGTGCCAACAGCATCCCATTCTGGGTTCCTCACCGGGAAAACCCAATTACCTTTATGGAGTCCACTTCCACCTCCACTCCTGACACCATCTGGGGAGGCATGGTTTCAGCTGAACCCTAACAGTGGCCAGGGGGACCTCTTTAAGAAGATCACGACGGGGCCGGAGGGATGGCTCAGTGGTTAAGAGCACCGGCTGCTCGGGCAGAGGACCTGGGTTTGGTTTTCATCAGCCAC
The DNA here is from genome assembly GCF_000317375.1 of Microtus ochrogaster. Taxonomy (NCBI): domain Eukaryota; kingdom Metazoa; phylum Chordata; class Mammalia; order Rodentia; family Cricetidae; genus Microtus; species Microtus ochrogaster. The sequence goes on along the minus strand of NC_022033.1, from coordinate 9,600,881 downwards.
ATGGCGGCCCACGACCATTCGTAACTCCACTTCCAGGGGTTTGCCCACGGTATAAACGCACAGAGGCACACATATGTGCACATAAATAAATTACATATAAATAAAAATCCTGCTAAAATAAACTGCACGCAGCCATCACCTCCCAGCACACACCTCCTCTTCCGCTATCACAATTTGTAAACACACACTCTAATCTCTGGTTGAGAGTCCAGGTCCGCTCACCGGCACCTTTCTGGAGTCTTCATGACGCTGTCACTGATTTATGACAGATGATACCCAGGCTCTCACAACCTTTGGCATCTGAGCAAACTCAGTTTCCACTTTTCTCAGTGGTGGGGAACTGTCGTGGAGGTCTGGCCACTGAAGGTCAGCTGTGGAGTTCTGACAAGCACTGTTCCGTCTCGTCTCGACACCCAGTCTCTCTGAGTGGCCCACTTGCCTATGTGCTCATGGCTAGAAAAGCCGCTGATTATTGAGAGCTCAGCGGGCTCTTCCGTAGGAGCTTGGAAGATAAGGCTGTTGAGAGCAGTGCAGACGATGGAGGTCTGGCTTGTGGAGCTTCAGAGAGGAGCAAAGACTTTCCAGGACGTTTTGTGGGAAGATTTTGTGGTTCTGGTTAGCAGGGCTGCAGAATCAGCTGGGATTAATAGGAGACCAGACCATTAAGGAAGGTGAAACCTTTGCTGGGATACTCGATGCTGGTAGGCTGGAGCTGCAAATTCAGCAGTGATTAAGAAGAGATCAGCTGGGTGGGAGTGGCATATGCCTTAATCCCTGAGCTCCAGAGACAGAAGCAGGTAGATCTCTGAGTTCAAGGCCAGTCTGGTTTACAAAGTGAGTTCCAGGACAGCCAGGAACTCAAAAAGCAGAAAAAAGAAAAGTTCAGCATCACTGAGGTGAAAACTGGGAAGTGTTCCCTCAGGGTCAGTACACAGAAGCTATGTTCCACACCGGCCAAGGTTATACCTCGCGCTGACCGCTGAACTTGGTAGTGTTCAGAGTCACGCAGGTGCTGTTGGTTTTGAAGGTTAGCAGGGGTCATGGAGAGTGGCTGAGGCTTGGCACCGTGTGGCAGGGCTGGAGTCCCTGAGAAGAGCTCAGGAGAGGCTATTGGTGAAAGCGCGGCCCTGCTGCAGCACGCGACCCCAGCAGTTTGGAGATGCTGGTACCCGGGATGGCCACCAAGAGCAGCAGCAGCGGTAGAGTGGAGCCAGCCTGAGCCCAGAAGACAAGCTGTGTGTGCTGCAGGGGGCGGAGCTGGAGAACTGACCCAGGCCCCTTGGAGAGGCCCAGAAGATGGTGAGTGGATCCCGGATAATTGGGCACTGAGTTTCTTACACTGTTGGAGTTTGGTTTTGCTTTGTGCAGATTGCGACTATGCCCTGGTTCTTCCCTCCTGAAGAAAGTAATTTAATTTTGATTTTTTTTCTTTCCCGAGACCAGGTGGGCCTTGAGCTCAGAGATTCACCTGCCTCCAGCCTCCTGGGCCTCTGCCTCCTTAAATGCTGGGATTAAAGATGTGGGCTACCACTGCCTGGCTTAAGTTTGATTTTTATAGGAGCCCACAGCTGAAAGACTTTGAACTTGGATGGAGGTGGGTGACCCTTGGACTTCCCACAGGTCAGGGAACCCTGATTGCTCTTCGGGCTGATGAGGGAGGGGGACTTGATCGGGAGAGGGGGAGGGAAACGGGAGGCGGTGGCGGGGAGGAGGCAGGAATCTTTAATAAATAAATAAATTAAAAAAATGTTTGGGATTTTTAAAGAGACTAAACTTCTAATGTGTTTGAATTTTTGAAGTTATTTGTTTTATATTGGTATATTAATATTAATGAATCATCTTGAGGATAAATGATAAAGGAAAGGCTCTAACGGAAAAGCAATGTTTGTGTGTCAAGCTGACAGGGGTCACTTGTACTGGCAAGTTTTATGTCAACTTGACAGAAACTAGCGTCATCATAGAGAAGGGAGCCTCACTTAAGAAAATGCTTCTAGGGGGGCTGGAGAGATGGCTCAGAGGTTAAGAGCACTGGTTGCTCTTCCAGAGGTCCTGAGTTCAATTCCCAGCAACCACATGGTGGCTCACAACCATCTGTACTGAGATCTGGCGCCC
>NC_022033.1:9590584-9597809 GCF_000317375.1 Microtus ochrogaster | reverse complement strand
TTTTTTTTTTTTGGTCTGGGGAATGGGCCTTTTTCTTCCTCTCTTGGGGTGGCTGTGAGGGTTAGAGCTGAGGTATGGCTGCTAATGCACTGGTTATTTTTCACGTGGCTCCATGACTCCTGGGCAGCAAGGAACTGTTGAGGGAAGGTCTGGCTTCATCAAGGGCCATCTCAGAATAAGGGCATGGGAGCCATCAGAAATCGTCACTGACATGGGAAGGTCTGAGGCCCTGGGCCAAGTGAGTGACTCTCCAACCTGCCAGAGCCGTGGGTCCCCCAGGGAGCTTCTTCAGTGAAGCTGGAGTCTCCACCCCAGAAATCCTGTTTCCTCCCAAGGTGGAGCCTGGGTACTGGTGTCTAACAAGTTCCCCCAAGGACCCTGATCTACAAGCGGGTCTTAGAACTGATAGCTAACGGAGCAGCTAAGCCCAAGTGGTGGTGGGGGTGAGAGGGGAATCCAGGCGGAAGACAAGCAGGATCCTGTTTGGTTGTCTGGAGAAGGGCAGCTGAGTCGGGCAGAGAGACCCAGACACTTGGAGGTTGGCACATCAGCCAGTCGCCACTTTATCTGTTAGACTCTGAGCGTCTCACGGACCCCAGCAGCCATCCCTGCCCCCTAGTGGACCATTATCAACAGAATTCCTGTGCCAGCCCAGGCATGAAGCTGTGGCCAGAGCTATCAGACGGATGTGGGACATGAGACTTGGGTGTCTCTGGACAGGAGATGTCCCCCTGAACTGGATACCAAGAGAACCCCACGCCTGGCCTGAGGTCAGAGCTGCAATTCTAGGCAGAGGGAACACTACCTGCCTGGGCTCTAGGGTGCTAAGAAATGGGGTTCACTGGAAAAATTGCAAGGAAAAACGTGTGTGCCCTGGCTGTACATGTGGAGGGCATGTATGTGAAGGAGGTCAGAGCCTTGTGTGTAGGCTGTCACCAGGTGCCAACAGCCGGGCAGAGCTGGGAAAGGCATTTCCAGCAGAAGCAATAGAGAAAGAAAAGGCTCAGAAGTCAGTGTGGTGAACGCCTCAGGCAGAGTGTAGTTCAAAGCTTTCCACGCAGCAGAATCCCTCGGAATTTATCTTACAATTCTTCCTGGGGTTTTGTGTTTGCAGTCAGGAAGCTCAGCTCTCTTCAGGGAGATGCCCATGAGGAAAAGGACGAAGCATTCATTCCAGGACAGCCCTGGATCTGTGGGTTCTCCTGGACCCATCTTTTCCCCACAGGCAGTTTCTCCTTATGTAGCTGAGACCCAAGCAGGTCGCAACAGGCCACCTGCAAAGTGACTTCTTTCTGTTTCTTTTGGGGGGGGGGGCACACGGGATTTCTCTGTATAGCAGCCCTGGTTGTCCTGGACCAGGCTGGCCTCAAACTCAGATCTGCCTGCCTCTGCCTCCTGAGTGCTGAGTACTGTGTGGTTTCTAGACTCCATATTTTCTTGATTACTTCCTTTAAGGGTTAGTTTATTATCCTATCCTAAAATCTCTCCAGACACATATTTTGGAAGCATTAAAAATACTCAAGAAAGCCGGGCGGTGGTGACATGCTTTAATCCCAGCACTCGGGAGGCAGAGGCAGGTGGATCTTTGAGTTCCAGGACTGGCTCCATAGCTACAGAGAAACCCTGTCCTGAAAAAATCAAAAACAAACAAACAAACAAAACATCAAGAAATTCTGCTTATTGTCCAGAATTGTTTTATGTATATATGTGTGGGCTGGAGTATAGTATATGTGCCATTTTCAGCACGTGTGTGGGCTGGAGTATAGTATATGTGCCACTTTCAGGCATGTGCATGAACATGAGTGTGGTATGTGTGCCTTGCTTGTACACATGCTCTCAGAGTCAGGGGGAGGGAACTTGATCCCCTGGAACTAGTTACAGACATTTTGAGCCACCATGTGGAGGCTGAGAACTGAACCCAGGTCCTCTGCAAGAGCAGCCAGTGCTCTCCAGCCTCAGGTCTCAAATTTTAGACAGCACTTGAATAATTTATAAAAGTGGGAAGTTGGCTGACCCTTGGCTCCAGTAGATCTTGGAGCTGAGACCGAGAACATTTGGGCTGTTGAGATGGCTCAGCTGGTAAAGGTGTTTGCTGCCAAGTCTGACCACCTGAGTTCGATTCCCAGCGCTCACCTGGTAGAGAGAATCAACTCTAAAGTTGCTGGCACACACACACAAACATAATTTAACCTAAATTAGGAAAATTCATATCTTTTTTTTTTTTTTCAACTAAAAAATCAAAACACAGAACTGGCCGGACCCAAAGAAGAGCTGCTTTGTGGGTGGTTTTTCCAGTTTACCACGGTCTGTGCTGGGCCCTACCGCCCACCCCCTTCAGGCTCTCATCGATTTTGCTTCCTGTAACAGTGTAACACTGTTAGGTTTGCACACTCCTGCCCTGCTCTCTCACAGACACAGCCCCTCTTTCTGAGGCTCGGGAGCTTTGCGCTGTGTGGTGTCTGACATGCTTTTACCCACCTCCCCCCTGAACGTCACACATAAAACTGACTTTGTCCACAGTAAAAACTGTAACGAACACCCTTCATCTGCCATCAAGCCTTACAGCATAAACACTTAGAGACTGACCTATTACAAGTATTTTGGCATAGTTCATTAATTAGTTCTTCCTCATTTATTTATGTAAGCGCACGTACACACATCATAGTGTATATGGGCGGAGGTTGGAAGACCACCCTGGGAGAGCGCTCTTTCCTTTTGCCGAGATCAAACTCAAGTCCCCAGGCTGTTAGCGGCGCCTTTACCCTCTGGGCCATTTCTTCTGCCTAGTGTTCCGGTAAATTTTAAAACAGAGATTTAAAATTTAAGCGTTAAAATCTGAAAGCTATCACAGGACTATCCAGGATGTAGGGATTTGCTCTCCTCCTTCAGGGACCACGCCCTGATGTGTTCATCACACCCTTCGGCTGTCCTCTATTGACTTTCCCACTGGCTTCTGGTCCTCTGCTCTTGTTGGTTTTTAGACGTTCTTTATATAGGAAGGCTGTTTATATGCGTAAGCTGCAAACTTTTTCTCAACATGCTCATCTTTAGACCCTGTATTTCTGGGGTGGAAATAAGTAATGTCATTGCAGCTACACTCATAATTCCCTCCCTCTGGGGAGGGCAGTCCAATCACCAAGAAATGTATTATTTAATTCCTGGAGCACCCAGCATCTCAGAAAGTGGTATCTTACTTTTTTTTTTTGGTTGTTTGAGACAGGGTTTCTCTATGTACCTGTTGTCTTGGAACTCACTCCATAGACCACGCTTGAACTCACAGAGATCCGCCTACTTCTACCTCCCTAGTGTGTTGTAAGGAGCTGCGGGCTAGCTTTACCCAAAATAATTACACGGAAACTGTATTATTTTAAACACTGCCTGGCCCATTATCACTAGCCTCTTACTGGCTAACTCTCAAATCTTGACTAACCCATTTCTAATAATCTGTGTGGTGGCTTACCGGGAAAGATTCAGCATGTCTGACCTGGCAGCTGGCTCCATGACAGTCTGACCAACTATGCTTTCTTTCTCCCAGCATTCTGTTCTGTCTACTCCACCTATCTAAATCCTGCCCTATCAAAAAGCCAAGGCAGTTTCTTTATTAACCAATGAAAGTAACAAATAGACAGATGACCCTCCTCCATCACCAGTGCTGGGATTAAAGGCATGTGCCACCACCACCTGGCTATTTTGTTTTTTAATCTCTAAATGAACATCTGTGTCTCCCCAAAACCAGCCAAACCAAGCCAAGATAAGACCCCAGACATTCTTTACACTCATCTATCACACAAACAATGCCAATGCAGGGCTCGTGTGCATACCCACCCCAAATATCTGCGGATTTCTGCTTCTCAGCACCAAGAGGTCTGGCTTAGAAACCTGGCCTTTGTCTGTCTACTTACACACATGACATTTCTCACAATGCACACTCATGGTTTAAACCTAAAAGCCTCCAAACCTTCCCAGCAGTGCTGGTTAAAAATAACACATTGGCAATTGAGGGGCTAGGACCTGGGCAGGCCGTCCATCCAAACAGGTCCCATAGAGGTGTGTGTGGGGGGTGCAGCCAGCCACCTCTGTCCATCCTTCCCCTCCCCCGCCTGGCTGTACCTGTGATGGTCTGTGTCTCCGAACTGATGGTCCTTGTGGTGGTCTGGGTGGCAGGTACTGTCTCCTCTGACACAAACTGGACCGTGCTAGGGGCTGTCACCGGTGTGCTGGTCAGCTGGCAGCCGCTCTGCTTGTGAGCTACGAAGGCATCCAGGTTGCTGAACTGCTGCTTACAGATACCACAGATGTGGATGTCCGGTGTCAGCTCTACCAGGACCGTAGTGCCTCCGGGGACTCCATGGGACAAAGGAAAAATCACAGATTCATTTCAGACCAGTGTCACGGCAGGAGGCAGACATGGTCAAGTCCCTCCTTCTTTTTTGGAAACCTACTCCAAATTCTGTCATAGCAGCTGTGTCCCCAGATGGGAGCCACGGTCTGTGACACAACACTGCTCACAGGCACCATCAAGGGCTCGGGGATTGTGTTTTACAGGAGAGTTCTTTCAGAGCTGGGGAGGCAGTCCACAGATTGCTTGCCCTGCAAGCATGAGACCCCGAGTTCAAACCCTAGAGCCCATGTAAAGAGCTGGGTGTGGGGTGTGAGTTTGTAATCTCAGCATAGGGGAGGAGGCAGGGGGATCCCCACGCTTGCTGGCTAGGTGTCCAACCAAGCCTACTTGGCAAGTGTCTCAAAACCCAAGGAATGGTATCTGAGGAACAACATCAGAGATTGTCCTCTGGCCTCCACATATGCGCACACACAGGATGTATACCACTGTATCCACACACACACAACCACTAAAAGACAAAGTTAATTTGATGTGTAGGACTGCCTAGCCCTTCCCAGGGACTGAGGCCAAGTCCTGCCCCAATAGGAAGGTCACTATGGAAACTTCCCCAATCCCAACACACAGTCCCAAACGCCTCATCACCTACAAACCCACTAGTTCACAACGGTGCTCTGACAGATGTGCGGACTCCTCCAGCACACACACACCACAAAGGGAGCAAGGCCAGTTGTGGCTTCCTCTTCCTAAAGATGCTGATGCAGACGCTATGTTCACACATCAGCAGACACTTTATAACTACGAAGAAAATGCCAAAATCCCTGATTCTTGCTCCCACTTCCCTGGTCTCTGAATGCAACTCCAGAACAGATCAATTGGGATGGTACAGTTCAGGTTTCTGGCACTTGCAGACTAAATTCATTCTTAACTAACAGGGACATCATTTTTTTTTTTATAGCAATGAGAGAGAGAGAGAGAGAGAGAGAGAGAGAGAGAGAGAGAGAGAGAGAGAGAGAGAGAGAGAGAGAGAGAGAGTTAGTAACTGTATTGAGAGCTTTAAAGCAACTAGCATGGTACCTGATACTATATTAGAAGGTAATATAGCTTCACGTGCAGTACAGTGGGTAGAGGGCTCGCCTTGAATATCTGAGGCCCCAAGTTCAAACCCCAGCATCTCCTAAAAATGGAGTGGCTGATGGAGGCACACAGGCCAGTAATGCAATCTCAGCCACTAGAGAGGTGGAGGCTGGAGGGCTGGGTCTTTAGACTCCTAGTGGGCCTTGGCCAGTTTGAAACACCTAGACCCTGTCTCAGAACAACAGTGAAAGAAAGCACTATATAAACGTTTGTTAAACAAGATAACAATTGGGCTGGAGAGATGGCTCAGTGGTTAAAGAGCCCTGGCTGCTCTTCCAGAGGTCCTGAGTTCAATTCCCACATGGTGTTTCACAACCATCTAGATAATGGAATCTGATGCCCTCTTCTGGCAAGATAACAATTAATTAGTAAGTCTCAATACGAGAAATTTAATTTTTATTCTTAAATTTTTCCTTTGCAGAGTTGTAGGGATGGCTCTGTAGTTTTACTGCTTATGGAGCATCTGAGTTCAGAACCCACACTCATTAGCACAAGACCAGCAACGTCGGCTCCAGGGGATCTGACCCCCACGAGCACTGGCTCTGAAAACCACATACCCATTCCTATGTACACATACAATTAAAAATAGAAATAAAAACTTAAAATTTTTCTCTTGCATTATAATAAAACTCGCACAGAATAAAATCTGGAATAGTAAGAACTGGCAGAAAAAAAACCTCATAATATTAGCCACTTGTACTTTCATGGACATTGCAAACACATTTTCTATTTATGCTTAAAAATTCATTTTTTCCACTGTATTGTGAAGCTAATTTTTCCCCTATATAATACCAAACATGAAAATTCTTTATACATGTAATTGCTTAGTGGGAACATGTCACTCCATGGTATCCATGTGTCATATAATAATGTCTGTAACTAGTCAAGTTAAATATTGCAAGACTACATTTGTAGAACACAGTGCCCGTACCATGCAATTTTCTGAAAATTATAAGCTATTTCGATTCTGTCCAGTTTCCTTCAGGACTAAGACAAGGCATTTGCCTGAGGTGTCCTGTGGTCGACGTCCCAGGGAAAGTGATGCTGGGGGGAGCGACACTTTAGAAGTCACCTTGCAGAATGCCTCAGAAATTAACAGATGATGCCAGGAACAAGGTGACCACAGGGACAGCCCCAGTACTAGGGAAAAGGTGAGAATGAAGCCGTATTTGCTCAGCTAAGGTTGTCTTCGTGGTGGACTAGTATTGGTGTCCAGGAGGAAGCAGTTTCCGGTACTAAGTTAGGCTTCTGGTACTCACGAAAGAAGTAAGTCACAATGGGGACTTTTCTTAGCATCTTTAAACTGACACTATTGACTTTAGCCCTGGGTTTTCAGTCTGCAAAAGGAGGAGGGCAAGACAGGTCTCTTCTTAGGGCCACCAAAGAGTAAAAGGGCTAATGCCTGAAAGGGGGCCCAATTCCAACTCCAAACCAGGTCACGTGGTGGGGTCGTCCCTTTTAAAGTGCATGATACCCGGAGACACTGAGACACGATGGGGTGGGGACTGGGGTTCAGTGAAACCTCTCCGTTTTATACGTCATGGAGGGCACACGCAGGCAAGTTTGGGAACCAACGGCTCTAAGAACAGCAGTTAGCAAACTGAGCCAGGTGTCTGCAAACCGGGGCCAGCGCTTTTCAAACTTCCGGTGCTTCAGGGAAGACCTCAGATTCTGGCCCCACCCCCGGAGACCTGGGGGGGCGGACCCAGCCGCCTTGTTTTAAACACATGCTGGCGCTCCAGGTGGTGG
>NC_022033.1:9588134-9590393 GCF_000317375.1 Microtus ochrogaster | reverse complement strand
CCCGGAGTGCTGGGGAGAGCTTTACAAACCTGTCCACAGTGCTCTGACTTGAGCCACTGAGGCAGAAGTTTCACTACCTGTCTGCCCGGGTCACCCCACTTTCTTTTTCTCTCCGCTACACCCCAAACTCTGCCAGGCGGGCGGGGAAGGTGGTGATGGTCTCTGCAAGGCATGGCCTTCCCGGACCATGCCTCCCCGGAGGTGTTACAGGGGTTCTGCTCCCAGCCCAGCCTCTTTCGGGGCCGGGGATGAGGGTATGCAAGGTGCGCCGTCACCCGGATCCCAGATACACGGGGCCTGCTCGCCCAGCGGGCACTAGCTGCATCCACCCAGCACTTACTTTGCACCGACCCTGAGAAGCTGTCGCCCTCGCCGCTCGCGTTCATGGCCTCAGACCTGAGGTGCGGTTTCTGGGAGCCCCCGGGTTGCCCTACATGCTTCAAAGACTTTACACTTGCATTTTTCCCGCACACCCCCCCAACTCTGCCTGTCTGCTCCCAACTCTGAGGCGGGGACGGATGTACAGTCCGCGCCACTTCCGCTGCCTAGAGGGCGCTGGCCCGGTGCGCCCAGCCGGGTTCTCATATTGTGCTCTCCCGGGGACTCAAGAAGGGACCTGAGACCCCGGGTCCGGATTCCACCACTTCACCCCAGGCACTCTGGGGGCTCTGTGGCCACCCTGCACCTTTGCGCCTGCTCTCCTTGGGACCCTCATTCTGCCGCAGATGCCAGGAGATTGTGGGGTCCTCCCAAAACCACCACGGAGCCTGCATTCATATGTAAAAGCAAAGGACCTTTATTCAAACTAAAGCTTAGACTCTCAGTCTGTTCAATGCTTGCGTGTTAAGCCTCTTTCCCACCCTTGCAATAAATCCCTACGAAGTAAGCATTTGAAAACAAAAAGACCTCTTTCTTTACAGATGCACTCTGTGATTCGGCACATAATAGGTTCCTCATACACATGTCTTGAACCATGTGCAACTTTTCCATGCCCCTTCCTTTAGAATTGTGTCTTTTATGGGACCAGTGAGATGGCTCAGCCAGTAAAGGAGCTTGCCATTCAAAAATGCAAGCCTGAAGTCCTGAGTTCAAGCCCCACAACCCACATATATGAGGAAGAAGAGAACAAAGAAATATACTTCTTGTGGTGTGGGGGGGTCCCCTCTCTACACCCCGCTAAAGAATTGAGCCAGCCACCTGCTACAGGCCCTGGCTGAGGAGGGGACGTGCTAGACCCTGGGGTCCTGGAGACAATCAGACAGTCAAGCCAAGCAGGAACTTGTTTACTTCCTTACAGCATGTAACTTATAAAGCAAAAACCCACGAATCCCAGAATCACATCAGCAGTCACATCTGCATGATCCACGGCTCCTATGGCCCCTAGTGGGGATCACAAGGGCACCAAGTGCTTTATGTCATCTTAACCCATCCCTAACTCCAATCATCTTCCTGTAAATAAGTCTATCTCCTCCCCACTCCCTTCTGATCAGTGCCATCTTGGCTGGAAATATTTCTCGCAGGCTTTGTAACGTCACTGGTTTTTGAATTTTGCGCCTTTTTCCAGCTGTCATGCTTTTTTGACACCAACTGTGTCTTTTTCTGTCACTGTTTTTGCACTAACTTGGCCACTCCAGCCTCCTATATGTTTGATTCAGCCCATACTAGGGTGGTGGTTCACAGTTCTGCCAATGTTCAAGGATTCAAGGTAGGAGATTTGGCTGATTTTCTTCCCTATCCTCATGGTCTGTGGAAAAGTATGGGTGGTTAGATGGTGTGAATATATAGTATGAAGGCTTCTTTGGAAGGTGAATGGATGAAGGTGTGAATTGTTGGAGACCATCTTGGACAAAAATACCACTTACCAGGGTAGAAAACATAACTAACATGACTACAATCTTGACTATTATGATGACTATCTAGTAACCTATATTTCTAAGGTATACATTATGTTTTAAAAATAAACTACACAATCACACCTTAATCAAGATCAGAAATACATATGCATATAACAAAATTGACCTTAAATTTGTATTAATAAACCAAGATCTATACCAACGCAAATCTCTATGGCATATCCCCCTTTAAATGTAAAGAAACATTTACAAACGATATTTGGTGCGGCGAACTCCTCGACCAGCGAGAAAGAACGACCACGACACGAGGATTCTTCTCAGATCACGCTTTACTCGAGTACACTTGGTTGAGAGATAACATAAAGCGAAGGGGCCCAAGAGCACTAAGGCAGCTGCTTATATAAGG
>NC_022033.1:9581117-9587430 GCF_000317375.1 Microtus ochrogaster | reverse complement strand
CTGCCTTGGAAGGTGATTGCAGTGGTTTGAATAGGAAGTTCTTCCAGCCTGTTTCCCCTCTCCTCTTCACTCACATTTTGAGTGTTTGGTCCTCAGTTTGGTTCTGACTAGTATTGTTATTTTGGGAGATTGTGGACCCTCTGGAAAATGAAGCCCAGCTGGAAGAAGTAGACCACTGGGGAGACCTCTCAGAGGGTACAGCACAGCCCAGGCTTCCATAGTCCTGCTACCATGGAAAGAACACAACAGAGCATACCTGCAGTGCCTTCTCCACCGTGACAGACAGTAAACCCTCTGAAATCCTGAGAGAAGCAATCTTCTCCTGGAAGTTGCTTCTGTGAGGCATTCAGTCATAGCAATGAGAACCTCAACTAACGTAATAACTAAGAAAGCAAACCTTTGTTCTGGGGAAGTATGTTTCCCTTCTCAGTAAAGAGCAAAGCTACTGTAGGACAGCACAGGAGCGTTAGAGAGTCCATTTAAAGTTGATAACAGTTGTTGTTTCCCACTTCTAACTAAATTCGATTATATATATGTGTGTGTGTGTGTGTGTGTGTGTGTGTGCGTGTGTGTGTGTTTTGCATGCATGCCTGTCTGTGCTACATGCATGCCTGGTGCCCAAGGAGTCCAGAAGGCAGCTTCAGTGTCAGAGTCCCTGGAGCTGGGATTACAGATGGTTGTGAGCCACTGTGTGGGTGCTAGGAATCGAATCTGGGTCCTCTGCAAGAGTAGCCGGGACTCTTAACTGCTGAGGTGCCTCAGCCGGTAAAATAGCTGCTGTTTTTACACTCCCCATGTTCTTCTAAATAAAGGCTAACAGTGATGGCTAGTGTGGCCAAATAGCCGGCTAAGGTACAATCTCGGTTGACCACGGCTGATGGGCAGCTGGGTGGGTGGCCTCTGCTTTGCATCTCAGAGAACCTATGCTCATCTCTGCTTCCCAGGCTTCTGGCTTCCTGCTGTGTCTGTCTAATGGGGAGAATGGAGAAGTCTGAGGATTGATCCTTTATCAGTCCTTTATCTGGTCTCCGTGGCTGTGTCCCCCCCCTGTAGTCCAGGATGAGTCCCCTCGTGGTCCACAGTGGCCTCACCCCTGCCAGGTGACTCACTCTGAAATCACCACCTTTCCCTTTTGTTCCCCCTCTTCTCCCGCCCCTGCTTTCCAGGGGAGAGAGGGCAGTGGCTCCCAGGTTTCATTTACCTCTGGTTTGTCCCTTCACATCAACACATTGTTCTTGACTTTTCCATCCTTTTTGTCACTAGCTCTCAGTTCTCAGTCTTCTGATGACCGTCACTCTCTGAGTGGCTTCTCTTCCCCGCTGGGCCCCGAGGGACACAGCTGGAGGAGAGCATGGCACACGGGAATTTTCATCTTGGGTTTGCATCTTGATCATGCCACGGGTGGTCCTGCCTGCATGGATGCCTCACACTCTCCCAGGGAACTTGCTGAGGCCACACATGTTTGGGTGCCAGATGTGTGGAACTGTGGTGCAGGCGTGTACAGAGCAGAGACATGCCCCAGGTGACTCTCACTGGAATCTCAGACAGGGACAAAGGGGGGAATTCCCATTCTAAAATGGATTCTCTAATGTTTAACAATGACTTGTAATCTTTTACATTAAGGTAAATGTCAGTGAAGACACAACTTGAAAGGTAAAATCATGGCTAAACTGCTGTTATGGGAATGATCAAGACTGAACCTGCTGGTCACTGGGTGGGTACACAACGTGTATTTTCCTAAGAGCTGGCCTGGAGTCTCGCCTGGCACCTAACTCAGGATGGCACACTATATGGTTTTCACTATTTTCATCAGATGACTTCACACAAAGCAAGCACACACAAGCCTGCCTCTCTTTTGTAAGGTTAAATAAACATGGAAATATCCAAATCTTACCTGGGCATACAATGAAAAGCAAGCTCTCCTCTGCCCCAGTTCCCCTGGGTTATCTACTGCCAGGGACCCCAGATTCTCTCCCAGGAATCAAGCTCTGATATCAGTTTCTGAGGTGTGCATTGAAACTCTTTTAAAGACACACAAAGGCCTTATGCAAATTCAGGATTTTTTTTTTTTAAAGCAAATACTACAAGGCAAAGACATCCCCCTGTGGTTTTTTTTGCATGACAATGAGACCAGGGAATCACTTCCTGGTGATTCTAGGCTTGCTTCAAGGATTCAAAAAAAGTTTAGTGCTGTGGGATCCTATATACTGTGAATATGTATTGTTCTCATTGGTTGATAAATAAAGCTGCTTTGGCCTATGGCAAGGCAGGATAGAGTTAGGTTGAAAATCCAAGCAGCAATACAGGTGAAGAAGGGCAGAGTCTGGGAGATGCTATCCAACTGCCCAAGCAGCAACACGCCAGCAGACCAGTAACACCATGTTACAGATCCATTAAAGTATCAGAGATGGTTCCAGGTGTGATACCGTAGGAATAACCCTTTCTTAGTTCTGAACTAGGAAAACAGAAGAGGCACCGTAGTGTTCAACACTTAAATCTACTTTCAATCTTCACCCTTGTTGGAAGGGCACCCAGTTTAAAGAGTTACTCTAAATGTTAGGAAAAAGATTTTTCATACTCATTTCTCAGACCTCAGAAGAATTACATAGTGTTTTTAGATATTCAATGTTTGCATCACACAAACAGTGGTCCTGGCTGAGCCAGAGTGTGTCTATTCTGATTGCTTCTCCTTTGTGTGATATTCTTTGTTTTCATTGGCGTTAACAACATCTTGTTTGCTTACTTTTCTATATAATCATTCATCTCAACTACTCACTTCTCTTACCATATCTGACTACAAGCTTGTATCTGTAAATTTTGTGTTTTTAAAGTCAGTTTCTCAGTCTAGAGAGGGCAGCTGAGTGGCAAGAGCCCCAGAATACTGTTTTTAGCATCATCCTGAAGCTTCTATTTATTTATTTATTTATTTATTTATTTATTTATTTATTTATTTATTTATTTAATGTGTGTGTGTTTGTCTGTGTATGTGCCTGTATGTATATGCGTACCATGTGGGTGCAGATGCTCACTTAGGCCTGAACAGGGTGTTGACTCCCCTGGAGCTGAAATTACAGATAGTTGTGAGCCTCCCAACCTAAGAACACACTGAGGAATGAACTCAGGTTCTCTGGAAGAATAGCAAACATACCCCTCTCCCCCTCTTCCCATTCTGTGGAGGATTTTTTTTTATTTATGTGTTTTACATTTCTAGGAAAAGGACCCCAGAATTTTCCTTCCTGTGTGTTTTCATTTTGCTTTTTCTGTGGTCCATGGTGCCAGCAATGAAATCAAACTGGCGGGACAGGAGCAGATTGTTCTGCCATTTTTTTTTAGGTCTTTGAGTTGCACATCAAATATAGGGTGTATCGCTCCACACTTGTTCAACCTGCCTATGAGATTCACAATGATTTTTTTTCCAGCTCTCTGGTCACAGTGAGTTCAAATTCACTGATATAACCTTGCTTCATTTCAGTGCCTCTCTTCTCAGCAGTGTTGATGCCCTTGAGAGCATCAGACAGGACATTCATGTGCACCATGGCCCAGGAAGATGGCAGAAAGAGTGTGGGAGGACCCAGTGCCGCACAAACACTCCTCACTGAGTGCTCTCTCCAGCCCCTGCTATTTGCATCTTAAGAGTTAGTATCTTGCTCCTATTTTGTGGGTGGGGAGTTTAATCTGTCTGAGGTTGCTAAAGCACTGGGGGTCCTCGCCCATCCGATGTGCTCCGGCTTCCTTCCTGTGGTCTGACTTGTACCAATGGGGTCTTGGCCTTTCAGGGACCCTCAAGGGTCTTGTGTACCTGTCCAGTCTTATTCTAGAAAGCAGCCACAAGGAGGTGATTGACAGTTCTGGGAGCATGGTAGGTGTTTTGTGGTGGTGGGGATGTTAATCTCGAGCCTGGGCATTGGTGAAGAGGGACCAATTCTGGGTTGTCTCTTCCTTACATGGTCTTCCATTTAACTAATTAATTAAAAAATTTTTTTGAGACAAGGTTTCTCTGTGTAACCAATCCTGGCTGTCCGGAAGCTCACTCTATAGACCAGGTTGGCCTTGAACACACAAAGATATTTTATTGATTTATTTAGCATGTATATGTGTATGCATTTGGGCCATGGTGCATATATAGAGGTCAGAGGTCAACTTTTAGGAGTTGGTTCTCTCCCTCCACTGTGTAGGTCCCAGGAATTGGACTCAGATTGGTAGTCTTGGAGATGAGCACCTTTACCTGCTGAGCCATCCTTCCTGCCCTCGCTTTGCATATTCTGTACTGGGCAGATTTCCCAAAAAAGGACTGTACGCTGACTACCTGGAGGGTGTGATCTTTCCTGTGTCTCTCAGAATGTGGTAGGGGAGGGGAGTTGGGGTGCTCCAGATGTTCCGTGTAAACTTTACCCCTACCCCCTTTTCCATTCCCTTTCTCTCAATAAAACCCCTGTATGTGTATGTGAACATTGTTTGCATGGCCTGTCTGTCTCTCTCCCACTGTGGACTCTCACCTGCAGTGGGCCTCCTTGGATCTGCCTAGGTCCCTCTCACGTGCTGTGCCATGCCATACCATAACATTGGTGTCTGATGTGGGAGTGTCATATATCAATCTGTTGATTTCATTGGTTAAGCAATAAAGAAACTGCTTTGGCCCTCATAGGTTAAACATAGGCGGGAGGAGTAAACAGAACAGAAGGCTGGGAGAAAGAAGCTGAGTCAGAGAGTCGCCATGATTTTCCCACCCCAGGCAGACACAGGTTAAGATCATTCTTGGTAAGCCAGCTCATGGGCTACACAGATTGATAGAAATGGGTTAGGTCAATATGTAAGAGCTAGCTTGTGGGCTACACAGATTGATAGAAATGGGTTAGGTCAATATGTAAGAGCTAGCTAATAAGAAACTGAAACTAATGGGCCAGGCAGTGTTTAAAAGAATACAGTTTCCTTGTAATTATTTCGGGTATAAAGCTAGCCGTGCAGGCAGCTGGGTGGCGGGACACAGCCTCGACGCCCCTACTACAACAGGTGTCGTGAAACTCATCAGGCTTTCCCGACCATGTGAGACGTGTTGGGATCCTGGAACCATCAACAGCATCACTTTTCCAACTCAA
The DNA here is from genome assembly GCF_000317375.1 of Microtus ochrogaster. NCBI lineage: Eukaryota > Metazoa > Chordata > Mammalia > Rodentia > Cricetidae > Microtus > Microtus ochrogaster. The sequence goes on along the minus strand of NC_022033.1, from coordinate 9,582,334 downwards.
GGATTGCTGGGCCCCTCCATCCATCCCCAGTAAGCCACTCCTCCACCTCTGGCCGCTTCCCCCAACTGAGGATCCCTCTTGAAGAACCAAAGTTCTTCCATTTTGTCCTCTGCCTCCATCTTGTGTCTTGTGTAAGCTATTTCCCATAAAACATTCCAGTCCTCAGAAATGGCTAGGGACAAAAGTAACAGAGTAGCCACCTGGAAAGTATAGGTAACTGCACAATGTCCCCTCTTAAATTCAATTCGTGTATGTGTCCGGCAGTGGTGGCGCACGCCTTTAATCCCAGCACTCGGAAGGCAGAGGCAGGTGGATCTCTGTGAGTTCGAGGCCAGCCTGGTCTACAGTTCCAGGACTGGCTCCTTAGCTACTGAAAATCAAAACAAAACACAAGATAGAAAGGAAGAAAGAAAGAAAGAGAATGAAACATGTTCCAGATTTTTCTCCCTCATCATGCTACTGTTATATTAAGATTCCAAAAGTTCATAGTCTTAACACTAATCAATAAAATTCTGATAAGCTGTTAGCTAACTCTGGCAGAGGACTACCACTATCATCATAGCCACGTGCTCAAGATTTCAAACTCCCTCTGGTTGTTTCCTAGCTATAGACTTAAAGGGTGCTTTTCATTGTGCTAAAAACATCTGTCACGATTTTTTTTTTGTGGGGGTAGAAGAAAGAAGGTCAGTGCTGTCAACCAAAATCATTTCTGGCATGACTATACTGCCATTTCTATAATCTGTAAAATTTCAGTGCAGATTATAAACAGTGGGAATGTGAGTGTATAAATCTTACCCTTTCACAAACTCAAAGAATTCTTGTAAGTTCTAGGAAGTCAGTTTGGATTCATCTCAGACAGCCAGGTGCACTCCAGGTAAGTACTGCCAATTGACAGCCTATGCCTCCCCACCTGGTCTTGACACCAGGTCCAAGAGGTACCTGAACCTGACAGAAGTAAGGCAATCAGATACCCCAGCATGCTTTCTCAGGTCTCCCAAGATTTTAATCCCCACAAATTGGCAGAAAGCAGTCCTGAGAGTCCAGGGCCCCTATCATATGGCTGGTACCCCAGCTTTGTCAGGTCCCCTAAGATTTTAATCCCCACAAATCAGCAGGAAGCAGTCCTGAGAGCCTGGTGCCCCCATCCCTCTCCAACCTGCTATTCCCTTTAATTCCCTACCTGTTTATAATAAGAAAAATGTGGGAATGTTAGGATT
>NC_022033.1:9577654-9580597 GCF_000317375.1 Microtus ochrogaster | reverse complement strand
TCTCTCTCTCTCTGCCACTCTTCTCTTCTGCCACTCCTGTACCCAGAGGTCAGTCTCCCCCTTCACCAGTTTCCTTTCCCTTTCTCTCAATAAAACCCCTGCATGCGAGCACCGTTTGCATGGCGTGTCTGTCTGTCTCTCACCTCGGGTGCTCACCTGCTGTGGGACTCCTTGGACCTGTCAAGGTCCCTCTTGCGCCATATTGTAACACCGACACCATGAGTTTAGGCAGAGGAGTCTGGTTTTGGACTTTGACCTCTGGGCCTGTGGCACCATTGCAAATCAGTGTTGCTTCAAACCTCTGTGTTCAGGGCTGTTTATTATAGTAATCAACAAAACAACAACAAAAATTAAAAAAAAATACAGAAAACACAAACACCCAAACCAGGCCAAACCAAAGCCTGAATACCCGGGGGACTGGAGAGATTGCTCAGCCTTAGGAGCACCTGCAGCTCTTCCTGGATGAGAGCTCGGCTCTGGGGCATAACTCTGCCTCTAAGGAGTCAAGTGCCCTCTTCTGGCTTCCAGAGGCAGCAGCACTCACATGTACACGCCCCCTCCATACCAACATGCATGTGCAAGAATGAAATTTAAGCTAACTGTGGTATCTCACACTGGTAGGATATGCTGGAGAGGTGGGCACAAGGGGATCACAAGTTTGAGGCTAGCCTCAGACATTCCTTTAAAGGATTGGAACGAGGACTTATTACCTAAGAGTCCTTGCTGTGAGGGGGGTGGTGGTGCACGCCTTTAATCCCCGCATTTGAGAGGCAGAGGCAGGTGTGTACACTACCGAGTCCAGAATTACAGACAGTTGTGGGTGGCCGTATGGGGGGGTGCTGGGAATCTAACCTAGGTCTTCTAGAAGAGTAACGAAGGCTCTTGCTCTCTCTCTCTGTGTAACTCCAGACTCAGAAGTGTGCACACATGCAGGCAAACAGCCGTACAATCAATCAGTCAATAGAAAGTAAACAAGTTTTTCAGAATGGGGTGGTGCCCAATGCCTTTCATTGCAGCACTCAGATGGAAGAGGCAGGTGGATTTCTATAAGTTCAGCTTGCTCTGCATAGAAAGTTCCAGGACAGCCAGGGCTATAAAGTGAAACCCTGTTTCAAAAGAAGTAAAACCTCAAATACAAAACCTAACACTCATCCTCTGTTTGGGGATACAAAGGAAATTTTAGTGGCAGGGCCTGAAATGAAAAGGTTGCTGTGGAGATAATCTTGAATAGCTCACTGGTGAGAGAAAACTCAGAGTGAAGTCACCCACCTGAATTGAAACAAGCTTTTATTGTACTGGGACTGCTTATGTAGTTTTAAATAATGTGCCGAGATCCCCGAATTTCCATTAATACAACAGCAATTGTCCTGGAAGCACAGGACATAAAGATCTGGTTGGGTCAGCATTCCTGTCTGGCTGTGGGACACTGAAGGTTGTTCTTACCTCCCGCAGCTAAGGGAGAGAAAGTTGGTGCTAATGAGGCCATGTTCAGCAGGTACCAAAGGCTGAGCAGAGCAACTGGGGAGAGCCTCTGACTTTATTCTCTTCCCATTTTTGCAAAGACGACATTCTAGCTGAAATATCACAGTCCATTCCTGTTCTGAGTTTCTCTGTTCATGTGTGGTGTGTGTGTTTAGCAGATTTGCTGTACCCCATCCCTATTTTTCCCCTTAAAAATCTCCCTCAAGGGCTGGAGAGGTGGCTCAGCAGTTCAGGGTACTTGCTGATCTTGTGGAAGGCTTGTATTTGGTCCCCAGCTTAACAATTGCCTGTAACTTCAGTTTCAGGGTATCTGATGCCCTCTTTTGGTCTCTGTGGGTAATGCACAGATGTACAGGAAAGCAGTCATACACATAAACTAATCTTTAAAAAAAGCTTGTTAAATTGCATACCGTTCTTTAATCTTGTGTCTTAGCCTATCTGACTCAAGATAAGGAAAAACAAAACAGAACAAAACCCGAGTCTAGAGTAGGAAGGAAGGAAAATAAAATAGAAGAGGGGCCAGATTAGGCCCCGGCAGCTCACTGCTGTCCAAGTTCCACGTATTTACCATCTCCGCATTCCTTGTTTTCCTCTGTGACTCTCCTTAACGGTCACTTTTCGGTTCCCATGTCCAGATCACCTGGCGTGAACACCCGAAGGAGGAAGGAGCCTTTTGAGCTCCAGCTTTGCAATGGTCTGTTCATCAAGGCAGGAAGACACAAAGGATCAGCCCCGCTGACCGGCAAGGGGGGGGAAGCAGGAAGTAAATAATATACAAGGACCCGTCCCCAGCACCTATTTCCTCCAGTTAGACTCCACCTCCCAAAGATCCTACAGTGTCCGAAAGCATCTCTGTCATCTCATGGCCAAACCAGAGCCCATGGGGACATTTCGTTTCCGGTTCACCCTCTACCCAGAACTGCTCACGGAGAGTCCTGTGACTGGCTTTGGGGGTCAGCTTCTCTTATGCTGTCTGTAATTCCCTCCCTACAGAAGACAAGTTTCCAGCCCTCTTAGCTGCCGATGTGGATGTGAATGTCTTGGTTTGTTTTCCTGGTTCCTACAATAAAATGCTATGATAAAAGTAATTTAAAAGGAAAATAACTTATTCTCACAGTTTCAGGTCACAGGGGCAAGAGGTCAAGACATCACATGGTGTCTACAGTCGAGACGCAGAGAGTGGGGCTGGAGTAATGGCTCATTAGTTAAGAGCAAGTACTGTTCTCACAGAGGACTCGAGTTTGATTCCTGAGCCCACTCTGGGCATCTCACAACCCAGTCACAACCGTCTGTAACTTTAGCTCCTAGCAGATGCTACACCTCTGGTCTCCAAGGGGCACCTGCACTCACATGCATATACACAGTCATAATTAAAAATTAATCTTAAGAAAGAGAGCAATGAACTTGAGTGCTCAGCTCTCTCGTCTAGTCCAGGTCCAGCTCCTAAAATGATGCTGCTGT
>NC_022033.1:9559409-9577554 GCF_000317375.1 Microtus ochrogaster | reverse complement strand
GGATACCTGTGCACACACCTGCGCACAGGTATGGGACATCCTTCCCAGACACCCTTGCGCTCCCCGTTAAAAAGGCAGGGCCACACGAGGCTCTCTCTCTTGTTCACCTTTCCTCGTGTGTCTTGCATGCCTCCCCGCCCTTTTGTGTTCCCCTCCCTCATTAAAGTGGACCCACGTGGGAGCCGCTGTGTTGTGTCTGTGTTTGTTCCGCCGTGTGTGTCTGTCCTGTGCCCCGTGTTTTAAGAAGAACAACCCTGTTTTTTAAAGAAGAACAACAGCTGCTGTTTTTGTTTGAATGTAATTAGCCCCCAATAATCTCATATGGAGTGGGGATGGAGAGATGGCTCAGAGGCTAAGAACACTGACTGCTCTTCCAGAGGTCCTGAGTTCAATTCCCAGCACCCACATGGTAGCTCACAACCATCTATAATACATTCTGGTGCCCTCTTCTGGCCTAAATTGCAGGCATACATGCAGGCAGAACCCTGCATACACAATAAATAAAATAAATCTTTAAACAAATCTCATAGGGAGTAGCACTATTAGGAGGTGTGACTTTGCTGGAGTGGATATGGCCTTGTTGGAGGAAGTGTGTCACTTTGGAGTCCGGCTTTGAGGTTTCCTTCGCTCAGGATACTGCCATACTGCCCAGTGAGTCAGTGGATTTCCTGTTGCTTGTAAGCTAAGATGTAGCCAATATCATGTCTGCTGCAGGCCACCATGCTCCCTGCCATGTTCCCTGCCACGATGATGATGGACTGAAATTCTGAAATTGTAAGTGAGCCACCCCAATTGCATGCTTTCTTATAAGAGTGTCCATGGTCATGGTGTCTCTTCACAGCAATAATAAATCCTAACTAAGAAGTCAACACTAATCGACCTGATTAGTGAAATCCCTCAGAGGGATGCCAGCAGGCCAGCCTTATCCATACAGTCATTCAGACTCCCTGCCTAGGCAGTTCTAACTTCTGTCCCATTAACAACGAACGCTGCCTGTCACAGTGACCTTATTTGGAAACAGGATCTTTGCACACGTAGTTGAGATGTAAATTGAGATGAAGTCCCACTGGAATAGCGTGTGTCTTTAATCCAAAATGACTGGTGTTTGTACAAGAAAAAAATTAGTGGAGGAGGCACAGACATTGGAGGGATGCTGCTATGGGCCCATCAAAGATGCCAGTATCTTTAGAAGCTAAGAAAGAAATCAAGAGAATAAGCTCTACCCTAGCACCTGGTGGTACCTTCTCTGCAGACTTCTGGCTGCTAGAACTGCAGACTGTGAAGTTTTGAATCCCCAGTTATCGGCTATCTACCGCCGCTGATGTAATAAGCCTATCAAACCGAATTAATAAATCCAGGCTTAATGAACAGAGCAAAGCCCTCCTGAGTGACCCTCAGGAGGGTGAGAGAGGAATCACGTGACAAATATGGCTGCCAGGTCTTAAGTAGCCTATAGGGGTGGTCTTGAGCAGCCCCTAGGGGAGGAGCTGACCCTTGGGGAGCTTTCTGAGGGGGGGAGCTTTCTGAGGGGAGGAGCTGCTGCTTGGTGGACCTTTTGAAGGTGGGTGGTATTTGGAATGAGAGGAGTGAGACCTGAGCGTGGAGTAGGACCAAGAACAGGAAAGTTAGAGATTTACTAGACACCCGATCCCAAGGGTGAAATGCCTACAGTTCAGATCCAGAGCCTGAGGCCATTAAAGGCAAGTTCAGTGAGTAAATACTGAGAAATCAGAGCGGTACGGTAGAGTGGGGAAAGAGTAAGGACCTTCCTTTTTGGGAACACTCCGAGGGGAACAGGCCCATATAGTGAGACCTAGAAATTATAGCATAGAGTCTGCTCTGCAGAAGACCTTTGCCAAGGTCAGGCATGTGGATTGGGGCCTCCACGGGCTTGAGGAAAATTCCCGCTTGATATCTCTGGCAAGAGGAAATTGTGACCCTTTCATTAACATGTGACTGGTTCCTATTGTCAATGCCAATTATAGATTTCTCAACCCCTGGTCTCAGCATCCCAGCTCACGTGCCCCTTGTCTCCCATTTAATCCTGTGTACACCTAAAGAGTAGAGTTTAAAAGGTGTAATCTTTTCTCAATTAAAAGCTGCTTGCAGGGGAGGGGAGCGGAGAAAAATGTAGAGCTCAATAAAAATCAATAAAAAAAAAGCTGCTTGCAGCCATCCTGATTCGCCTTCAGAAGGTGTCCATCTCTCCGCCTCCCCGCTGGCTCTCCACACATCCTCTCTGAGACCTGAACCCCACCCCCACCCCCCGAAGCAGGTCTCTGGTAATGAAACCTTGACTCAAAATAAAGAATACAAAGAGTTGGTGTTGCAGCTCATGTTAGAGCACTTGGCTAGAATCTGTGGTGGTTTTGATGAGATATTCCCCATGGTCTCGGGCATTTGAACAGTTGACCTACAGTTGGTGGTGCTGTTTGGAGGAGCTTAGGAGGTGTGGCCTTGTACCCCCAAATAATGAGTTAGAAACATTAATTATGAAAGCTTGGCCTTTAACTTAGGGCTTATTCCTAACTAGCTCTTATGACTTAAATTAACCTGTTTCTATTAATCTATGTTCTGCCACATGACTCTTTACCTTTCTTTCACTCTGTATGTCTGACTCCCTCCGTGTCTTGCTGGCGACTCGTGAGCATCTAGATGTACCCCCTGAGTTCCCCTCTCTCCCCGAAGTCCCACCTTCTTGTCTAGATATTGACCATTCAGCTCTTTATTAAGCCAATCAGAAAGTGCCTTGGCAAAGACACATCTTCACAGCGCATAAAAAGATTATTCCACAGCCCGGCCTTGCTGAAGGAAGTGTGCCACTGATGGGGTTTGTGTGTGACTGAGAGTTCAAGTACTCTTCTCTCTGCTTCCTGCTTGTGGTTCAAGATGTGAGTCCAGCTCTGGTTGCCTGCCTGCCTGCTGCCATGCTCCCCGCTCTTCTGGCGGAAGCTCCACCCCAATACCTGGCATCCACATACCCAGAGTCTGGAGTGTTCTAGCAGAAACTCCACCTCGGTCCCCCTCCCCTATCTCTTTCTCCTGAAACCCTGCCTCAGCTCAGAAAGCCCACCAAACATGGCTCATTCCCCAGAGATGCTCCCACAGGGTATTTAAACTGCCCCCAAGAAAATGCACACGTGATTTTTTTGGTCTCTCTTCATCTTCCCCTCCTTTCTGGGGTGGGGCTGGAAAATCATCTGGGAACATTTTACTCATTAAACCCCAGCTTTTCCTAATGGGTTTGATTTGGTCTGGATGCCTGCATCAGCGGAGAGGTTTATCGGGATGTGGAAACTTTCACCTGCCACTGTGGTGATGAACACCAACCCTCTGGAACCATGAGCCCTAATAAACTCTTCTAGACGTTGCCTTGGTCATGGCGATTTATCACAGCGAGAGAAAAGAAACTGGTCTATTGTTTAAAGAGACTGGTCTACCGTGTAAAGTCACCGGTCTCCTGTGTAAAGTCACCGGTCTACCGTGTAAAGTCACTGGTCTGCCGTGTAAAGTCACTGGTCTGCTGTGTAAAGTCACTGGTCTACCGTGTAAAGTCACTGGTCTGCTGTGGAGCGCCTTAGATTCAATTCCTCGTGAAAAGAGGGGGTCAGAGAACAATATGAATTTCTATGTGGTTCAGGTTTACAGGTGGAATATTTCTAGAAATTTCGCCCTCTCTTATAGGTCACCCAATTTGTTAACAATATAATTATCTACAGTAGTCTCTAATAAATTTTTTTTTATTTCTGTGGCATCAGATGTAACTTCTCTGTTTCATATCTCATTTTATCTGTGTGTGGTGTAATGCATGTTTGCAGTTGTATGTGGGTGCACATGTGTGCGCGCATGTATGTGTATGGAGGTCAGAGGTTAATGTTAGGTATATCCTTTGAATGTCCTTTTTGGATGAACAATCTCTCAATGAACCCTATTCTAGCTAGCCAGCTTGCCCTAGTGTCCTCCGTCTCTGCCTTCTGAGTGTTGGATTTACATAGATGGGTCACTAAGTCCTCTGGGTTTTGTGTAGGTGCTGGGGGTCAGAGCTTCAATTTTCATGCTTTTCTACCAAGCACTTTTCTCCTTGAGCCATATTCCCAGTCCATTTGATACTGTTTTGAATTTGGGTTTTCTCTCAAAGTTCAACTCTTAATTTCATTGATTTCCCCCTATTTTCTATTTTGTTTGTCTCTGCTATAATTTTTTTATTTCCTTCCCTATGCTAACTTTGGGACTATTTGATTTTTTTTTCTTCTTTCTCTCAGGCATAAAATAGATTTTCTCCCTACTTTAAATGTAAGTGTTCAAACTCAAACTTTCATCTTCCTGCCGTTCTTGTAATATCCTCTAAGCTTTGGTGTATTGTGTTGTTTTCCTTTGGCTTTCTGCTCTTCCTTGAGATTTATTCTTTCCATAAATATATCTGTTAATGTGATGGTTAAGTTTAAATGTGAATTTGCCACAACTTAGAATCATTTCAGAGAGGCACAGGTTGATCTATATGTAGGAAACTATGTTGATTTTTTTTCCTTGAGAATGTAGTCCTGGTTCACTGTAACTTACTTTGTAGACTAGGCTCTCCTTAAACTCCTAGAGATAAGCTTGCCTCTGTGTAGTGATACTTTTGTTTGTGTTTTAACAAATAATGCTTGCCTGAAGAGCAGTGTGCAGAGCTAAGCCACTAGAGGCCAGGCAGTGCTGTCACACACCTTTAATCCCAGGATTTGGGAGGCAGAGGAAGATGGATCTATGTGAGTTCAAGGCCACCCTTGAAGTCAGATTGATCCAGTCTTAAAAAGAAACAGAACCAGGTGGTTGTAGTTTACACCTTTAATCCCAGCATCAGGGAGGTGGAGAAGGGAAGTGATATGGCTAGGCAGAAAGAGAAATAAATATAAGGCGGGAGGAACTCAGATGTGGTCTGAGGATTGATGGAGACAGTTGTGGTTTGAGGATGCAGTCTGAAGAAGTCAGTCAGAGGACTCTGTAAATGCAGACTGCTTGTTCATTTCCTGGCTGCCCAGACACTGTTTGGCCAATAGCTTAGGTGTATTCCTAGCTAGCTCTTACATCTTAAATTAACCCATTTCAATTAATCTGTGTATCACCAGAGGCTGTGACCAACCAGTAAGGTTCTAGCAACTTTCTCCTTCTGCAGCTACATGGCATCTGCCTGACTCGGCTTTCTTTCTCCCTGCATTCATTTAGCCATAGGCCAGAGTAGCTTCTTTCTTAACCAAGGGTAATAAAACATATTCACAGCATACAGAGGGGAATCCCACATCAGGGTGCAGTCTGAGGGAGCAGGCTGAGGACATGATCGCCATTTTGGTTTGAGGCTTAGGTAGAGGTAAAGGTTGGCCACTCCGCTTCTCTGCTCCTTCAGCTTTCACCCCCCGCCCCCATATCTGATTCCATGTTTTTATTAAAAACAATTAGAATTTGTGCTGCACCTCTGCCTTTGAGGTCCTGGGATGAAAGGCATGCACCATTGTGTGTGACTTTGTGATTGTCTTGATTGTTCATTGGTGTAGGAAGACTCATCATACAGTGGGCGGCACCATCCCCTAGGCAGGGGCTCTGCACTGTATAGGGCAGTAGAAAGTTAGCTGAAAACTAGTAGGCAGCACAGGCACACCCTGTTCTTGTTCTTGATTATGACTATGATGTGCCCAGGTGCTTAAGTTCCTGCCTTGGCTTCCTCAGAATGATGGATGGGAGCCTGGAACTGTAAGCCCAATAGACCTTTTCTTCTCCTAAGTTGTCTTTTTTTCTGTTAGACCTGGCTGGCCATTGTGTAGGTCCTCTGCCACCTTATTTCTCTGTCTGGTTGGTCTATGCATTTTATAGCTATGAAAGTATTTTAAAATGATAGCAATTTGATTTCAGTTGTATACAGACTCTATGAGGGCCAAGGGAAGTACCTTGTCTGGGGTCACACGATTACTTCAGGGGTGGAGCTGCAGCAGTAATTCCAATCATGGGTGAAGTTCAGAGTTACATCTGGTGAAAGCACTGGGGCAGTGTCCAGCGAGCACCAAAGACATTTGTTTCTCCTAGTTCTGGAGTTTGGGAAATCCGGTTACCATGTGCCAGTCTGTTTGGTTTCTGGAGAAAGCCATCTTCCTGCCTCTTCCTGTGTGTGTGTGTGTGTGTGTGTGTGTGTGTGTGTGTGTGTGTGTAGTCTTATGTATTCTTTGTCTCAACAGTAGTGCACATTTTGGAACATTCTGACAAAAAAACCAATGATCATTAAATTTTAGCAAAAGACTTCTGCTAAATGAGTAGCTAGCCACCCCTAATATGTGTAATTAGGATTTTCCTTCCTTGGATTTGATGAAGCCATTTGGATTCCTCCAAAGTGCCATGTGGACACTTGGTGCCATGTTTACACAGCAGTCATAAAAATAAATGACTTTTCTCCTGGAAACTGCTGACAAACCCCACCTCCACTCACCCTATTGACATGTACACATCAAAGTGTGACTGAGCAATGATGATAATTTCATAACAGCAAAGATGTGCCAAATTAATTATGTCAAAACAGCAATTTGTCTGCTTCCTCTGTAAAATGTGTAATTATTAATTTGGGGAAGGGTATGGGAAATGCCAGCCATGTTGCTAGAGTCAAGGCTTACCTTCTGGAGCAACGTGTCCATTTCCTTTTGAGATGTATTATTTGAGAGTTTATTTTGGCAGGATCTGTTACATCCTCTCCACCCCCCCAAAAAAAAAACCTTTTTGAAAATCCCCAAAAAAGTTCTAGAAAGGTGTCTCAGACTAAAAATCAATGTCTAAGAACTGTGGGTGGAGATGCCCTCTCAGAATGATCTCCTCTGTTCTTACCTTGTTTGTCAGAGTCTGCTTTCTCTCCTCATATTCTTCTACCTTTTCTATTTTTTAATGTTTACACCATGAATCTGCTGTGCTACTTGGCCAAGGGCAGTATTCAGAACCAGTGTCCCCCAGTAGCTGACAATATGAGGTGAAGGTTGTGTCACTGAGCCAGGGATGGTAGGACAGCTGTGCTCTGGAATTAGCACACTTTCAAGGCCCAACTCCAGGCTTGGTGCCCTGATGTGCTCTTGGAGCCACTGAGGTGGGAACTGTGATTATCTGCTGTCCCTGGGTGAGAGACACTGTGATGAGTCCAAGCTTGAAGGTCAGTGACTGTTGGCGGAGAGCACTCATTTGTTTCCCAGTTGCCCAATCCCAATAATACCACAGAAACTATATTAATTACAACACTGTTTGGCCAATGACTCTAGGGTGTTCCTAGCTAGCTCGTACATCTTAAATTAACCCATTTCTGTCAATCTGTGTATCGCCATGAGGCTGTGGCCTACTGGTAAGGTTCTTATGTGTCCTTCTCTTTGACTCTGCCTACTCTCTCTTTATCTCTGTTTTTATCTCTGTTTGGATTTCCCACCTGTCTCTACTCTGCTAAGCCATTGGCCAAAACAGCTTTATTCATCAACCAATAGAGCAACACATATACGTAAGAACATCCCACATCAAATGACAAAGGTTTAAGTTAATGTATTCATGACATGCCCCCCACCCAAAGTCCTAATGTTGAAAACTTCTGAAAATGCTTTCTGCATGCAATGAGGACATTGTGTTTATTCCTGATCCTCAGTTTCAGATAGTCTCCATATATATTTTTTTCTGCTGCCTGCCTCTGAGGGGAGGAGGGCAGGGATTGCCACACAGCTAGAGGTAGACAAGGATAAGAAGTCTGAAAGGCCCATTGATGTAGGACTTCGGATCCCGGAATTTGAGATACATTTTTATAACATGGGATTTGTATCTTTTCTTCTTTTTCTTGCTTATTTCGCTGTTAAGTACTTAGAATATGATTAAAAACCTCCGCATCCAATTCTGATGTCAAGAATTAAATATTTGTTACTTTTAGGAAATTATATGTTTGTGTGTAGCATGTATTAGAGGATCATGCTGTAATACTACATCATGTTCTTTCTTGTCTCATACTTTCCCACATATGTGTGTGTGTGTGTGTGTGTGTGTGTGTGTGTGTGTGTGTGTGTGTGTATTTGCCACAGGGTTTCTTGTGGTCTGGTCTAACCTCAAACTCACTACGCAGCTAAGAATGACTTTAAACTTTTGACCCTCCTGCCGCTACCTCATAAGTGTTTGCTTACCCAATTTCATGTGATACTGGGGACTGAACTCAGAGCTCTGTGCACGCTGGGCAGGCATTCTATCACGAGAGCTTCCCCTAACCCCTGTATTCCATATTTTTATGGAATAAGAAACCATTTTTTTCTGTGGTAGTGTGAACATAGGTCAGTGTATTGGTTGAGAGCAAAGCCTTTGTAGTCACAAAAAACTACTTCATGAACTCACATGTGGAATCTAAAATTAAATTTTATTCATGAATAGATAAAAATCAAATAAAAATATATTGCAAATATGGCTGCCATATGACTCTGCTGTGCCATGTCTAGGTACACACCTAGGGGACTCCACATCCTCCCACCAACACCCGCTTGTCTGCGTTTGTTGCTGCTGTGTTCACAACAGCGGGGAAGTAGAACCAGCCTAGGTGTCCATCTATGTATGAAGGGGTAAAGAAAGGATTTTCCTCAGCCATGAAGGAAAATGCAGTCGTGACATTTGTAGACAAATGGCTGGAAATGGAAATTGTTAGCTTAAACAGAGTATCTTGGAGAGACACATTAAAATTAAAATTTGTGTATGTATACATATGTGTGCATGGGGCATGATGCAGCTATAGAAGGGACCCCAAGAGGGGATAGGGAAGTCTTGAGAGAGGGATCATGAGGGTAAGCAGGTAGGAAGAAAGAGGGCTTTGGAGAGTCTGTGGCGAGAAAGAAAAAGCAGGGCTACTGAGTAAGGAAGGGCACAGGAAGGAAAAGGAAGGAGGGAGACGGGAAGAGTGTGGGGGGAAGGCCAAGAAAAATGAACTGCGGGGGCTGCAGACATGGCTCAGCTGCTGATAGAGCGTGTGTTTATCATGCACGAAGCCATGGGTTCCATCCTTATCACTGCACAGACCATATGTGCTTGCACATGCCTGGAATCCTGGCACTTGGACAGTAGAAACAAGAAGATCAGGTTAGCCCTGGCTTCATAGTTAGCCTGGAGGCCAGCCTGGGCTCCATGAGACTGTCTCAGAACAACAGAAAGAGATGTATTTATGCAAATGCTGTCATGAAAACTGTTGCTTCGTATATGAATTTAAAAAGAGTAATAACATCTAAGGTTTGATACAGAAAAGATGAAGAGCAAACTTCCCACAGGTCCTCTTTTAACAGGTGACTTTCCCCCTTCCCTTCTGGATCCGTCAGACAACGGTTTAAAGTAATGCATTACGCAAACAACGCTCAAATATATCTGCACATGCTTATTCACCCCAGATCCTCCTGTGCTGTCTGAATGCCGAGCGCATCGCGCATTCAGTGCTAAGCCAAGGATAATAAACTTCCATGTCAGAAAGGCGGTTTTATCAGAATGACGGCAAACTGAGAGCTGCATTTCCTGGGGCTATGACCCTAATAAAATTTATTAGCCATTCCCTACGGAAGGCAACTGTCTACAGTTCCTCACTATTATAATTTGATATATTTACCATGTGTGTGTATTTTTTATTACTTATAAATAGGTAAGTGTGTCAATGTAGAATTGTTGGGGGTAATTTTATAATCATTATTACTATTTGTGTGTCTGTGCGCATGTGCACAATGTGTATGAATGCAAGCCCATATGTATAGCAGCATGGATGTAGAGGCCAGAAGATAACTTTTGGGAGTTATTTCTCTCCCTCCACTGTGGGACTCAGGACTCGAACTGGGTCATCAGGTTTGACCAGCATCTCATTGGTCGGGACGAGTAGTTCAAAGACACTGGTGTGGAGAATAAACAAAGGAGGGAAGGTAAGATTTGAGGGAAGAGTTGCGGCCGTAGCTCCATTGGGAGAGCACTTGTCTAGCATGTGTGAGGCCCTGGATTCAATTCTCAGAACCACTTAATCCAGGTTTGACGTCACAGGTCTGTAATCTCAGTACCTGCGTTGTGGAGGTAGGAGGGTCCAGAGTTCAAGGTCAGTCTCAGCCGCGTAAAGCTAGAGGGTAGCGCGGGCCACAGGAGATTCTATCAAAAAAAAAAAAAAGGTTTGAGACAGTTGTCTGAAGCATTTTAGCACAAATACTTAAAAAAGATTTATTTTTATGTGTGTGAAAACTTTGCCTGCAAGTAGTCTGTGCACCACTTGGGTGCCCAGCGCCTTCAGAGGCCAGGAAAGGATTCAAATTCCCTGGAACTGGATGGTTATCAGCTGCCACCTGGGTGCTGGGAATTTAACCTCGGTCTTCTGTAAGAACAGCCAGTGCTTTTAACTGCTGAGCCATCTCTCCAGTTCCAACACAAGCATTTTCAGATCTCCTGGAACTGGAGCTAGAGGCAGTTGTGAGCTGTCTATCCTGGATGCTAGGAACCAAGTTCAGGTCTTGCCAGCATTCTTAGCTGACAAGCTGTCAGACTGTCTCTCCAGCCCCAGGATTTAAATTATCTGTCTGTCTATTGATTTTTTTGTGACAGGGTTTGTCTGTGTAGCCCTGGCTGTTCTGGAACTCACTGTGTAGACCAGGCTGGCTTCAAACTTAAGAGATCCGCTTGCCTCTCCCTTCCGTGTGCGGGGATTAAAGGAATGTGCCACCATTGCCATGATGATTTTAAGTTTTAATTAGTATAATACTTGCAAATAACGATGGGGTAGAGTCAATGTGTTTTTTTTTTTTTTTAATTGGCCCATTGTTTGCCGTGGTTTGAATGTGGAATGTACCACAGGCCTATGTATTTGGACACTTAGTCCTCAGTTGATGTTGCTATTTTGGAGGCTGTGGAGTCTTTAGGACAGTGGTTCTCAGCCTTCCCAATGCTGTGACCTTTAATACAGTTCCTCATGTTGTGGTGACCCCCAAACATAAAATTATTTTACTGCTGCTTCGTAACTGTAATTTTGCTACTGTTATGAATAATAAGGTAAACATCTGTATTTTCCATTGGTCTTAGGTGACCCAAAGGGATTGTGACCCACAGGTTGAGAACCACTGCTTTAGAAGCCAGTGTCTTTTGGGCGGAAGTTGGTCACTAGGGAAGGTGGGCTGTATCAGATATAGTGAGACCTGAGCTCTCTGCTTCCTGTGATGTAACCAACTGCATTAGTCAGTCTCATTGTCCCAGCAATGAACTGCTTCTGCCACGCCATTCCTCCTCCGCCGTGGTGGACTGTGCACTCTCAACCATGACCCCAAAACAGTTTCCCCTCTCTCTGCCTCCCTCACTCCTTCTCCCCTCCATCCCCCGCTTTCTCTCCCCCTTCCCTCTCTCTCTCATTCCACCCCCTCCCCTCCCTCCCTCTCTCTCTCCCTTCTTCATTTCCTCAAACTGCTCTCTTCTTGACAGTGCCTAGAAAAATAACTCACAGCCTTAAAGTTAGGCTGAGAGGAAGGATGGAAACTCATCCAGAAGTGCTTCTTGGGAATTTGAGTCACGGGTAAGATTTGGGGAAGAGTATTTGCATTTCTGTGTGATCTATTGCCGTTGAAGTGGCCAGACAGCCACTGCATTAGGGCAGCAAACATAACAAGAAAAAAATACAGCTTCAGAACACGATGAAGAGATGGCTCAGTGGTTAAGCAGCTTGCTGCTCTTCCAGAGGACCTGGGTTCAGTTCCCGGCACCTGTTATCAGGATGCTTACAACTGAGTGAAACTCTAGCTCCAGGGGGTCTGATACCCTCTTCTGGACTCCAAGGTCCCTGGCAGGCATGTATACATATACATATGCACACACTTGCAAATAAATAAAATAAAATTAATCTAAAAAAAATAAAAAGAAAATGGAACAACAACAAACCCCCCCCCAACATCCATGCTTCTTACATGTTGTGACTGCATACGGGAAGGTGAGACCTTGGGTACACGCATGCCATTTGCATGCTCATCTTGCCCATCTGTCTCATACAGTGCTAAGTTGTTCTGTAGCCCAACTGATGTTCTGATGAATGAATTCAAAGACTGCCAATCAAACGTTTGCCGAATCAGAAGTGATTTAGCACAATTGGATTTTAATGTTTACAACATAATTAAGTGTGGACCAAAAAAATTATATTTTATTTATTTTGGGTGTGTGTATGGGAGCTGTGGTACACTTGTGGAGGTCAGAGGACCACTGTGGGAACCGGTTCTCTCTTTCTACCATCTAGGTTCCAGGGCTCGAACTCAGGTCATCAGGCTTGGCCGCAAGTGCCTGTCCCTGCTGAGCCATCTCTCTAGCACCAGGCATGAATTTTTGATTAGATAAAGTTACCCCTTCCAGTGCCATAAGTTTCGCAGCGTTCTGTGCTCTTCCTCCCAACCCCACTTTTCAACAAATCACAGAACAGAGAAGCCGTCTATATTAACCCTCTGTTTTTTAAACTTCTCCCAGGTATATTTTAATACATACTTCAGGGGAAGCGTGGCAATTTTTATTTTATGCAACATCTACTTTTTTGTTTCTGTTTTATGGTAGAAATGTAAAAGCCACATATATAAATAGACTGCTAATATTTCTTAACCTTCGTGTTCACACCCAAGAGAACACATTTTTCCCCTGAAGTAGATTTATTTATTTTATTTTAAAAGAAAGTCAAGTATCATGAGTATAACTCTTGCCTTCCTGGTTTCATTATTCAAACTTGAGAAACATTATTATTTATATGAGTGCCTGAAGTATTTCCTTTCAAGAGACCACCTGGGATTTGTTTGTCTGTACAATGACCTAGGTTTCAATAGTCACATCTTGTGACTGCTGATGGTAAAATTGATGTTTCTGGGCCTTCAGGCAGGATTCATTCTGTTTGCAGCCTAATAGAGACTCTTCCCTTTCTCAATACAATGTCAGTGCCTTCCACTCCTGCTCATCCCAGCTCTGTGATCGACTGCTTTTGCCTTACAAAGGCCTAGTTGTTTGATCTGGAAATGTGGACACAGACTGTGCTTTTGTCTCCTGGCTGCCCTGACCCAAATAATCACAGAGAAACGATATTAATTACAACACTGGCATATTCCTAGCTAGCTCTTACATCTTAAATGAACACATGTCTATTAATCTATGTATTGCCATGAGGCTGTGGCTAATCAGTAATGTTCTGGCATCTTTCTCCTTCAGCAGCTACATGGCATCTCCTTGACTCCACCTACCCTCTCTATATCTCTATTCAGATTTTCTACCTGGCTTTATTCTGCTAAGCCATTGGCCAAAATAACTTTATTCATCAACCAATGAAAGCAACACATATACAGAAGGACATCCCACACCATCTCCACTTTTCTATCTAATTAAAAAAGAAGGCTTCAACTTTACCATAGTAAAATGACATATTCAAAATAGTTATTAAACAAGAATTATAGTTACAATATTTAACCTATTTACATTTGGCAAATTAAGGAAAATACTCTATCATCTATCCTATCTTTGTGAGTCTAAAGTTTTATATCTAATTTATCTTTTATCGTAACTAAGGAAAACCATCTCACAGGCCCGAGCCTGTCTTGCTTTCCGACTCTCACGTCTGATTTCTTATTTCTCCCTCTGCTGTCTCGTAGCCTCTTTCCCTGGACTCTTCACACCCCTTGTGTGCTTTGGCTGCTCTGTACCTTTCTCTCTATCTAATATTACCGTCTCTTGGTCTCTTTTCCAGGTTTTGAAGACTTTCCCCGCATTGCTTGCCTATAAGTGCATGCTTGAATTCTAGACTCCGACCCGCACGAGAGGGAGAATGTGTGCTTTTTGTCGCCCTGGGCTTGGGCTACCTCGTTCTATGCTTTCTACATCTATTCTCTTGCAGTTTTCTTGAGTTTATCTTCTTTTTCAGCTGAATTATATTCTGATGTATAGGTATGAACCGCATTTTCATATGCAACAATACATGGAAATACAAGTGTCTCTGTGGGAGGGTGCAGAGTCCTTAGGGTGTCCGCCCCAGAGTGCCGTAGCTGGGTCATATGGTAGATGAATTTTTAATTTTTGGAGGACACTCCTCACTGATTTCTATAAAAATGGCCATCCACATTTCACTCCACTGAATGCTCTTTTGACCTGACTCTCTCTCTCTCCCACTTCAGCCTTGCTCTCTTTACAAGTGGGTTTTCATTTTATTTATTTGATGGTTAGTTTGTGCTTGCGGCATGATTTTGGTCTTCCCTTATTTAAATGAATGTCAAGCTGCTTAACGACAAATGTTAGAAAGAAAGATGAGCAGACGAAGTGGTCACATGCTCAAGACCCCCGAAGGGCAGACCCTGGACGGATGCTCTCGGAAGACTCCTGTGGTAAAAGTTCTTGTGGCTGTTGCCTTGGGAACCTCATTTTGGGACCCCTGAGGTTGACTTTCCGACTGTGCTTCAGACTGTCTCAATTCGGTAGCTTTGAAATACTGTTTTTCCCGTGTGTGTGTGTGTGTGTGTGTGTGTGTGTGTGTGTGAGCTGTTTCATGTTCTGAGCAGAGAGAGCCTAAGATTAATGGCCGCACAGAGGTTGCGAGGCCTTGGTACTTGAAATACGCTGAATCTGGCTTTCTCCTCATCTCCATCCTGCCCAAACATGGCTTTAAATTTGGTAGTTACCATGTCATCGCCAGCCCCTAAGAAGACACAGCAGCTCTGCCCTGAGCCTGCAAGAGATGGAAAAACCTACAGTCAGTGTCTCCGTCTTCATGTGTCTGGAGTGATGGAAGCAAGCAGGGATTTCCAAACAAAGAACTTGTCTGAATACGGGAAGTGATGGAGGGTCGAAGTCTTGATGTTCCCTGAAAAGAGAAAGATGTTGTAAAGACTAAGCCGTGCCATTTCACTTGCCATAAAGGAGAGCCGATAATGAAGACGGTGGCACTGACAAGAGCATCCCGATTTAAAGGACTACATTCTAAGCACAGTTGATTTTATTTGCAGCAAACCCGAGAAGGCATTTTCTGGAAATAGGTCAAATTCTGGGTGCTTTGTATACGTAGTGTGCCTCACTAGAGGGCGCTATTTAGTTGTGTATTTAACGTTTTCTTTTTTACAAAAATAATAATAAAAATGACGATAGGGCTATGAATTCTGATACAATTCTTGTTGAACATGTTATGAGATTTTCTCCCAGACATTGTTTTATTTTTCAGCTTCTATGTGTGAAATCCCATTTTAAGAAGTATAACATGACCCCAAATCTGTCCATATGTGTGAAGTCCCCATGGCACACTGGCACGACAGAGGCAAAAGACATAAGTTTAAATTACTGCAATCCCATAGGTCTTTGGGCTATTGTTTCTCTATATACATTACCACTCAAAGGAAATAAATTGTATATATTAATTCTGTCTGCTTGCCCACCTAAATCCTTTGTGAAGAGACAAAAGAGAGGCCGTGTGGTCTGGGGATGAGATTCTGTCCAGTTTTCCAGGGACTTTGTTATCCAAATCATTTCCAGTACAACCTTTCAATTTGTTTTTCAGGATTCTGTGTCTGAAGCTCATTCTGCCCACACAGTAACTCTGACCCTTTTCCCTTTTGATTCTTATTCTGGCTTCTTTGTCTTTCTCTTTAGACTCAACTCAGACCCTGCTGCATGAGACACTGTCATTTTTAAAATTGCACCAAGCCACACCACCTCCAAAATAGGCAAATGAGAATCTCCCCATGGTCAGAAAAGAAAACAACACAAATCAATGGCTTTTGTTCCTTCCTTCCTTCCTTCCTTCCTTCCTTCCTTCCTTCTTCTTTCCTTCCCTCCTTTCCCCCCACTTTCTTGATTTTTTTTTTTTTTTTTGAGATAGGGTCTCTCTACAAAACCCTGACTCTTTTGGAACTCATTCTGTAGACCAGGCTGGCCTCGAACTCACAGAGACCGGCCTGCCTCTGCCTCCTCAGTGCTGGGATTAAAGGTGTGCGCCACCATGCTTGGCATTTTTCTTAATTTAACTTGTCTCACTGTATTCCACATTTCTGAAGCAG
This sequence comes from Microtus ochrogaster, assembly GCF_000317375.1. Taxonomy (NCBI): domain Eukaryota; kingdom Metazoa; phylum Chordata; class Mammalia; order Rodentia; family Cricetidae; genus Microtus; species Microtus ochrogaster. The sequence continues at coordinate 9,561,535 of NC_022033.1, read as the reverse complement.
TTATAGTTTAGAGCTCAAGTCTCCTTTGAGAGTGATAGAGCAGGCATGCGAAATTTAGGTCCCTAAGTCTAAAGAAATGGATTTCTGTGCCAGTCAAGGGTTTCCATCATAGTGTGCTTGAGAAATCTTTCCTGAAATCATTAAAAAATTTTCTAAGCATCCATGTAATGCATGGACAGATGTTTTGGCAAAATCCAAGCAATAAACATTTCATCATTGACTTATTTTGTGTATGTAACACTTCTGTATGTGCATATGTGCCTTGGTGTGGTTTCTGTAGGTGTTCATGTGCTTGTGGAGGCCGAGGGCACCTTCAGGGGTGTTCCTTAGAGCTGTCCACCTTCCTGTTTGAGACAGGGTCTCTCCTTGGTACCCAGCTTGCTTGTAAGTTCAGACAGCAGTGAGCCTTGGAATGTTCCCGTCTCTGCTTTTCTGGAGCTGGGAGTATAAGTCGCTGTCACTGCTTTGGACATGGATGTGGGAACGAACCTCAGGCCGCTGTGCTTGTGGCAAGCATTTTTTCTGCTGCACTATATCCCAGTCCCTCATCACACATTAAAAAAGTTGTATTTTTATTAATGTGTGTGCACATGCGTGCATGTATGTGTGTGTGTGCATGTGTGTGTGCATGTGTGTGTATGTGTGTGTGTGTAAGTCACATGTTTGCAGGCGCCTGTAGAGGCCCTCTTTAAGAACAGCCAGTGCTCATAACTGTGGAGCCACCTCTCCAGCCCCAGGTGGAGTTTTTAAATAATGGTTTGTGTTGTTGCACATGCTCCCGCTGTCCCCTCTGTCCCTTCTGTCCCTGCATGGTCCCTGCAGGGTCACTAGGATCCCGTCTCCCCAGATTCGCCTCTTCTCTCCCTCTCCTCCTCTTGGCCCCACCCTTTCACCCTCATCCTCTGACCTCTCACTCTCCACATTCAGTCGCATGGCAACCGCTGAGCCACTCCACCATCCGCTCTGGGAGGATGCTGATTCGTGCCCCCATCTCACCCTCTGGGTGCTGCTGTTCCCTTCTGCTCCCTCTGTGGGCACAGACGCTACCGAACTTAGATGTATTTTTGTTACAAGCCACAGATGCTCATAGAATTGGCTTCTCTTTTTAGCTAACCAAACTAAATTTATGACACCCCCAAACAAACAAACAAACACTGATCACCTGCAGGTTAAAAATTGTAAGATGTGGGGCTGGAGAGGGGTCGTCTTGGAGGTTAAGCACACTGGCTGCTTTTCCAGAGGACCTGGGTTCACTTCCAGCCTCCTTGTCAGAGATCTGCTGATCTCTCTCTCTTTCTCTCGCTCTCTCTTTCCTCTCTCCCATCCCTCTTTTGGCCTCTACAGGCCCTGCACACATGTATTACACACAAACATGCAGATAGATTCATACACATAAAATAGAACCCATCTAAAAGGTTGGGCGTGGGTTGCCTGTTTGTGACCCTAGCTGAAGAGGTGGAGACAGGAGGATCCCTGGTGTCTGGTCAGGCCTAGCCTCCTTGGTGAGCTCCAGACCAATGAGAGAGTGTGTGTCAGAAACATGGTTCCTGGAGAGCAGCACCTGAGGGTGACTGACCTCTGCCCTGCACACACTTGAGGTTCCACATGAACGTGCACTCACGTACACACATGTACATGTACACACATAAAACAAAACCCCACTGAAGTGTGTGCAGCTGGTAGAACACTCAGAAAACAAAACAGAACAACACACCCAGGAACGTCCCATTAATTCGAACCCCCAAAGGGAACACGACCACAGTTCTGAGGTAGCGTGTGTATTTTTCCCCATACATGTTTTGTGCCGGCGGGACCCACACATGTCAACACTGGGAGTCTGTAGTGTGACTGCCTCAGCCAGCAAAGGTGAAGACAGAGGCCCCTCCTGCTGCTGGGAAGGTGCCCCTTAAAGATGCTGAGCCCTAGTTCCCGCCAGGGAGACAGTGCGTGGTCCTCAGGGCAGACACAGATCTGTCTTTATCACATCTCGTTCTGCTCCTCAGAGGAGCCTTGGATTCACAATCTCTTTGCCTCAGCCCCAAAGTAGTGAGGCCCCAGGTGTGCACCACGATATCGGCTTTGCTCTTTCTTTCTTTCTTTCTTTCTTTCTTTCTTTCTTTCTTTCT
>NC_022033.1:9532147-9558914 GCF_000317375.1 Microtus ochrogaster | reverse complement strand
CCTTCTGCTCTGTGGGCTTTAGGCATTAGATCCAGATCTTCAGGCTCGGCAGCAGGAGACTTTTACCTGGTGAACCATCTCGCCAGCTCTTGATGGGTTAAGCGGCCAAGGGTGGGGATTGTATTTGTTTGAGAAGGCTCACCTTGCATCCTGGGAAACTTACCCTCTCCCCCACTGAGGGGTTGTCCTGGCTAGTCTTAAGTCAACTTAAGAGGAGGGAGCCTTGATTGAAAAAAATGCTTCCCTAAGATTGGTTTGTAGGCAAGCCTGTGGTACATTTTCCTAATTAGTGATTGACGTGGGATCCAGCCCATTGTGGGTGGGGTTATCCCTGGTCTGGTGGTTCTGGGTTCTGTAAGAAAGCAGGCTGAGCAAACCACGGGGAACAAGCCAGTAAGCAGCATCCCTTCATGGCCTCTGAATCAACTCCTGCCTCCAAGATCTTACCGTTTGAGTTTCTGTCCTGACTTCCTTCAGTGATGAACAGAGACGTGAAAGTGTAAACCAAATAAATCCTTTCCTCCTTGACTTGCTTTTGGTTTGTAGTCTACAGGGCAGGAGTCTGGTGCAAAATCTTAAAAAAAAACAAAAACAAAAACAAACTTTTGACAAAGTTGTACTTCATACAGATTGTCTGGGAAAAAAATTCTACCCTTTCACTCAAAGTAGTTTGAGTGGTTTGTGTCGCGTGCAGCTCCAAATCCCGACGTTAAAGTGGCATTGGAGAAACGGCGGGAGCGGCTGCGGAGATGGCGCAGTGGGTCAAGGGCTTGCCAGCAAGTCTGATGGCCTGAGTTCAGTGCCTGGGACCCACATGGTAGAAGGGGAGAGCCCACTCCCCTAAGTTGTCCTCTGACCACATCGAGCGGTGGCATGTGCACCTCCCTTGACAAACGCACAAATAAATACATAAATTAAAGTAAAAAAAAAAGAAGGAGTAGGAGGGGCGAGAACGAGACAAGATGAGGTGCCCGTGGTGTAATCTGCACTCAGCAAACGTCCCTGTGGACTCCTGGTACAGTAATAAAATCTAATAGCCTCAAGCAATTCATAGAATCCATTAAACGTTTAAAATTACGCAGGCGCGGTAATTACAAACTTCAAATAAAATTAAGTTCCACTTTTACACGGGATGGAGTCCTCAGTGCTGGTAAGGGGGTGGGGAAGGAAACACCCGAGGTCCCGTCAAAGCAAACTTGGTGGAAGAAGTTCCAGGAACAAGCTCTTCAATGTTCCACTTGCCTGGGCTTCACCTGCAGGGATCCTCAGGGAAGTTTGGACCCGGGCATGAGAGGGGCGTGGAGGATGCCCTGGACCCGGGCATGAGATGGGCATGGAGGATGCCCTGGACCCGGGCATGAGATGGGCATGGAGGATACTCCCTTGCACTCTTGCTTGTATAGTGAAGCACTCGGCTGCCCATCAGTGGGACTGCTGCTGTAGACTATCTCACAGTGTTTGCGCAGTTAGTGACACTCATTCCCATGGAGAAAGTGGTATTTAACTAACAACATGGAAATGTGCCCATAGCTGTTAATAACCGGTACACATTTGTTGTAATTTAATGGGGTCTTGACAAAGTGTTTTTCTTTCTTTCTTTCTTTTTTTTTCTTCATTTAAGTTCTAAGTCAGTGGAGTGATAGGTGCAAAAGCCATCCAGATGGATGTGGAAATTTCAGGTTCTCACTAATGAAAGTTTTTTTTTAAAGGTGTGATTTATTTTATTTTATTGTATGTGTGCCTGAGTATATGTTCCATGTGTGTGAATTACCCACTAAGGCCAGGAGAGGGCGCCAGAACTCCTGGAACTAGAATTACAGATGGTTGTGAGCCACCATGTGGGTGCTGGGAACTGCACTAGGCTAATCTGCAAGAACACCCAGTGCACCTCACCACTGAGCCCTCTCTCCAGACCTTAGGAAAGTTTTATTGAAATATGCAACTTATGCACAAATCCTCACAGACCTGGCTTGGGTCACACCTGTCAAAGATTCCATATTTCTGGTGCAATGGGACAAAGGGGACAAGCTACAACTTTTCTTTTTGTCTTAGTTGGAAAATTTGGATCATCAGTTTTGACCCATTATCAGATAATGCATACCTATGTGGTGTGTCACTGTGATCATGGTCCCTTCAAAAGGAAACATGTGGCACAGAGAACAAGTGTTCCTGATATGTAGATGGCTCTTCTATTATTGCCATGCCTGCTGGTCCTTTGAAGTGTACTGAATGAACTTATTTTCTTTGGACTGAGGGAGAGAGGAAGAGAGAGGAGAGAGAGAGAAGAGAGAGGGAGAGGGAGAGAAGAAAGAGGGAGAGAGAGAGAGAGAGAGAGAGAGAGAGAGAGAGAGAGAGAGAGAATTCTTGCCTCTAACACTGTCACATGTTTTCATTAAAATAATATTTATTGTGCTGGGCAGTGGTGGTGGCTCACTCAGCACTCAGGAGGCAGAGGCAGGAGGATCTCTGAGTTTGAGGCCAGCCTGGTCTACAGAGAGAGTTTCAGGACAGCCAGGGCTACACAGAGAAACCATGTCTTGAGGAAAACAAACAAACAAACAAACAAACAAAACATTGACTTAAAAACAGCTAATAATTTTATTTATTTGTTTTGGTGAGGAAGACCACTGAAACAATTCCCATTAGGAAATGTCTTTCGAGGGCAGCAAGTGTCATTCATGATAAAACGGGGCAGTAACAGTGTCTCTGTAATGAACACGATCACTGGGGCTTATTGACTTCCTGTGTCTGGGTGGAGGCTGAGGTCCCCTGAACTCCTTGGGTCTCAGTTGCAAACTTTTCCTATCTCTCAGCACCCCTCATGCTGTGGCAGAAGCTGGGCTCCTCACATGGGTTTACCGACCTGGGCAGGTGGCATCAGGGGTGACAGTAAAGCCACCTCTCCACCTTAATTCTTTGGGGGGACTCCCAGGCTATAAATATGGAATTTGGTGGGCCTGCCTTCTAGATTTTACTAAGTAGGGGACTGTTTGTGAAGCAGTTTAGCCACACTCAAAAGAAAATACCGAAAAAAAAAAATCCACCCAAAAACCACCGAAAAAAAAAAAAAAAGAATAAGACAAATAATTGGCAAAAAAACAAAGACTGATTTTTTTTTTTGTTTCCTGATTTTCTCTTCAGTCCATGTGTACTTAAGAGGGAAATAAACTGGTTTGAACCCACCCCTGAAAATTCAATGAGACTCAGGAGGCCAGAATCTTTAGTTTGCAGACTTTGAATGTCAAACTTGCTGCTTCCTCTCTGATGGCCCTTCCTGAAGATCCACTGTGCTCCAAACACATGGGCAATACTGCCAGCCTATTCAATCTGTTCTTTTCCCTTCCCTCCCTCCTCCCTTCCTTTTACCTTCCCCCTCCCTCCCATCATTAACCCCAGTAATTTATTTTTTTAACTGTGCCCTGGTGTACACACAGCCATCATGCTTTCTTCCATCTTCTTCATCACCAGGACCGTCCATCCTAGTCAGCAGGATTGACGTTAGGTCACCTGTCCAAGCCCGTGGTCCTGTCACCATGGCACTGTGACGGGCAGGTGTCAATCAGTGCGTCATTGATTTAGGGCTGGACTTAGGGAAGGGCAGTTGGCAACACGATGGACCAATGTCCGTATAATTCCAAGAAATGTCCTATTTTAATTTACATAATAGGTGAGTGGGGTTGAGGCAGGAGAAATCTGGCCTTTGTCCTTCGCCCCAGGGAACTGAAGAGTCTGGGAATGAAGCTCACGTTGGGGAGAGGCGAGGCAAGGAGTAGAGGTTGCAGGGTCCCGCGGAGAGTGTCCAGTTCTGGAATCCAGCTGTATCAGAGGCTAGCTCTGCCCTTTTAAGTTTCCTGATTTTCATTTTCTTCTTTTGAAACAGAGTCTCATGTAGCCCAGGCTGGCCTAGAACTCCCTATGCTGTGTAGCTGTGGATGACTTTGAGATGCTGGCTCTCCTGAGGGCTGGGGTAACAAGTGTGCGCCGTCATACCTAGTTTGTCCAAACTAGAGATGGAACCCAAGGCTTCGTGCATGCAAGGCAAGCACTCTACCCACTGGGCTTTACCTCCAGCCTCTATATTTGATATTTTTACCCTTTTTTGGAGCCTATTAACCTCTCTTTCTCTTGTGTGGTCACTTCAGATAGGATTTTTTTGTCCCTTTCCTTCCAGTTTGGCCACACATAACAGTAGTCTGTCGTCATGTTATTGTTTCTCTTCCATGGGCATGGGACCCAAGCTCCTGGAGTGTCGTCTGGCTGAGACCTCCTAGCTCTCACCTTAAAACAGCACCACCCCAAAGCTGCTCGGCACCGTCATTGGGAAATCACTGCCATTCCACACTGGCTGAGCTCCAAATCGGCAAGCTGGGCTCCTCCACCCTGTTCGTGAGTGTGACTCTGTCACTCCTGGGTCCCAAGCTGAGAATCTTCATTGAACTTGGGCAAGAGGAAGAGAAATGTTTCCTCAAACAGACTGTTTTTGGATTTGGCATTTTTAATGAGCTCTTCCCAAGTTGGTTTCTGTAACCTCTGTGGGTTATTTATTTGATCACACACAGCTTAGATGCAAGATGGCTTTGATTTGGTTTCTGGGTGACTGGTATGAACCGCATCATTAGGCAGTTGGAGGAGGTCTGGCTAATTATGCAAAATGAAAGGGAAAGGCTGCACTGCCTCTCCTTTGGAAAGCATGCTTTGCTGGGCCCTGGATGAGCTTGCGCAAATGCGCCACTAGTAAAATGTGGCAGAGGCAGATGAACCTGGTAGAGCCAGTTTTACCAAGTGCCTGTGTGACAAAAATATCTTCAAAGGGAGTTCTATCAATTTTATTAAGCTACATTGTGCACTTTACACGACAAGCGTATCAAGCACAATAGCATTTGAATTAGCAATCAAGTTTTAATAGTATTTGACACTTCCCCACCTTGTACTGGCAGAAGCTGTCTCTCTGAGGGAGATACCACGCAGGGAACAATCAGCCCCCAACAGAGAGATGGGTGGTGTCCGAAAGTTCGTGGGTAGTTTTGAGAGCACAGCACGCCATGGGAAGAATGATACTTTGCACCCAGGGTTGTCTCAGGAGAGTTCATTTAGCCCATTTTGGTCAATGAGGAGGCCTTGTGGAGATGGGGAGATGGCTCGGCAGATAAAGCATTTGCTTGGATGCTAGGTGGGTGTGGTGGCTGCTGGTAGTCCCAGCATGTGGGAGCTGGAGAAAGAAGAACCCCGAAGCAAGCGGGCTAGATTGAAGCGGCTCAGGTGGAGGGCTCTGGGTCGATGTAGAAGGTGGAGAAGGAAAAGGTTAAAAAAGATACCTGAGACCAACTTCTGGCCTCCACATGCCTGCAAACACACACACGCACTCACACACACGCACTCACACACATACAAACAAACACAAACCACCATCACCCCGCTCCACCCCACCTCACACCACATATGCCAAATAAAGAGGCTGTATTTGCAAATCTCAGAGGCAGTTTAAGTGAAATAGAACATACTGGAAGGGTATTGGGGATTCCCAATCAGTGGGAAGGTTGAGGATCCAAACTTCCCACAAGGCAGCCCCAGAGTGCTAGAGCAATGCTGTAGGACTGGCTGTCATAGTTTCTGCTGTCGTTATGACTACTGAAAACCTGCTTCTCTTTTTCTCCTCCTTGGCAGGTGCCTCTTATCTCCCCTAATCTCATGGCATTGCCTCCAGATGTGATTGTTGTTTTCATTTTAAAAATTACGTTTATTTCCTCCCTCCCTCCCTCCCTCCCTCCCTCCCCCTCACGTGTGTGGGTCAGAAGATAACTTGAGAGTCAGTTTCCTTCTTCCATTATGTGGGTCCTGGGGCTTGAACTCAGGTTGCCAGGCTTGTCTGCTGCAGGTGATGGCGCCCGCTAAGGCAGCCTGCTGACCTAAGACGCCAGGTTCCTGGGCTTCCACCTCTCACTTCCTCATTGAGTCCCCTCTTACTTCTCAGGAGTTCTACCTTCTGAGCGTGTCTGGAGTCTGACCATGCTCACTGCCCCCCAGGAATACTTCGGGCTCAGAGTTCGCACACACAGAACCCTGTTTCTTCTCACTGGCTGGTGTTGCTGTGGTCCACCTGGCCTTTCCCTCATGGTCTCAGGACAGCTGCACATCCAGGCTTCCTGGTTCTGTATTTAAGGGAAGGAAGGGGCTCCATGTTCAAAGCTGCTGGCTCCACTGGTGGGGGTGGGGAATGGGGTGAAGGCATTTGGACTTTCCACGTGACTCTCAGGGGTAGTGATTACTAGAACATCCAGATTTTTGCCTGGGATGTCCCCGTACCCCAGCCCAGGGGATGTTGGGATGGTTTTGACCTTCTTCGCTGGTGACTTATGAGGGTTAACTATCAGAGGCTCAGGAGACTACAGTGTGGCACGTTGGGGGGAGGGAACCTGGCTTGGAGGAGCTGAAGATGGCTAGGCACCTGCACTGGCAGATGTCACCTCCCAGGCAGGTGGTGGCAGGCTGGAAGCAGAGATGGGTATCGTGTTCAGGTAGCTGAATGGCTGATTGCTGGTTCAAAATGGCTCGGAGAACTGTCTAAGAAGTACAAATCAGAGGCAAAAGGAAGCAATGTCTCTTGACTGTTGCGAAGGCTAGTATGTGTGTGTGTATTATTGTATAAAAAACAACAAGTTAACAGCAAAGCTTACGAGCAGACATAGAGAACTTGGGGCTCCTGGGTGTGGGTGCTGATAATGTCCGATGGTGTAATAACAATGGAACACAAAAATGAGAAAGGCTGTATGGGATAACGACCCCATTCTCAGGTATTTATCGCCAAAGAATTGAAATCAGAATTCTGCAGAAGCTCGTGTTTTCCCGATGGCATTATTTACAGTATCCAGGTTCTGAAGAACACTTAGGTGTCCATTCCCATGTGAACAGATAAGGAAAACATGGCCTAGTCATACAGCGGACCGTTACTCAGCCTCGAGGAAGGAAACCCTTTGCTATCCAAAGGGTTATATGCTTTCTAACGGGTTATATGCTACCCAAAGGGTTATATCCAAAGGTTATATGAGGATATTATGCTACACAGAAAGACTCACGGGAAGTTCAGTGTTGTATGATCCTTTCATAATCAAAGTCATGGCTGCCAGAGCCTGGAGACTCGGGAGTGGAGAGCCGCTGTTCAGGAGGTATGGGGTTTCAGTTCAGCAAGATATTAGTGTTCTATAGATTGGTCTCATAGCATGGTCCTTCCCGTCAATACTGTATTGCATCTCCAAGAGGGGAGATCTTGTGTTATATGCTCTTCCTTACCACAATAGTAGTAAAAAAAAAAGTATTTGGTACCACATCTTAGTTTTACCTGTCAACTTGACATCCCAGAGTCATCTGAAGAGGAACTTTCAGTGGAAAACTTCCCTGGTCAGACTGGCCTGTGGGATTGTCTTGATTGCAAACTGATATAGGAGCATCCGGCCCACTGTGGGCAGCACCATCCCCTGGGCAGATGGTCTTGGACTGTGTGAGAAAACTAGCTGAGCCTGAGTGAGTGAGCCAGCACACAGTGTTTCCCTGTGGCGTCCTGCTTGAGTTCCCGCTCTGACTTCCCTCAAAGATGAACTGTGACCTGGAAGTAGAAACCAAGTATACCCTTTCCTTCCTTAAGCTGCTTTTGGTCAGTGTGTTTTATTCCCCAGCAACAACAGAAAGGCAATTAGAACATGTGCCCTCATGCATGGCACCCATCCAGACGACCTCTTTGGATGAACCCATCCCAAAGCAAGTGAGGAGGTTGGCTTTTAGGACTCTTGTTATTTCTGCTGACAGTCTACAGCTAAAGTCTTCACCTGTCAGGAGCTGCAGCAAGAGCCTCTTTGTGTTCTCAATGAGGAGAGTCTGACAATGACCAGGCCGTCACGTTTCGGGAGCGAACTTCCAGAATTCCTGCTTTCATTAGGGGCAAAACATGGACAACATCCTCACCCTCCAGAAGCCAACATCTGGCCAGTTGTGATGAGAAGGAAACGGGGGATGAGAGTGGGGACAGAGGGATGCAGGAGAGGTCTTTACAGACCGCAGGGAAGCCAGGGTGCCCTGTGCACCAGCTCCAGTGCAGGTCAACGCTGCAAGGAGAGTCTCTAACACCTGGGGACAGATGTTCCTGGGTGGATTTTTGTTTGTTTGTTTGAAACCAGTCTCTTGCAATGTTCTCCTCAGCTATGTGAGAGGCTCCGATGAAGGATTAATGGAAACAAAATGACAGGCATATGAATTTAGCTGCTGTTGGAGAAATTCTGTAAGATATTCTCAGCGGTATGAAGATAAGGAGATTGCATAATTGAAAGAGCTGAGAACAGCATCAACCAGAGGCAAGGAAGAGAGCGAAGAAATCAACTGTGGAATGCCTGGCTCCCTGCTTCCTTCTTTCTCCCGCCTTACACTTCTCCCTCCTGAGGGCTTTCTCGCCAGGGCCTGAAAGTTCCAGTCACGTCAGTGAAAGGAGTCTCTCCCTTCGGTAGTTTCCCAGAGTCCCGGGAGAGTTTCTCTTTGGTCAGCTAGACAGAACAGTGTGCCTGTTTATGAACCAGTGATTGCTGTCTTGGGAGGCTTGGGCCGTACCTAATGGACAGGTGTGAGAGAAATATCCACGCCCGGCAGGCCATGGCTGAGTTCAGTTCTTGCCAAACCACAAGGGCTGAGCTTAAGGTGAGCCGGTAAATTTTTCGTTTTTCAAGTCAAGGTTTCTCTGTGTAACTGGATGTCCTGAAACTTGCTCTGTAGACCAAGCTGGCCTCGAACTCACAGAGATCTGCCTGCCTCTGCCTCCCAAGAGCTGGGATTAAAGGTGTACACCACCGTTGCCCGGCAAGCTGGTAGATATGTAGCAGCAGGATCCGGGTTGATGTAGGGGGTCCTGCCTATCTCCTCCCACCATGGCTGATTTTGAACTATTCACATAATATCTCAAGGCTTTGAAAGTTCCTGATAGTGTACCAGTGGACTCCAGTGAGCTGGTAAGAGCTGGTTCCACTACCACACCATTGGCAGAGACCAAAGGGGAGGTGGTTTTCTCCTAGTTAACCATTTTTCTGGCACCAGCACCAGAATAATGGGGAAGAGATGTCATTGCATGATAGCAGGGGAGGCAAAGAGAGAGACAGGAAGAGGCTTGGAGGAGGGTCCCTTATCTCCTCCACCTAACTCAAATGAGCAGGATCCTCCCACAGGAGAGATGTTTAAAGAGCGCTGCCATTCCCGTGGACATGCTGGGAAGTAGGTTCTAGAAGGGAATCCGTGAACCCTTCACCAAGTGTTCGTTATCCACCAAAGACAGACCCTGTCTCCATTTTGGGAGACAGAAACAATGCGGTCCTCTAGGGTGGCGTGCAGGAAGATGTCCTAGGATGTAAAGAAAGTGTCACAGAAGAGGAAAAATGGACTCTAGAAGGGAGGAGGGGATGGGAGGACCGAGTGGGTGGTGGGTCATGGGGATTTTCACAAGGCAGGAGTCACTTGTGCTGTGTCTGTGAGGGTGCATGGGAACTTGATGGGGTGGGGGTGGCCATAGATGGGGTGGGGTGGGCTAAGCTGAGGGCATGGCGTTTGAAAAGGCCTGCGGTGTGACTTGGTATTAAGTGGTTTCAGATGGTGTAGCTGGGCGGTCATCTGGGGCCTGGCTCTTATATCAGGTGTTGCAGAAGTTGGCTTTTGTCCTGCTGGCTTTAAGAGACTAATTCAAGTGTGTCCAGCTGGGATGAGGACTCTGGGGCAGCCAAGCTGCTGACAGAGAAGGGGAAAGTGTGGAGATCTGTGGGACTTAATGAGAGAAGTGGGAGGAGTCAGGAAGGCTATGGGAAGCTACATGGGGGCCCATTGGATGTGAGGGAGATGTGAATTCAGAAAAAAAAAAAAACTGTTTTGAGCCAACACTGGTATCAAACCACTGGGAAGGGCAGATTTCAAAATACAGGAGGAACTTAGACTCATCATTGCCTAGAAGGACTTCAGACTCGCAAAAGGTCTTCTGGGCTTCTTGATCCACCTCAGGCAGTTGGCAGGGTGGGAAGGAGGACATGTCAATGGGACTTTGCCATCCCTGTGACAGAATCCCTGATAGAAGGAAGGTGCAAATGTCCTAATGTCCTGGTTGTCTCTGTGCGGGGCTGTGAGCGTATGAGGCTGGGGTTGCAGGCTGCCCCAGGTCAATGCTGAGAATCTGTCTTAGGTTCTGAGGAAGAGCAGCAAATGCGCTCACCAGGCTTGGGGGCAAAGCTCTTCATCCACTGAGCCATCTCACTTCCCCAAAGTTGTTTCTTATTTGTGTGAATGTCTTTTATGTATATTATCATGAATGAATGCATGTGAACATGTATACACATATGTATGGAGGATCGAGGACAGCCGTGAGCATCCTCTGCAGTAGCGTCATACACCTTGTTTGAGAATGCCGTCTCTGATTGGCTTGCAGTCCACCGGTTAGGCTCCACTGACTAGCTAGTGAGACCCAGGGTCCTCTCTCCACCTCCCCAGTGTTGGGTTACAAGCATGCGTGAGGCCCGGCTTTTAGTGAGGTGAGACGGAGGGAGTCCAGGCCACCATTTCCCAATGGAGACATTTTGCACACTTCCTACGCATTCGAGTGTATTCCTTCACTGTGTCCCATACACAGGTCTGCAGCCTGGCATGGTACCATGACTGAACTGTCTTTGAGCATTCTGTCCGCAGCTTCTTGCTCAGAATACCACAAAGGCCAAGCTCACTTGCAGTTACATTCGTGTTTTAATAAATAAAGCCTGCTTGAGGAGATCAGAAAAGTAAAACAGCCACTCTGGCCAGCCTTTACACACACCTTTAATCCCAGTAGCCACACTAGCTTGCCAAAGCATCCAGGCGGTAGCGGTGCACACCCTTAACACCAGCACTAGAGAGGATTATAAAACGGGAGGAGACAGCTCTCAGGCTCAGTCTCATTTCTGAGATTCCTGGAGGCAGGATTTCCATTTTTGGACTGAGATAGAGGTAAGAGCCAGTGGCTGGCTGCTTTGCTTTTCCGGTCTTTAGGTTGAACCCTGATTTCTGTCTCTGAGTTTTATTAACTGTGCTTCATTCTCCAGCACCAAGAGCAGGTCCCCAGGTGTGTAGTGACACTGGCATCACAGGGCCATGGCCTCTGTGGTGGTTTGAATGATCTTGCCTCTCAGAGGCTCTGGTGCGTGAACACTTGGTCCACAGTTGGTGGCCCTGATTATCCCAGCCTCACTTCAAGGCTGCTTTCTCTGCTTTGTGCTTGCATTTGAGGATGTGAACTCTTAGCTTCTTGTTCTGCCATCATGCACGCAGATGGGTGCTATGCTTCCCCTGCCACGGTGGACTCAAACCTCTGGAGCTGCAAGCCCGATTTAACCCTTCCATTCTTCAGTTCCCTTGGTCATGGCAGTTTATCGCGGCACCAGAAATGAAAGAATGCAGAGATTTTGTGCCATTTCCTGCTTCACAGGAGCTGGGGGAAGGGTACCTGAGCAAGAGGAAGGACTGTGGAGATCTTAGGGACAGATCCAAAACTCTTCCACATGCTGTCTGTGTTGCGGTTACGATGTTTTGAAAAGATGTTTTTTTGTTGTTGATAAAGCTGTAAAACCTCATCCTGAAAATTCCAGCTGTGGCAGGAGTCAACATACACTTTCCTCCTGCAGGATTAGAGCGATGCCTCGAAACACATATGCACACATGTACATACATACATACATACATACATACGCACGCGCATGCGCACACCCCTCCCCAGAAAACCCCTCAGTGAAACATCTCTTGATAATTTTAAACATCTTCTAATCTGTTAAAAAAAAATGTGAGCCTTTGGTCCTTCTTTAGAAAAATCAAGTTGGTTTTATATTTAAGCTCATCTCTGTGTGTGCTCAGAAAGCCTTGTGTTCAGTGTCTGGCTGTGGTGTGATTGGGTTCTAAACAGTTCACTTCAGAGTTGAAAACTAGAGATACCCAAATCTTATTACCAGGATGGGTAGGACCAGGCATGGCGATGTCAATGATAATGGTGGTCACTCACAGTTCCTCCCAGGACTGACCTCCAATCAGGTCCCTTCATTTTGGAGAAGCTATTTCCAAGAGGGTGACTCGTATCGGCCGTTCCTTCTTTCATCTGTCTCTCCGAACGTGCATGCAAATCGTGTTTGATTTAACCCAGCAGCTGCATTTTAATTTGTTGGCGTGATGTGATGTGTAACCCAAATGGATTTTTAGACTCATCAGATGGCCTTGCTGTGTGGGTGGGAGGCAGAGTGACCTTTACGAGTGGCCTCGTGCGTGACAGATCTAAAATTTGGGCCCCCGAATGGAAATTCTCACACTATTTTTATTTCATTAGAGGAGAAAAACAGAATTCAGCTGGACACATGCGCTAAAATTAGATACTTAAGTAAACAGTCCGGGCCTTAATAATTCATGGGAAGATGCAGGGCAAAATGAGGAAAATAATGGAATCGGGGTAGACAAACACTGTGTCCCTCTGAACTGCCCCAAATGAACCATCGTCCTGTGCAGCTCTGATGTCCCAGACTATTAATGAGACGGAAGGTGTTGGCATGGGTAATAATATATCACACGGAGGTCCCATGTTCCGGATAATGGAGGCCACTGACACTTATCAATTTGTCTTACATCAGGTGCTGTGTGTTCCACTCTGTCTGCAGTTTGTCAACCTCTGCTTTGGGTTTAATAGATGTTGTGGTATGCTGTGCTTAAAAAAAAAAGTACTGTGGCAAAAAACCAGGTGAAATGCAAAAGTAATTATGAAAAAAATCAGCAGGGCCGGTGTTGCCTGTGTGGAGGCGGCCCATGCGGTGATGTAACAACTGCTCGTTCATCATTTTCACCGTGGCTCGGCCTCAAGATTTAGGGAAAGAAAAAGACCTTTGGGAAACTTCCTGGTTTCCGTTAGGGCTTCCACGACTGGGGGTGGGGAAGAATTAGCATTGTCCCCATCTGGAAGTTCTGGGGAGGGGCCGGAAACTAGTAATCAGGAAGTGGGCGACAGGAAATAAAACATCCACCCAAACTGTAAAACTGGATTGAATAGAGATTTCTCCAAAAAAAAAAAAAAAAAAAAAAAAAAGCCCTAAAATCATTAGTGGCCTAACCGAAGTAGACGTCATCAGCTGTAGCAGTGTCTACGACAAATAAATAAGAGTTGAAAACAATAAAACGCGTGGTAATGTGTGGCACTGTAATATTGATGGCAGCATGTGGGGAGCGCCTGACAGCTGTTAAACAGATGTGGCAATTAGCAAACCTTATGGTCACGCTGCTGAGATTATTATGCAACACGTTCCCCAGCAAAATCAGCCTACTTCCTTCTTTGTGTGCCTTTTCTCCACGTGGAGCGTTGGTGAATGTGAGCCTCCATTTCAGCAGCAACAGCCTGAGCCATAGGAGTGTGTGTGCACGTGTGTGTGCTCACACACAGATACACGTATGCATTTTTTTTGATGTCTTCTGAAAGATTTAGAGAAACTCAGAATTTTAACGAGAACAATACAAGTCGGCGCTGTAGCAGATAACTTCAATTATAATCGCTAATGGACAAATTGAGAGATAAAAAGACTTTTCTATCATGTTGCAATTCAATGAACAGTTTTCAATTAGGCTCAGGATATAAAAGGAGGGGAAAAAAAGGGAAAGTGATTTTTCCTTGATGCTAACATTGCCGAGAAAGATGAGAGGGGCTTTGCTTTCTCGCTCTGCTCAAGAGAGGCAGATAATACTGCATATTTAAATTATAAATCAGGTCGCTATCTGCCAACGGAAAGCAATATCAATTAGAACCTAGGTGGATGAAGCTTTAAAATGCCTTATATTTAATGATAAAAGCATGACTGTTAATCTCCGCGGCCATCAAAGGGATAATTTAAGGTAGTAAGAAATCAGAGAATGATGTCACAAAAATAGGCCCTTGCAGCTTTTTGGATAGTATTATCGTAATTAATGTACTTCAAATGACTTTTGTGTGTGTGTGTGGGTTATGAGCTTTCAGGAAAGCATTTATTGCGGGCATAAAATATAAAACTCTAAAGAGTAGGTTTGACTAAGGTTGACTTGGAGGCTCCTTAGCCTTTTTGCTGCGGTAATTCCTGTAAAATAATAGTTTCGTTTACAGGCGCAATTTATAATGGTGGATTTATGCCAGTTCGTAGGATATAAATCATGGTAATAGCATGATCTATTGTATGTCACTTGAGTGAATGCAAATTAAATATCGTTAAATTAAAGAAAAACTGTTAAAATAACATTAGGTTGTAACCGGAGCTTCTGGACTAAAGGAAGCAGGGGCTTAGGGTGAAGTGTTGCTCCGGGCAGTCTCATCTCACACCAGAAAGTGTCGCTCAAAGCAAATACACGCATGCAAATAAATATGTCAATAGCTGCCGGTGGGAGACAAAGCCGGAAATCCATTCTAGAGTATTCCTTCACCCTAGATTCTAAGGGCAACCTAAAAGTTAAATACCTCTTTTCAGGGGAGCTTTGTTTTCTGTGATTGTTTAATCTCTCCCTCAGCAGCTGCAAACGAAGTTTCTCAATTTTCTGGTGATTGATTTTGCTTTTGACTGGCGCTCCCCTCTCCCTACACATTTTACAAACCAGTTGTTCAGTCGTTCCCAGCCGCGCACCACCCTGCGCCCAGGCCCAGGTAGCTCAGAGTCACCTCTGTTGCCTGGGAGTGGATCCCCTGGAGCTGCCTCTGTTGGGAGACAGAATCTGCAGGGCCCCTCCAGCTCTCATAGTCGAACGTGGCTCTGGAAAGCCTGGGCCATTAATAAACAAGAGCCATTAAAATGCAATGCTCCGTCAGAGCTTCTTCCTCCCACAAATCAGAATTCTCTTTCTTCCGTTTCAGAACTTGATTGCAACTCATCTTCAAAGCCAACCAGCGCCATTGTGCTGAGATAAATGAAGAGCGGGAGGTGGGGGTGGGGAAGCCGGGATCCAGGCGTTGTGATTTTTCATTCTACGAAGGAAAACTCTGTACACCCCAAGCCATACTACCGTAAGTGGACCAGGCTCAGAAAAAATAAGTTGGATTCTGGTATGTGTGTGTGTGTGCGCACACGTGCGAGAGCGAGTGTGTGTGTGTGTGTGTGTGTGTGTGTGTGTGTGTGTGCATGAGGGTGTGTATGCTCTTTCACATGTAACCCAGCGCATTGTTAGAACTCAATAAATGTTGACGGATGGCAGGGTGACATACCCATTATAACATCAATTAATTTGCTGTCAGGAGAAAGAGGGCCCTTCAAATTATCCAGTCATAATTGCGTTGGCTTAACTAGCGTTCCCCCTCCGTTGCAGGCCCATATGCCTCAGAAAGATTCAATAAAAGGTGGTATCTCCCCCCACCCATGCCACAAGAGAAGGAAAAAGGAGGTGTACTTTATTGTGGTGGCCGTTACGCTACAGGTAGGTGGTTACCCTGATAGGCAAGGAGGGGATGTGGAGCTCTTGAAAGAAACCCTCAAGCAGACTTGGACAAGAGGGGCTGGAGACAGAGAGTAAAGGGTTGGCTGCTGAATACTTGGCCGGAGGTCTTGTGTGTCCTCGGCAGTGGTCAAGAAGGGACAGACTAGCAAGTACCCACCACAGGTATAAAATCTAAGGGGTACCCGGGAACCCTGACCTCAGGAATGAATATAAATCCTGTCCTGATCCAGTTCTTGGAAACATTAAGTTGACACAATCCTCCATGAACCCCGAAGTAGCGTTTTAGTAAGTGCAGGCTGAGAAGCCGAACTGTGTGGAGCCATGTTCAAGTCTGGGTGAGAGAGAGAATGTGTAGCCATTGTCTGTATGCTTTTACTAATGAATACATTTTTGATCACCAGTCTGCTTTGCAGAACATTAAAGAAGTTTGGGAAAATGCCAAAAAATGAAAAAAATAGGTGTGTTAAAACTCACAACATAATTTTAATCTATTTTTGAGACAGGGTCTCTCCTGTAACCCTGCCTGATCTGGAACTCACTATGTGAACCAGGCTGGCCTCTCACAGAGATCCACTTGCCTCTGACTCCCGAGTGTTGGGATGAAAAGCGTGGCTGACCACACCCAGCCAAGTTGAGATGTTTTTACATCAGGAAATACTCTTTATGATTTTGGTTTTCTGACTTTGATGGAAGCGAAGTCTGTCTCCATTTGTTAAACACCTGCCACTTACTTGCTCACTCTCTGTGTATGCGTAGGGGGGCACTTGGTGCCATGGCTATCAGACATTTTCTTCTCTTCTACCATGTGGGCCTCAAGGTGTTAAGCCGGGGTGTAGCTCTCGCCCTTGAGCCGTCTTTCCGGACCTAGTCATCTTTTTTTTCTTTTTAAATTTAGGTTTAGGGTGTGCTCCAAAGGTTTACAACACACTTATTTTGAAAATACTTTCAACATATAGTTTTGAAAAAGATTACAAATTAAAAATCCATACAGCAGGGCTGGTGAGATGGCTCAGCAGGGAAAGGCACTCATACCTGGACAAGGAGCACTCGTCAGCTCGAGTTCAAGCCCCAGAATCCACCTAAGACTGGAAGGAGAGAACTGACTCTGCAAAATTGTTCTCTGACCTCCACATGTCACACACAGATACACACACACACACACGCACGCACACACACACAATGATAACAAATGAAATTAGGAAAATACATAAATCTTACTCAAACTGAGATAAACAGTCTCTGCTTTGCCTCAGGCGCTAACATGGTTCTACATAAGCCTGTGATTAGCCTGATTGCAAATTTTGTCCTTTTGTTTGTATGTGTATATGTTCGTGTGTGTATATGTGTGTGCATGTGTGTGTGAGTGGGTGCATGAGTGTGTACATGTGTGTATATGTGTGCATGTGTATGTGGTTGTGTGTGTGTGCAGGCACACAGGACAGCCTCAGGTATAGTCTGTCAGATGCTTATTTTTGTGTAAGACGGTTTCTCATTGGCCTAAAACTCTGCCACGTAGGCTGTGCTACCTGGTCAGAAAGTTTCCACGGGTCGATGTAACTCTCCCTCCCATCCCACCACTGCTGAGGTCACAGGTGTGTGCAACCAGACCTGGCTTTGGACCTGAGTTCTAGGGCTTAAACACTGGTCCTCACATCAGCAAGGCAAGCGCTTCATCAAGAGAGTCATCTCCCCAGCCTTAATCTACCATCTTCCTAGCCCTGATCCTGTTTTTAGTTAAAAGGGCCATTCATCTTGATTTACTATTGTTTTTTGGTTTTAACTTTTTTAAAAAAGATATGATTTATATTGAGTCCTAAGGTGTTTTTTTTCCTCTGAAGTTCTGTGGTCCCCTTTCCTAGACCTAGGCCTAAAGTTTGTAATGTGTTAGTTCATGGCATCTTTGGTGGCTCCGCCTGAGACTCTCACTCTCTCCCTTCACAGTGGGTGAGTGGAGGAACTTTCAGTGAACACGCCACTGTAGCCCAGTTAATAAAAACCCAGAGACAGATGTTGGGGTTCAACCTGAAGGTCAGAAAACCAAAACAGCCAGCCACTAGCTCTTACCTCTACCTCAGTCCAAACTGGCGATCCTGCCTCCAGGAATCTCAGAATGAGGCTGTGTGTGAGAGCTGTCTCCTCCCATCTTATATTCCTCTCTAGTGCTGGGATTAAAGGCGTGCACCGCTATTGCCCGGTTTCTATGGCAAACTAGTGTGGCTACTGGGATTAAAGGTGTGTGTCCCCACTGCCTGGTCTGTAAGGCTGTTTTACTCTTTGACCTTCATGCAAGCTTTATTATTGAAATACAAATGGAATGTCACTCAGCTCCACAGGAGTCTCCCCAGCTCAGAGGATTACCAATGGCTTTGTACTATAGGCCTAGGCTACTCTGAACTTGCTTCTTCCCGGACCAGGCATGATGCTCTGTCCCCAGGGCAGCCGCTGAGGGTTCCTGTGCTCGGGAGCAATCTTCAGCCCAATCACAGGAGACTTAGCTAGTGAAGTCTCTCCACCTTTGTTGTTGGACCCCATTTAATCCCAGAGGGCCCCGCAGCAGCCATGTGCTGAGTCCCTTCCCTCCCCTGCATGGCTCCCCACACTGCTTTATCTGTGTCTCCTGGGACTGCCTCTTAAGAGACTCCTTAGCCTTGAAACTTCTCTTGGGGAATCCAGCCTGGGGCCCCCGAAACACAGAGATGGCAGAGAAGAAAGTCTTGAATTCATCCATTATATTTTAATTATCTTTTGATTCAGGGTTTCGTGTAGCTCAAACTGGTCTTGTACTTGCTATGTAACTGAATATGACTTTGAATATTTAAAAAGGATTTATTTAATGAGTGTGTGCTGTGTGTATGAATCTCTGTGTGTGTGTGTGTGTGTGTGTGTGTGTGTGTAACTGGGTATGTATGCATGTATGTGTGCCAGATGCTTGCAATGCCTGTGGAGCCCAGAAGAGGACATTGCAGGATATTGGGGTCCTGTGACATTAGAGTTACAGGGGGTTGTGAGCTACTGGGCATGGGTGCTGGGAACCAAACAGACATGCCCACAGGCCAGTAGGGTCTAGTCTTTCCCTCAGAGAAGACTTCCACATCAGGTGCCTCTTGGCTATGTCAAGTGGGCAGTTAAAGCTAGCTAGGATAGAGGTCATGAGTTTAAAGTTCTCACTACATGGTTCATCTTAGGTAAGGTTCTACCTTCTGTCTTTCTCTCTTTCCTTTTCATTAATTTAAAACATTATTATTTGAAAATTTAACACAGCATATATTTTTTAACATATATTCCCCATTGCCCCTATTACCTCCCAGATCTTCCTCTCTTGCTCCTTACACAATTTCAAGTTCTTTCAAGAAAATCAAAATAAAACAAAGCAAAAATAAAACAGACATAAAAGAAAAAGTCATGGGAATACTTGGCATCTGATTTGTGTTGACCAGCACCTCCTGAGCGTGGGGCCTGTCCTGGAGTGTGGCGGATGTTTTTAGTCGGGATATACGATAACAGGCTTCATTAGGACATTTTTTATGCTCACACATCCTTGTGCCTTGCTCCGACTCCCTACTATCCCCTCCCACTAATTTCCATTTCTACCTAAATAAATTTTATGAAGCTATTGCACCTAAACTGACCTTTAGCTCTTGTAAGCCCTTTGGAACAGTTAGCAGAGTGTTCTGGCTGGTTAGCCTTGGATGGCTTTTGCATCTATAGGTAATGGGCGGGTCTAATTGCCTGTTAGTACAGAATTTTTAAAGTTGGGAAAGACATAGGAAAGCAGAGCAAACAAACAACTTAAAACAAAGCAGCATGAAAAATGTCAGGGGTGGTGTGAAAAACTGGAATCAATATTCAAACTGCATGCACGTCTCAATTTTTCTTTGTTACCGTGTCAGTGTTTTGAAAAGTCTAAATTATGCCTGCAAAAACTTAACGTATGCATACATATGTATGAAAGTCTACAGCTTAGCAGGGCAGAGAGAGACAAGCATAACAGTGAGTAAGAGGCAGACAGAAGTGGTAAGATTTGGTCTCTTACAGGGGTGGAGTCCTGGGTCATTCTGGCAACTTCTTGGGGCCACATGTACAGATCCGAGAACTGTGAAGGCGACTTCTTCTGCTCTCTGCTTCTGTCTGCATTTCCTTCTCTGTGTGGTTCAGCCCTTTGTCTCTCTCCAGGCTCATAGCTCTGAACTTTGTTCCTGTCTTTCCATGGTTCTCAAATCAATTTTGCCTTGTAGGGCATATTTTTTTCCTCTCTGTTGCTGTCACAGCTGGAAGAATGCTGCTGACACCTAGTGGGGACAGGCTAGGGATGCTAATGTACTTCAACAGGGCAGGTGGCAGGCCCCCTCCCCAGTGAGGAATTACCAGCCCCAAACACCAATAGTGTTCATGGTAGAGTTTCCAGGCTCGCCTTTCCCACTCACAGACTCTCAATTCAGCACCCAAAGCAATTTTTATTTCCCAAGACATAAATCTTTTACTTTATAAAGTTCATTTCCTTGCCTAGTCTTTTATTGTGTTCTGGTTGCCTGCAGGGTGAAAAACCTGAATCCTTCATTGCTCATCTCCTGCCTTCTTTCTGTCCCTCCCTCCGTCTGTCCCTCCCTCCCTCCTCTTCCCTCCCCTCTTCCCTTCCTCCCCACCTTCTCACTCATAGTTTGTAGGTATACCAAGTCTTTACTCACTGGTTGGACTTAGCATAAGGTGTTTTTAGAGTCAGGGTCAATCTCTCATCTTGCTATGGTGGTTTGAATAAGAATGGCTCCCATAGGCTTATATGTTTGAATGCTTGGTCCTCAGTTGGCAGAACTATTTGGGAAGGATTAGGAGGTGTGGCCTTGTTAGAGGAGGTAGCACTGGGAGGTAGCCTTTTTTTTTTTTTCTGAGACAGAGTTTTTCTGTAGTTTTTGGTGCCTGTCCTGGAACTAGCTCTTGTAGACCAGGCTGGCCTCGAACTCAGAGATCTGCCTGCCTCTGCCTCCTGAGTGCTGGGATTAAAGGTGTGAGCCACCACCACCCAGCTTTTTTTTTCTTTTTTCTTTTTTTTTGGCTTTTCAAGACAGGGTTTCCTTGTAGCTTTGGAGCCTGTCCTGGAACTAGGAGGTAGCCTTTGATGCTTTAAAAGACACCATTCCTTGTGTGTTCTCTACCTCTTCCTTGTGAATCCAGATATGAACTCTCACCTGTTCCTGTCACCATGCCTTTGCTCTACCATCATGAACTCTAACCCTTTGAACCCTAAGCCCAAGTAAATGCTTCCTTTTCTAAGTTGCCTTGGTTATAGCATTTTGTCACGACAATAGAAAAGTAATGAAGACACCTTGTCACCTCCTGTGTCCCATGCCATTAGGCATCCATTTACGGATTAACTTCCTTGTGATGGTTATTCTTAACTATCATTTTGGCACATCCTTGAGTTGTCTGAGAAGGGTGTCTCAGTTGAGGGCTTTCCCACATCATACTGGCTTGTGAGAAGGTCTTGGAGGGACTATCCTGATTGTTGATTGATCGTGGAAGGACCCAATGGTGGATGACCATTTCATAGGCAGGATCCAGCTGTGTGAGGGGAGGGGCTTACTGAAGTTAGAAAACAGGCAGGTGACACCGCCAAGGAACATTGGTTTCTCAGCTCCTAACTGTGGATGTGATGTGAATGACTGATTTAACTTTGAGCCTTGACTTCACTCAATTATGGGCTGTGACCTGGAACTGGAAGACAATAAGCCCTGTGTCGTCTTATCTGCTTGTTGGCGGGGGCTTTAGTAATCCCCAGAGAGGAAACTGAACACTTCTCTGATGGCAGCCACCAACTCTGACACTACTCTTAGTTCCTTTGGCTACAATCTCTTGGCCTTCGAGGGCAGGGGTTCTGTCTTTATGTCCTGTTCTTACAGGTCCCAGTAAGGTACACAGAGGCTCTTTGTAGATACTGTTGATGGGTGGAGCCCTTGGCTAGCTTGAGGATATAAATGCAGAGTGTTCTTAAGACATTAATCAATGTAGGCTGTGTTTTGAATGAGAAATGTCCCCTATAGGCTCTGGTATTTGAATATTTGGTGCCCAGTTAGTGGCACTTGACAATTTCTCTGTGTCACTTCTGCATTTCCAGGATCTTTATTCATGTACTTCAGGACATTATCAAGGAAAATAAATTTTATTTGATTGCTAGCACTGCCATACTTTGATGGTTTGTTTAATAATGAAGACAGCAACTGAGATTCCAGTAGTGTGGGTAGTATACACGTTATGGATACACTGGACAGAGGACAACCCATCTCCTGAGCAGAACAGAGCAAGACAGTTTGAGATTTCACTATACTACGATATACAATAAGTAGCTAAAATGTGAGTTATGGACCAGGGGTATAACACGATGGAAGCTTGCTTGTTGAGCGTGCATAAGGCCTGGGTTCATTTCCCAGCACCAACTTCCATCCTTCCAAAAGGGTTTTCTTTTAAGTTTATAAATTGCCACAGAAATCTTTATTTTTTAAACATAAAGACAAATAAACTCAATAAATAAGAATAAAGGATAAGTAATCCTAGCACTCTGAGGATAGAGGCAAGAGAATCTTGAGTTCAAGGGCATCTTTAACTTGATAACAAGGACGAGGGCAGCCTGACTTCTTGAGACTCTGCCTCAAGACAACATCACCACCATCATCAATAAAAACAAACACTGCAAACAAACAACAAGAGCTGAGAGCCTCATGAAACGACATGACTTGCTTATTTCTAGACTTTTTCACTTAGTATTTTTGCACTACCATTGACCACAGATGACTGAAGTATTGGAAAGCAAACATGTGGATGATGGGAAGGACTTGGGGAGTGGTTATTGTAATGGATTAATTAAAAATGCTGCAGATCCCTGAGTAGCTGCAGTGGCAGAAATGCTTCAGGTCCCCGAGCGGTGGCAGCAGGCCATGTGGCAGCAGGCAGTGGGTTCCAAGAACAGCTAGTCCCAGGCAGGGAAGGCACAATTCCCTGAGTGGCTGCAGCAGGCCATGAGGAGAGACAGACAGATGGGCACACCACAAACAGGTCTCTGAAGGTGGTTGGTCCCAGGCAGGGAGACATGCAGTGGTGGGTGAGAGACAGAGACATGCATAGGCATACCATACAGACTGAGGTTGGATATTTATTTAGTGGGTTATGGAAGGAAAGGGGGAGAAGGAGAAGAACAGAGAGAGGGGCAGAGAGAGAGACAGAGACAGAGAGACAGAGTGGGGGAGAAGAGAGAGACAGAAGCTGCCTCTTTGAGAGGGAGATGGAAAAGGAAGGAACTCAGGCTGGAAGCTGAAGATCAGCCTGCCTCAGCAGACAGGGGAGGGAATGGGCATGGCTTGTCTCTTAAAGGGACAGGATCATTACAGTTACTATATTGGTTAATTTATTAATAAGACAATGAGCAATGTTGTGAAGAACTGTGCAGGCTAAAAAGCTGGCCTGCAGAGGCCTCACAGATGATGATGCAAGATAGATAACTCCTGGGTCAGAAACAAAGGGCCTCATTGTCAAAGCACAACAGGCAAGCCTGTACCTCAGGTTTCTGCTGATTTCTTTTGTTCCTTATATTCTATGTGGTCAAGGTGGGGTATGCTTGTCAAATGTTTCTTGGGAAGACTCATGCAAGCATCATCTCATCCCAGATGGGGACACCCATGGCAGACCAATGTAAATGATCACACCAAAGTCTAACTTGTTGGCTCAATGAATTTACTGGGGTTACTTACAAGAGCATGGATTGGGGGTTACCTACAGGAACAGAAATGACTCAAAGAAAGCTGCATCACCAAAAGCTTACTTCAGTGTGGATGGGGACTCAAGAAAGCTAAAACCCTGGAGCCCTGAGTATGACTTGCTGGCAACTTTACAGGCCAGAGAAGCTCCTGTAGGCATCTGGGCTGCTCAGTCTCTTCTCCTAGTGGACCGTCAATACATCAGTAACACTGTAAAGGATATTTGAGAGTCTTGTTAGTTTCAGGAGCTTCCTGCGACTTGTGTTTTGGTTACTTCTGGAGTCCCATGAGCTTCCTTTTCCCCTCCTCCTGGGAATGTTTCAGTTTAGAGGAAACCACTGTTCAGCACAGTGGCTTTGGTAAATGCATACTGGGTAGTGGGTTTTCTTGGTAACTAAGGATAATTAGATTTATGTAATCCCCAGTATCTCAAGGTGGGTTCTAGAGAAGCTGCCCCATTTTGGCTCAATGGAAGCCATTATTTTTTCCCCTGCTCAGGAAGCATACCCACACTCTGCCTTGGAGGTGTTCACTACCTCTTTCCCCAAAATTGCTTGCTATCTAAACATCCCCCAGAAAACACTGAGACAAGTGATATCCTAAGGCGTGTGAGTGTGCTGTGGAGAACTGTCCACCCCGGTGTCACAATGATGCATTGGACTGTCAATCAGGTAGAGATTCAGGCTCCTCCCTGCCGCTTGAAGACTGAGATGATGTCTCTGTATTTCTCATTTGCATGCAAGATGGAAGAGCAGGAGAAAGTGCAGGTACATGTCGGGGTTTCTATCTTTTGATGTGTTATTTTTTATATTACCAGATAATATTTGCACAAAACTATGGGTTGTTTTCCAATGTTTTCATGCATATATAGACTATGCATTGATTGTTTGCCTCTCACTATTCCTTTTTTCTCACACTTGTTCTTTTTTCTACATGTATAACATTTTGTTTAAATGTATATTATTGGCTATGTACGTGTATGATGATGATGGTGTATGTGTGTGTATGTGTGTGCACATGTGTGTGACATCGAGGTCACTGGACAACATTTGAGAACTGGCTCTCTCTTTTCACTGCGGGTTCTAAGCGTGTAACATCAGGCTTGTGCATACTATTTCACTGGCTGAGCTATCTCAACCACCCCTATGTGACATTTGAAAATACACTGCTCTGGGAACTGTACCAGCCCCCTCACCATATAGTCCTGTACTGACTTTTTTGTCTCCCAAATCTTTCCTGATTTCATCCATCGGTCTTCACCTCAGAACTGCAATCTTGCCTTAGCCTGTCTTCTCCTTCTTGTCCCAGGGACTGTGGCGATGGCTTCCTCAGAGGCTTTCCTCCGCTTTTCAGTTATGTTTCACCTCCTGAAGCCCCGTCGGTGTCTTCTCTCTGAGATGGAAATGGCATTATCCTTACCTCACAGATTTTTGTGGAGAGTATGTGGAAGAAATGAAGTCAAGACAGCAAGGACCGAGGTTCATTTAAAGTCAGTCAGTAGAGGGGCTGGGGAGATGGCTCAGTGATTAAGAGTGCTTGCGGCTCTCGTAAGGGACCCAAGTTCAATTCCCAGCACCCATTTTGGGTAGCTCACAGCTGCCTGTAACTCTAACTCTACCCCTCTGCCCTTCACAGCCCCCACACGCACACTACCCCCTGCATAATTGAGAGAATAACTCCTTGCTTTGTGCACACACGCAGACATCTGATACCTCACATGTTCGCCCAGGCTCTGAATCCTGCGCTCCCTCCGCTGGTTACTTTTCTCGTTCCAATGACCAAAATGCCTGGCAAGAAGCAGCTGAGGGTTGATTCTGGCTGTCAGTTTGAGGACACAGTCCATCATGGTAGGGAAGGCGTGGCAGCAGGAGCAGGGGGTGGCTGGTCACGTGGCATTCATAGTCAGGAATCAGAGAGAGAGAGAGAGAGAGAGAGAGAGAGATGAAGGCTGATGCTCGGCTCGCTTCTCCTTTTTACTCAGTCAGGGACCTCAGACCATGGATAGTGCTGCTTACATTCAGGGTGGGTCTTCCCAACTTATTAAACCTGTCTGGAACCCCCTTCCCTCCAGAAGTTTGCTTCCATAGCGATTCTAAGTCCAGTCAGGTCGACAGCAAAGGTTAACCATCCCATTTGATTTATTTATATTTTTTTGATAATTTATTTAATTTTTATTTTATGCGCATTTGTGTTTTGCCTATATGTGTGTCTGTGTGAGGATGCTGGATCCTTTAGAACTGGAGTGACAGACAGTTGGGAGCTGCCATGTGGGTGCTGGGAACTGAACTCTAGTCCTCTGGAAGAGCAGCCAATGCTCTTAACCACTGAGCCATCTCTCTAGCTCCCCCACGCCCGTTCCAAATTCGATTTCTTATAACTCACATGTCCTCGGAGGACCATATGTTCAGAGTCCAAACCCTCTTCCTGGTGCTGAGTCAAGTCCCAAGCACATTCTTCTGAAAGCTGCCTTGCAAGGAGCAGGGGTGAGAGGGGAAGGGGGTGAGATGGGTCTTTGTTTACCCTTCAGGACAATATAATTTGAATTATCCCCCTTTGCCCATCACACTCATTTCCCTGGGCTTGTCCATCTGCAGAACACATCGGGGCTTTTTACACAGGGGTGTGAAAGCCTCTCTGTGTGCTGTGATTAATTAAACATGTTTGGGCCAAGAGAGGAGGAATCAGATTGTCACATATTCGATAAAATATATGATTAAAAATATTTATTATGCTGATGCAGGAAAGAATAATATGTTAAACAGATAAGCATGTAATAATGCATATTTTTCCCATAAAACTTAATTTATCCCTAGGGCTGGATATAAACTTTCCTCCTGAACATCTCGCCTTCTAACTGGAGACTGCTGAGCTAAACTTCTTATTTTTTACAGCAAATTGATCATGACTGTAATATTTCAGGGGCAAAATGATCCTCACCAGTCAGTCCGATTTCAAAGGCCAAAATTTATAGTTTCGTTTCTGATTTAATGATAAAGGTTTTTAGCGTTATCGAGTGTTTTGTCAGCCATCAGCACATGGGGTTGAACTTCCAAATGGGGAAAAAAAAACCAACAAAGAAGATAGCCATAAATAATTTAGTACAGAATGACAAAGAGGTTAATATCCCCTTGGGGCCAGTGGGGAATCGCTCAGCTTTCTGTCCTTGTGCCCACATGTCCTCATCACTATGGAAGATGTGTTTTATAATCTGTATGCTTCCAGAAGAGGGAACCACAGAAAATGCTGGAACCCAGAGCTATAAGCACTTTGCCTACATGTAAAGGAAGTTTTATTATATGCTTGCTTCCTGTTGTGCCCACCTGAGTTCATCCATGATGGATAAGATGTAGTTATTGCACACTTCGGATATGTTGGTAATAGGTATAAACTGAGTGCGTCTCTCTCTCTGTGTGGTGTGTGCATGAGTGTACCTGTGTGTGGGTGCCCGTCTGGAGGTGGTGAATGCATGAGTGTGCCAGTCTGGAGGTGGTGTATGCATGAGTGTGCATGTGTAAGTGTGCATGTGCCCGTCTGGAGGTGGTGTATGCGTGAGTGTGCATGTGTAA
>NC_022033.1:9528839-9532047 GCF_000317375.1 Microtus ochrogaster | reverse complement strand
GTGAGTGTGCATGTGTAAGTGTGCATGTGCCCGTCTGGAGGTGGTGTATGCGTGAGTGTGCCCGTCTGGAGGTGGTGTATGCGTGAGTGTGCATGCGTGTGAGTGCCCACCTGGAAGCCAGAGGATGACATCCGGTCATCCTCCTCTATTGCTGTCAGCCTTATTCCTTTGACAGGGTCTCTCACTGAACCTGGAACTCCGTTCCCAGGCAGCCAGCGAGCCTCTAACTGTCTCAGCACAGGGGTTACAGGTGCACACAGCCATGCTCATATTTTCACATGGGTACTAGGAGATTCCAGTTCAGATTTTCATGTTTGCCCAGCGAGGGCTTTTACTTACTGAGCTGTCTCCTCAGCCAGGTGTAGACTTGATGATGAGAAAGGTCCTGAGTCAGGTCAAGTATTCCTTCACTGTTGTGCTCAGACAGGACGCTACAGCAGTCAAATCGCGGCATCACAAGAGTCAGGAGAACCACACCGTGCTCCTCGAGCTCTGTTTTCTGGAGTTCTCAAGGCTCTGGCCCCGCCCCCTTTGCAAGTGCGCAGAGCAGATTCTCGATCGTCCCAGTGGATTGGTAGGAGAAGCTGTCTTGAGGGCTGTAGTGAATTTTTAGAAAAACTTAAGTTTGTAAAAGAAAACAGAGCGGGGCGAGATGCGGCATGCGAAAGAGACGACGAGGATGATCTGCTCTGACCGAGATGGACCGGCGCGCAATCTGCGACTGCCTTTGAGGGGTTGATTTGGCATTAAACTGGGGAAAACAAATGTGATTGTCTCGGCTGTCGCCACCAAACATCATTTCTCCCATCACGCCGCGGAGTCTACCTGACCTGGCACAGTTGAACCATTGATCTGGGGCTTAACTAGGACTTCGCCGTGATTCTCGATTTCGTGGCAGGGAGCATGCGTGTTGAGTCAGCAAGGCCAAGTGTACTCGGAGACGTCAACTCCAGACGGCTAGGATCTGGGAGGTTCTTATTGTTTTTAACCTTCACTCAGATCCGTGTTTTAGGGAGGGAGCTGACCTTTTCTACCTATGACATTAAGCATATCTGTTTGGACAGTGCCCTTGAGTGACAAGTCTCACTGATAATTTTAAATGGAATGTCAGCCCTTGCTGTGTCAGATTACATAGCCGCTAGCATTTTATGAGCTGCCCGCTTCAGGGTATGGTCGTTAACATTTATAGAATTCTTAGGGTGTGCTTAGTTCTCGTGTTTAAAAACTTTTCATACTATTCTGTGGCATTTAGCTATTCTGCACAGAAACCAGCTACCGGAACCTAGTAACGTGGGATGTGTTTATTGTTCTTGTTCAGGATAGCTCCGTGAGGGTCCTGCTGCCTCATCAGGGGTGGTCACATCTCTGTGGGCTGGCTCTGTTAGCTAGACCACCTGGTGACCTGGTGATACTCTGTGTGTCTCCCGACGTTGGCAGGCCAGCTTGGCCACATTCCCATGGCAGAAGCAACAGAACCCACGTCGCCCAGGGCTTCTTTGAGGGCCAGGCTGGGAACTCCAGCTCCATTATTTTCACTGTGCTCAATTAGCCAAAGTAAGACAAGGTATCAGACAAGTCGGAAAAGAGGCTCTACTTATGTTTGCTTTATATTCTTTATAGTTTAAATATTTTTAATTATTTTGTGTGTGTACGGTGTATGTGTGCCATGTATTTGTGTGTGTACAGGTCTGAAGTCCAAGGCTGACACACTGTCTTCTTCTTCTATTGTTTTCTTCTTCACTATGTAGTGTTGATTGACCAGGAACTTGCTGGTCAAACTCACAGAAATCTGCCAGCCTCTGCCTCCCAAGTGCTGGCGTTAAAGCACCACTACTCCTGGCTTCTTTATCTTTCTTTAAAAAGGTTTATTTTTGTTTTTGATCATGTGTGTATGTGTGTATCTGTGTGTGGGTATGTACATGAGTGAATGCAGATACCCTCAGAACCCACAAGAGGGCGTTGGATCCACCAGAAACAAAGTTACAGGTAGTTGTGAGCTGCCAGATGTGGGTGGTGGGACCTGAACTCTCCACCCCCTTGACCTTTTTTTTTTTTAAAAAAAAAAGTCCCAATAAAATGTATTTATTTATTATTATTTATTTATTTACATGTGTATGGGGGAGTTGCATGCCATAGCACGTGGGTAGAAAAGGTCAGTAAACAGTTCACAGAAGTCATTTCTGTCTTTCTACCGTGCAGGTCCCAGGGATTGAACTCAGGCCGTCAGGCTTGGCAACAACACTTTTTATCAGCTAAGCCATCTATCTCATTGGCCACACAACTTATTTTTGTGACCGAGACTAAGAGTGAAGCTGGAGCTCACCCATTTGGCTGGACGGGCCGGTCAGCAAGCCTTGGGATCCCCTGTCTCTGCCTCCCCAGTGCTGAGATTACAGGCAGGTGCCTACATGATGCCCCATAAGGTTCTACCGCTTTAAAGAGAAAGAAAATGCAAAGTGACTTGGCACAAAGTAAAACAAGGGGCGAGAGAAGAGTTGGCTCTCCTACAGCTCTTTCATCCACAGAAGACGGCAAGGAGGTAGCGGTTATTCCTGTTTGAGGTGGAGCAGATGATGACACAGAATGAGGGGAAGTAACAGAGGTCACACACAGCTGATGAGGGGGAACTTGTGGAACCAAAAGCCTGGTCTCTTTAGGACTGTTTCGGATGGTTTGATTAGAACAGACCCTTGAGTCTGTCATGGACAACCACTCTTGAAAATGACATGGTGTCGTGGTGTAGGACGATGAATTTTCTGAATGTTCGCCGGGAACCTGAGCCGTGCAGTGGGATTTTATTTCAGCCGCATTGCTGACTGGGTGTTCTCATGTTGCTGAGACAGCAGAAAAGTTGAACTCAAATCTGTCCAGAGATCTGAGCCTGGGATGGACAGATATTAACGCTGTTTGCTGTTGTGCATCCTGCACCCTTCCTATAGGTGAGCAACCCTTGACTGTGTGAGGGAGTTCACCATTCACTACTGAAAACCAAAGCTGGGCTGGGCGAGAAGGCGAACCTAAGGAGGCTGAGGAGGATGGATCTCTGTGAGTTCAAGGCCGCATGATCTATGTGGCGAGTTCCAGTCCACCCAGGGCTACACAGCAAGATGTCATCAGGGGTGGCTTGAATGAGAATGGTCTCCATAGGTTCAGATGTTTAGTGTTTAGTCCTTGGTTGGTGGAACTATTTGGGAAGGATTAGGGGGAG
>NC_022033.1:9525156-9528274 GCF_000317375.1 Microtus ochrogaster | reverse complement strand
GCTACTGCCAGGAACAATGGCCATGGTCATATTCAAGTGGCAGGAGTGGGGGATGGGGAGTGGGTAGGAAGGGAAGAAGATGTTTGCCCCTTGGTGCTTGGTGTTCAGTATCGTTGGCAGAACCAAGCGGTACCAATGCCAGTTCTGTGTCAACATTGGGGCCTTGCATTGACTCTGAATTGGGCATGACTCTGATTGCCAAGCCTATAGATGCACCTGGAAGATGTTTGTGTGTTCACATGTATGTCCGTACGCATATTTGTGTGTGTGTGGTATGCACACATGTGTGTGTATGAATGTGGAGGTCAGAGTACAACCTCTGGTGCTATTTCTCAGGTGCCTTCCATTTTTTTGTCTGAGACAAGGTCTGTCTGTGGCCTGGAACTTTGCCAAGTGGGCCAGTTGGGGTCCAGGGATCTTTTTGTCTCTGCCTCCCTTCTTGCCACTGCTGAGGTTACAGGGGCATGCCACCATCAGAAGTTTTATGTGGTTCTGGGATTGAAATCAGGGCCCCACGCTTAGGAGGCAAGTGTTTTACTGAACCATTTTCCAGCTTCTGGGATTATCTTTCTCTGCTTGGTCCCTATCTTCCAGGTTGTCCTACATTCTGGGCCTTCTGTTGTGCCCAGGCATGAGAGGTGTCTCCATGGATGTACTGGGTTAGGGCCATATTGGAGCCTACTGCTGTATCCATTGCCCTGTTACCCTCCAAACTCAGAACCTTTCTGTTCCTTCTTTGCCATGTCTGTGAAGATGGTAGGCTGCCCTGCTTGCCCGGGCACTCTGTTGTGTTTGGAATATGTCAGGTACTCCACGGATGATAAATTTAGAGGATGTGACTGGATCCTGTGGACTTGGCTTTCGTGAGTGGATGAACCCACTGACGGATTCCCAGTCTGAACATTGCCAGGTGGCAGCAGTGTGGAAGGTGGGGACTGGTCAGAGGAAACAGGTTTCCAGTGCTATACCTGGGTCCTAATCTCACTCTGCCTTTGCCCCATGTTCCTGCAGTGGTGACGTTCTGCCTCGCCTTGAGCCTAAAGCAATGGGTCTGGACACCCACGGATGACAACCTCTGCAGCTGGGCTCTAAGCACCTCTTTCCTGCCCATGCTGCCACTCCTAGGCATTTGTCACAGCCGTGAAATTGATAGCACACCCGCTATGCATTCATCCCGTTAGGGGACTTCCTGCCTTTCCAGTGGCCCACAGGGACTGGCAGAAGCCTTGGTCTGCTTCCTTCTTTCTTTCGCGCACATTCTCCCTCTCAGGTGTGGCTTCTCCCTCGATTATGGGAAACTCTTTCTTCTACTCATTTCCCCAAGTATATGAGAATTTATGTTCAGCCATGGACTAAAGCTCCTGATCGTTTGATTGACAGGGAGGCATAGGAGGGAGAAGGCGGGGATTAGATCCCCCTTTGAAGGTGCACCCTGCAGGAAGCTACCTCCTGGAGAGTGAGTTCCAAACTCTCACAGCTCCAGTCCTCTGTCTTGGTCTCTCATCTTCCTTCCTCTACTTCACACAGCCCAGGCTCCAGACTACGGGAAGAGCCACATGTCCCAAAAGCCCCCATGCTTTCCCCACGCTTATCCTCTCTGCCAAAAACATCCTCCCCCAACTTTTAAGAGTCAGAATTCTAACTTAACAGCCTTTTGAGAAGAGCCGAAGGGGAATCCCCAGTGGAGATGAACATCAATATTATTTGAATAATAATAGCCGCTTCAGCCAGAGCTTTATTCTGTGTTCTGGGAGCTTTTGGTTGGATGGAATAAGTAGTTCATAATTGGAGTTTTTGGACTGTGGGGTTAGGCGAAGTTGTTTGTTCGGGAATTAAATACATAGGACTAGGTGCGTGGGAAGAACTTAGCTTCCTGGAAATAAACAGAATGATAATTTTAATGTCATTTTAAATTTTAAGTGGGCTAGAAATTACCTATGGGGATGTTGCCTGGTTCTGCTTTCCTTTGTCTCGAGATGGTAATTTCCTGGCATTTCTTCCTTCTTTCAAGGCAGTCACTGCGATTTCTCCATCTGTGAGAAATTATGCTAACCAGGGTTTCATGTGTGCAGTGGAGTGCTAAGCAGGTGGGAATGATGGGGTGCAAAGAGAATAATGGGGTGCAAGCACAAAGCAGCTTCGGTTTGTCTTCTCCTCTGACTTGAAACTTCATTGAAGTGGGAAGTTTTTCTCAGTTCATTCGACCCAACTTTCCCGATGGCTTTCGTGTGTGTGTGTGTGTGTGTGTGTGTGTGTGTGTGTGTGTGGGGGAGAGAGACACACCCGCAGACACATAGACATACAGAAACTCAAAATGTCGAGGTTAGAGGACAACTTTCAGGAGCTGGTTCTCTTCTTCCACCATGGTGCTCTCTGGTATCGAACTTAGATTGTCAGCCTTGGTGGAAAACACCTTTTACTTCTGAACCATTGCACTGCCCGGCCCTTCATGAAAATTTCTATAGTTGCTTTACCCAATAGTCTTTGTTAACAAATCAGCACATTTTGCTACATATTTTAAGCTCACCTTTGAACCTGACTTAAAATGAAAGCCCCCTCTTCTTAGATATCCTCTTGAGCCTGCTGCAAGCCAACCCCACCTGTTTCCCTTGTACCCTGGAATATGTGAAGATGGAGGAGTTGGAGGCAAAGTTGGTTTTCACGTTACTGCTACGGATGTGGGATGGTTCCCTAGGGTGGAGGACCAGGGATTGGTGGTTGAACTGACTCTCTCCTTAAGGTGTGGCCCTGAGTCCTCTGGCAATGCCTCCCCCCTTGGTAAAAGCTCACACTGCTATGTCCTGTTTATAGTCAAGTTATTCAAGCCCCCCCCCATTCAGTTTGGTGTGTCTCTAGGCACAGGATTATTCCCCCCTCACCCCCAGCATCTGGATGCACAGATCTGAGTCTCTATGAATACAGTTCCAGCTCTCAAGTATCATACTTGGTCCTGTGGCTTCACTGAGTCTGTCTGGGACTTGGAAGGACAGGTGCCTTCCTTCCTCATGGTCCTGTGAGATTAGCAAGTGAGAGACCCAAACAAACCCTGGAGAAAGGTGAGTGAAGATGGGTTCTGCCTGATGTGCGTGTGTGAAGGTGCTTACCACCAGGCTCCCGG
>NC_022033.1:9523024-9524634 GCF_000317375.1 Microtus ochrogaster | reverse complement strand
GAATGCCTGATGTGCGTGTGTGAAGGTGCTTACCACCAGGCTCCCGGCATGAGCTCATTCCTGTATTTACATGGTGGAAGGAGAGAACCCACCCCTATGCATTGTTCTCTGGCCGCCACACATAGACCCTGTCACGTGTGCCTCCCTACAAAAATAATAAACGGGAAAGTATCTTATTAAAAAATGTAGGTTCCAGCCACAGGCTTTATTCCAGGACCAGGGGCAGTTTTCTAAGAGCTTTTATCTTAGCTGGCGCCACACTGTGACAGTGGCAGCAGCTTTTGGAGGCATCTCTGGAAGGAATTCCAGTAACAAGAGTCTGGTGTTGGTGACAACCCCAAATACCCGCCACCCTTGCCAACTGTCCTCTTCCTGCCCTAGCTGGGAGCCACAGCTGACGGGGAGACAGTTTCCCCATCTCCTTGGCTGTGTAGGGACACAGTGCAGTCTTGCCAGCCTGGATGGAGTGAGCTTCGGTGCCCTGCAAAGCCCTCTCCGAGAAGGTGAGCCATTGAGGTGGATTCTTCTCCTTCATTTAATGAGAGTTTCTGGGCTCGCAGCACCATTCTGCATTTGTTTTCCTTGTTTAGTATAAATGCGATCCAATTTAATCTGCATATAAACACACCCATTGCATATTAAAATCAACATATTATAAACACCAGGCTGAACGTTTGCTTTCTCGAAGAAGCAAGCTAAAAAAAAGTCCATGCATATTAATATCACAGATAAGCCAATTATTATATTGAGTTGTAAATAAAAAACAATATGATTAATCTAAATCTGGGCTCTTCATAAAGTCAAATGTATGATATTAAGATCAGGCTGCTTTAGAAACAATATTGTGAACCCTTGCATTTTACATGCAATATGTTTAAAATTAATTTCCCTGGGCGATATCTTATTTTGTCTCACCTATACTAATAAGGTTCATGAAACATTGATATTACTTAATATCACAATGCAGAGAGGAAGCCATTTCTCTGCTCTTAATTGAGGCAAACCACATCGCTAAGCTTTCTGGTTTCCATGACCACCATGAGGGCGTCCAGGTATGCGGAGTTCCTGACGGTGTCTTGGAATGGGACAGTGAGATGCTGACCTGACTTGTTAAACCCTCAGCATCCCATACCATCTAATGCTAATGCCTAGGTGATAAAGTAGGTATTCTTCTGACAGTTTGCTACAGACCAAGTCCTCTGCACAGCCATGATTGGATTTGGTCTTTATATTAACCTGGAAGTTTGGCATTATTATCAGTGCCATTACATGGGAGGAAAAAATGAGTTTTAAAATTATTTTGTTGTTTTAAAAAATTCCAATTTTATTATTTATGGGTATGAATGTTTTCCCTGCATGTGTACCTGTGCACCATGTGCATGCAGTACCTGTGGAGACCAGAAGAGGGCATTGGATCACCGGGAACTGGAGTTTCAGATGGTTGTGAGCCAAATGTAGGTGCTGAGAATCAAACTCAGATCCTCTGGGAAAACAGTTGGTGCTCTTAACCATTGAGCCATCTCTTTGGCCCCAGGGATCACTTTCTACTTATGCCAACTGTTACATGGGACACTACTGATCCAACACTGTCAGAAAATGTGTGTGTGTGT
>NC_022033.1:9518939-9521954 GCF_000317375.1 Microtus ochrogaster | reverse complement strand
AGGACAGTCATGGATGTCATCCGCCATCTTTTTGACACAGACTCCTTCACTGCACCTGGAACTTGCCATTAGAATAGGTTGGCTTATACCGTGAGTGCCAGGACTGGATGTCTCCTCATTCCCGATGCTGGGGTAGCAAGTGCCTATGACCATGCCCAACTCTTTTTTGTGGGTGCTGGTATTAGAACTCAGATCTGCATGCTTATGTGGCTGTCTTCCTGACCCCAAAGGATGCTTCTGTTGTTATTTTCTCCCCTCTTTCTGTGAACATGGGAATGCAGGGAAGCCACAAACTAGGTCATTTTCTTGGACAGCAAAATTCTCTGAAACAAAAGGAGAAAAAAAATTGATCATTTTGTGCTAAAGAAGTACATGCGTTTCCCTGCAAACACTCGGGGTTTAATATATCACTACCAAGTCTGACGAAAATGTAAAATTCATGCACTCTGAAAGCGGAATTTTTATTAATTTAAGTGGGAATCCTAAATCAGTTTTCCTGTAAGAATGCAATCAACTGTTTAGTTTCCCTTCAGACAGACTTGACCTCTGCAAGGAACACAGTTATTTGTTTTAATTTCTCCCCCTTCTCTCCCCTTCCCTCCTGTATATTCCCCTCTTCATTTATATAGAATTCAGTGATGGGCAGAGTAACAAATGAGAGGGTAAAAATATTCCAGAACACTCGAGGGCATACACGGGTGTATAAACAGTGGAGCTGTTCCCCGAAGTCCTGTCATTGGTTGGTCCATTTGACTTTATAATTTGGGCTGTCTGCTTATTACTAAATTTAACGTGTGTGTGTGTGTGGAGCGTGCCGCGGAACTCTCGCCAACGGTAAGCCTAGAATATGAAATGCCGAGCTACCTATTTCGTCTGTACTTCTGTCCCCTTGTGTCTCTGTCCATCTGGGTCTGGAGCTGGTTAGCACAATCAAGGAAAGCAGGTCCAACCCTGTGCTTCTTACGCCTTTCCGTTTGCGGGGACTGGGTCCCCTCTATTTCCCAGTCACCCTCTCCACTCTCCAGCAAATGCTCATGGTGCAGATGGCCCCTTTATTATCTTCTCTAAACTTTCTTTGTTCCCGTTCTCTGTCTTTTATTATTTCTCCTGTGTCATCAGAAACTGACTGCCGGAGTCTGCCAATTAGCCTCTGTCTGTCAGTGCCAGCCTCAGCGTCCCGAGGAGTCGGTGTGCAAGGGACAAGCCTTATTTCACATGCAGCACTGCGTCCCTACGTAGAGATGCCATTACTGACAAAAGAGCTGTAGATGGGCTCTGATGAGCTGCCGACAAGTGTGTGTGTGTGTGTGTATGTGTGTGTGTGTGTGTGTGCGTGCGTGTGTGTATGTGTGTGTGTGTGTGTGCACGTGTGTGTGCACGCGTGTGTGTGTATGTGTGTGTGTATGTGTATGTGTGTGTGTGTGTGTATGTGTGTGTGTGTGTGTATATGTGTGTGTGTGTGTGTGTGTGTCTATGTTGGGGAGTGAGCTGGGTGGGGTTGGGAGCCACACCCTCCCTCTCACACCAAGAAGCAAATTGAACTTGCCACAGACCTTGCCACTTCTGAACCTGAACACCCAATGGTTTTAGCTACTTTGTCACATGGTGGTTGCTGTCCGCTGGTCCTGGTGGCTGCAAACGGGCAGGTCATAGGGACTGGAATAATCCAGCTGTTGGTCTCAGTTTCTCAGCTCTTCACCATCAAGTGCCCCAGATCCCAAGGAGTGTTTCCTGGTGTCTTCCAGAATCTGGAACAGAGTTTATGGGAATGCTTAAAAAAAAAAAACAAAAAAACCCAAACCATCTTTCAGCTGGTGTTTGGCCAGTAGGGCTGGTGGTGCTGTGCGGACTTCTGAGAAGATGGTGTGTGTGTGCAGATGCGCAGTTCCCGGCTGACCAGTGCAGGTTTATTTGTATCTACCCTGCTTATTTTAGCAATAAGAAGCCCATAGCAGAGAGGAGGCAGAGTCCCATAAGAAAGACTGTAGAAAACCCTACTGCCACTGAGATTCAGGATGTATGCTCAGCAATTGCACTGAATGCATTTCTGGAGAATGGAGCCGTGATGTTCAGTACAGGGGCAGAGTCTGGGTACAGCCCAAACAGGAAGATGGCAGCC
Source organism: Microtus ochrogaster (assembly GCF_000317375.1). Taxonomy (NCBI): domain Eukaryota; kingdom Metazoa; phylum Chordata; class Mammalia; order Rodentia; family Cricetidae; genus Microtus; species Microtus ochrogaster. Next base: position 9,519,835 of record NC_022033.1, on the reverse strand, counting down.
TCTGTCCTGTACAGTTCCCGTCAGGTAAGTCAGTGATGCTGTATGCGGCAGGAATGATACCCAAGCTAAAAGCATGAGGTGCTGACCCAAGTCTTCAGCCAGGAGAGGAGTGAAAACGGGAAGAAGATGAATATGGTGTGAACATGAAGCTTACAGCCCTGCGTTGAGAGACATGAGCATCTTTGTTTCTGAGGGAATGGCTTTTTGTATGTGTCATTTAACTGAACTGTGTATAATGATCTGTCCTGTCCCTTTAAGAGACAAGCCACACCCACGACCACCTGTTCACTGAGGCAGGGAGATCTTCCTTCTTTCTTGCAGCCTGACACCCCCCTCCCTTTCAAGGAGGCAGCTTTGCCTCTCTCCACTTCTCCCCTTCCCTTCTGTTTCTCTCTCTCTCTGCTCTCTCTCTTCTCTTCTCTCCTTCTCCCTCTTCCCTTCCATAACCCACTAAATAAATATCCAGCCTCACTCTGTGTGGCATGCCAATCCATGTCTCTGTCTCTCGCCCACTGCTGCATAGTTCCCTGCCTGGGACCAGCCACCTTCAGAGACACATAACACACGTGGCTGCTGCTGCCGCTTAGGGACCTGCAACGTTTCTGCCACTGTGGTCCCCGGGGATCCACAGCATTTTTGATTAATCCAATTACATGGTGAATAAGTATGTCTCCCATCTTCATAAACAGAGTTAACAGTGAGGTAAGTTTGCATCAAAAGTTTGCATCTGGTTTTGATACTGTAAAAAGGAATGATTGTGTGTTTTAACAGATAACGACTGTCCCATAAGTTACTTGAAATCCTGTATCTGTTTGTCCTCTGTGTAAACATATATTTCAAGTAAATAAACTTAATAAAAAATGAAATATATATATATATATATGTGTATATGTATG
>NC_022033.1:9516243-9518645 GCF_000317375.1 Microtus ochrogaster | reverse complement strand
GAAAGGTGAAGTAACTTGTTTGAGCTTTCAGAATCAATAAGTGACTGAATTAGGACTTGAACCCAGACCTCCCACCTGCACAGACCAGATTTGTAACCACATCATAGTTACAACAAAATGATACTCCAGGCTGTCTAGCTGAGGGGAAAATACCTTTTTTCTGGATTCTGCCCTTTTCAGTGACTTCTCACTGTCAGTGTTACTTAAACAGTGGGATGCAGGGGAAGGAGGTTGGAGAGGTGGCTCAGTGGTTTGGAACACTTGCTGCTCTTTAGAGGACCTGCGATCAGTTCTTAGCTCCAATGTCTAACATGTTACAGCTGCCTGTAATTCCAACCTCAGGGGGAACCAATGCCCTCCTCTGACTTCTGCAGGTTGCAGGTGTGTCTACACACACATACACACACACACATGCACACACACACACACACATGCACACACACATACACACACATGCATACACACATACACACAATGCACACACACATACACACACATGCACACACACACACACACACACACAAAACAAATATTTAACAAAACACAAAGAATAAACAAAGAAATTGGGGGCAGGTGAGATGGTGCAGCGGGTAAATGTGCTTGCTGTGTAAGTTGTATAGCCCGAGGTTGATTCCCAGAATCCACTGTGGAAGGGGAGAGTGGGCTCTTGACGCTTGTCCTCTGCATTGCTGCCCACACTCTGACATGAATGCTGCCCCCACAATAATAATGACTAAAAAAAACCTTCACTACATGCTATCCAAGATTTTTCAACAATATTCATAACTGCATATGCATATGGGCAGCATTACCTTTCAAAATCCGATTTCTAGAAGCTTGCCATCTGTGAAGAATTAAGAACTTGAAAAACATTGCTTTGAATATGGTGATTTTGGTTCTTGCAAAGTTCAGGATCATCTTTGGCTTTCTCCACCCCCTTGGGACCTCAGTTACTAGAGGGAGGGATATAATGCTGTTCGCTGGCCTGTGGCATAGCCTCGACAGCCTCTCACTCCCACCAGCACGTCTAGGCGCTTCCCAAAGATAAACCATCCACAGGATGCCACTCGTCCAGGACCAAAACTCCTTTCCCCTCTCCTTCCCTGTGGGAACCCACAGAAGTGGGTCCATTCCACCTTGCCTGGAGGTCAGAGTGTTCCCACTCCTTCAAGGAGAGGACAGGAGGTTTGACCCAGGGAGTTGCTGCCTACAGGATGTGGTGTCTAAGGTGTGGTAGCTGCACGTCCTGTGTAACCAACAGAATACTTAACTCAGGGAATAGCTGCTTGATGCTTCAGGTACTGAAGAGGTAATTGCCCTGTTTGTTCTTTGTACTGCATTAAAGCGGTCTTCTGTCGTCTTCCCCTACATTTTGAGTTGAGGTAAGCATATGAATTCAGTATTCACTGGGTTGCCCTCCTGGTTCCGTTCTGCGTCTCTGTCCTTTTCTTCCGTGTCTCTGATCTGTCTGCCTGGCATCTCTAATCCACAGGCCCCTACCCTGGAATGTGTGAACCCCATCAAACCCCAACACGTCCCTCTTCCTCCTTCTCCTCATTCTCAACACTGAGAGTTAAACCTTGCCATCCTTTATGACATAGACCCAGAAACCTGACTGGAGGCTGGAGGGAATGAAGGAAGGAAAGACACAGGGATATGCATGAAGAAAAGCTGGGTCAGGTGGGCCATGCTTGTTCTGATGGAGTGACATCTACTACACAGCAATGGGGAACCTCAGTGAATTTATTAGGTACAGCAGGAGAAAGAGGAGTTAGCTAGTCCCTTTGGGAGGTCTCTGTAGGGAGAGGTCTCAGGATGGAAACACCAGGGAGGAAGAAGCTGGAGTAGCTAGTCTTTGCACACAATGGCCAATCATTCATAAACACTTATCCTTGCACACGTTGCCAACATTCACACTCAGCCTAGAGAAAGGCTTTGCCATTTCCCAGAATGATCCGCATGGGGAGGACATTGCCAATATTATCCCTTGGGTCTGAGGCCTTGGTTTTGTTGGTTGGTTGGTTTTTCAAGACAGGGTTTCTTTGTGTAGCCTTGGTTATACTGGAACTCACTTTGTAGACCAGGCTGGCCTCAAACTCACAGAGATCCATCTGCCTCTGCCTCCTGAGTGTTGGGAGTAAAGGTGTGCGCCACCACTGCCCTCCTGGTGAGACCTTGGTTCTTAGCACAGCTGACTTGCGTTAAACAATACCCACCCTCTCAGGACGTCACCAAGGACTCCACTCACTCCCTCCAGAGCCTAGGGCTGGTCTATCCTAGGCAAATGCTCTACCCTTGCCACATCTAGCGGCTTCTTCTTCTTCTTCTTCTTCTTCTTCTTCTTCTTCTTCTTCTTCTTCTTCTTCTTCTTCTTCTTCTTCTTCTTCTTCTTCTTCTTCTTC
>NC_022033.1:9514051-9516123 GCF_000317375.1 Microtus ochrogaster | reverse complement strand
AACTAGCTCTTGTAGACCAGGCTGGTCTCGAACTCACAGAGATCCGCCTGCCTCTGCCTCCCAAGCACTGGGATTAAAGGCGTGCACCACCATCACCTGGCGACACATCTAGCTTCTTTTAGTGAGAACTCTGTTCAACAAAAACTGTGGGCTGGAGGATATGGGTGAGAAATATAGCAACAATCCCAAGCAAACTGAATCTTTATTGAGCATCTCTGTGAGCAGAAGGACAGATTTCGTCATCCTTAGATTCTCTCAGAAGGAAGGCTTGAGATAAAGATTTGAGTATGAGTTGTCACCAGGAAATAGCTGGAAGGAGTTGGGGGATGAGACCGAGAAAGTGGAGTCACCCAGGCAACCAGGCAGCTACCCCCAGGGAGGGATCCCCAGGGCAAAGAGGGAGTTATGTTCTGAGACCCTAATTCTATCCACTGATTCTATCCATTGATTGAAGTCAGCTCCTACAGGAGTCCTAATCCCTGGCACTTCTGGTCTACCAAGACAGAGGCCAGAGGACCACCTCCTGCCAAGAAATGCAGATTCTGTGGGTGTCAGATATTAGCATGGGACTCAGGTGACAGAGCCTGGCACACATACATGACAGTGACAGATAGGAGCACCTTTGGGGTTCTAACTTTGTGGCTTTCTTAGATAGATTTGCTTGTTCCTATCCATGTCTGTCCCCCTAGACCCTCCATATCAGCCTAATGGCTCACGCCCGCGCTTAGGAGGCAGAGGCAGGCTCTCCACATCATCTGTATTTTCACGTCAATGATAAAAAAATTGTATCAACTTAAAATTTGCCAAAAAGGTCTCCCGTCAGTATTGTTGTTGAACCAGGCTGTGCTCAGGAGTTTAAATTGGTGAAAAGACATTTCTCCTCTGCTCTTTTCAGTGTCTCTCTCTCTCTAAAGCTCAGGCTCAATTTTCCTGCTTTATTCAGTTGCATGCTGGGATTGCAATGCCACACCCATAGGATTTTCCTTTTCCTTAAAACAAACAAAAACCCAAACAAACACTTTTTATTATTATTTTGTTTCATGTCCATGAGTTTTTCACTTAGATATAACAACTGACTCTGGTATCCTTGGAAGACAGAAGAGGGCATTGGATCTCCTGGAACTGGAGTTCCCAATGGTGATAAGCTGCCAAGTGAGCACTGGGACTTGAACTCAGGTCCTTTGGAAGGGCATCCAGTGCCCTTGACCATTGACCCATCTCTCCAGCCTGAAATTTTCTTTCTTTCATTTTTAATTTTGTTTCGAGACAGGGTTTCTCTGTGTAGCCCTGGCCATCCTGGAACTTGCTCTGTAGACCAGGCTGGCCTCGAACTCACAGAGATCCGTCTGCTTCTACCTCTCAGGTCCTGGGATGAAGATGTGCACCACCGCTTCCCAGTGGGATTTTTTTAAAGACCATTTCTTAGCTTGTCTGTGCAGGTCTCTCCTTATTCTTCAGCTCCTTTGCCTGGTGTCACTCTCTGTGTGACCTTCCCTGGCCCTCTCTCCCCTCCCTGGATTGTCCTCCACCCTGGGTTGCGCTTCCACTCTGGACACACATCTGCTATCTCCTGCGAACATCCGCTGAAACCATGTTCCTGGAAACACCTGTCTCCTGTATGTTGCACCTTGAGGAATGTATTTTATTTTTCTCTTATATTTTGAAACAATGAGTGTTAGCATTTATTGCACTTATGAGGCACTGGGCGCTTTGCTAAATCGTACAGTGCAGTATTTATTCATGTATCAAGACAAACCTGCGGGAGTGTTTTCCATTGTCTATCATTCAACTAGCAAACAACTTTTTTTTGGGGGGGGGAGGGGCGCCAATGGCTGTAGGAGGCACTGTTCTAAATCATAGTCACCACATGAGGACCTGTCCACCTGTTTATATTAAAAGCTTTATTAAAACATAGCCATGCACAACTGCTCCCCTGCTTCCGCTACACAATGGCAGCGTCGAAAGTTGTAGCATGACCAGAAAAGCTTAAATACGTACTATGGGGTCTGGCAAGATGGCTCAGTGGGTAAAGGTGCTTGCCACCCACTCTGACTACCTGAGTTTGATTCCCA
>NC_022033.1:9512588-9513881 GCF_000317375.1 Microtus ochrogaster | reverse complement strand
AAAAAAAAACTTGCTAATTCTTCTTCTAGATGTTGGTAACATAGCAGGGGACAGAGCAGAAGCAAACTTTTGTTACAAGGAGCCCCCATCCCACATGCATCTGCGATCCCTAAGTGTCTGTGCTAGATTTTGTAGCCTTCCCTTCAGCTACGGGTGTCCATGTGGCAGGTCCAACCAATGGGATCTGTGCAGAGGCGATACAAACTTCTTGCTGAGCTGGCTCGTGGCAGTGTCCATTGTGGGATCATCATGGCTTTTCCTGGACAAGGAACACAGAAAGTTGACAACTGCTCTCGAATGATGACCCTTATCATCCTGGTCTTGAATGATGGCCCAGAACAGATGCCCATCCCCCCTCTTATTATGGATAGACTCATCAAGAACCACTCAGTATTGGTTAGGATCAGATAGTTCTTATCAGGCTATAAACGACAAAACTATTTGCTACTTGACCCTTCATATAACAGCTTACCAAACCTCTGCTTTAGAATAAATTGAGATTCTATATTCAAATTTTGAATTAGTTATTTTAAACCCCTTTTCATATTTCATATGCCCGAGCATGTGTACAATGGCTGTTTTATTTTTTTTTTTTTTGAGACAGGGTCTCATTATGTAGCCCTGTTTGGCCTGGAACTCTCTATGTAGATCAGGCTGGCTTTAACTCACAGAGATCCATCTGTCTCTACTGCCCGTGTCCTGGGATTAAAGGCGTGTGCCACCACAAACTGCATGCCCACGCTCAGTCTTGATTGTCAACTTGGTCACATCTGACACTAAGATGTGTCTCTGGGAAGGCCTGAGAGCATGCTTCCAGGAAGGATTAAGCAAAGTGAGAAGGACCCAGCATGGATGGCAGCTCCTGGCAGCAGCCTGAAGCCTAGAAAGACGTCCTCTATTCCAGGTCCGATGTTGCCACTGCCACTGCCACGGCCACTGCCACTGCCACTGCCACTGCCACGGCTGCCATCAGACTTCATCTTCTTCAGGTTCCAACCTGGAGTGGAGACCACTGACGCCAGGAATCCTCTGTGTCATCAGCACCAGATTGGGACTGCCGAGGTGACCAGCATGTTGTAATGAGCAGCTTAAAGGGTTCTCAGTCTCTTCAGTGTTCAGGTAACCACTGTTGGGTATAAGCCAGCCTACCGAATCCCTCCTTATAATATGTATACATTCCATTGGTTCTGCTTCTATAGGGAGCTCGTCAGTACGTGAAGACATACCTGTGCATAGACACATAGCCTGGGTTTATGGATATACACATGCAGGCATATTTTTAGCCAGAGGGGA
>NC_022033.1:9503337-9511731 GCF_000317375.1 Microtus ochrogaster | reverse complement strand
TGTGTATAGTATATGTGCAGAGGTGTGCACGTGTGTGTGTGTGTGTGTGTGTGTGTGTGTGTGTGTGTGTGTAGTGACAGAGGGGGATGCCACCTGTCCTACTCTGTCTTTCTCTGTTTTATTTCCTGGACATGGGGCCTCTCACCAGACCCAGGGCTAAGCTGCTAGGCAGCAAGCCCCAGTGATCCCCTTGTCTCTGCCCTCATAGCACCGAGCTTGCAGTATGTGCCTTGTTTGGCTCTTTAGGTGGGAGCTGGGGATCCAAACGCGGGTCCTCGTGCTTACACAGCCAGCGCTCTTACCCGCTGAGCCATCTTCCTGACTTTCCTATATTTTGAGTGAAGTACACGTTCCATCATACGGGACTACAGTAATGCCTTCGATCCCGTGCTCTCTGGACGGCTGTAAAGCTTGTTTCCAGTTTCTGTCAACAATCTGAATGAGTTTTCACAGTACCTATGGAATTGTAGCCTCAATTGGTTGGCTTTGTAGGACTTGGAGTTATTGCTGCGGAGAGGCTGACTTCCTTCAAGGGCTGGCATCTCTCACACACAGTAAACAGGACCAAAAATACCTCCCGCATTTTGGGTCTTAATTATGCATCGATACACTTAGTTAAAATTCACATTGTCAGTAAAAGGTAAGGACCACGTTAGATTGTGGGCGCTGGCATCGTGGCTCACACACATTTAAGCTGTAGAAAATCTGTTGGTACATTCTGGTGGATTTTTCCAGAAAGAAACATGAAGTTTGAAAATGTGTTTTGAAAAGAAGACAGAAGGAGGTATGAACCCCATGGAAGGAGTCCAGCGCATTCTAGAGCAGGTGAAGCTTGCACAGTTAAAAATGGAGCCAGCATCACACCTCCACAAGCGTGCTGTTTCCCACAGACAGCCCCCCCCCCCCATTTGGCAAAGCTGGCGAATGAAAACCCGAGGTATCAGATTCCAGGATCAAGCCATTTTGGAAAGCCAAATGCTCAAACTTCACTGATTGGGGGTCAAGTCCTTCCCAGACTTGGTCTTTCCTCTGGCCTCCTAGGCGAGAGTCTCATTTTTATTTTTTCTGACCCTCGACAGCTTCCCTTTGGAGAGACTCACCGTCAATGGTTTGATGGTAATTTTTCACCTTGTTTGGTGCATCTCCAGCTATGAACTCTGTTTTCCTCACCCTCTGTTCCACACTCAGTTTATTTCGCTTGAAGATGCAGGCATTGTGAGATGGCCAAAATTCTCATTTTGTCTGCTGCTCTGGGACCTCCTCCCCCACCCAGGAACCTTTTTGCTCTTCCTCTTGCAGTGTTGGGCTGTGGGAAATCCTACCATGTTCCCCTTGTCACCATCAGGACCCTGGTTTTAATCCCTTAACTTTGCTGTTATCCTTTGTTCTTGGTTTTTATTTTCAGATCTGACCATTGTTGCTTTGGGATCCTCTTTGTGCCTGGGACAGTCTGGAGGGACATCGTAAGCATCTACAGAAGAAAGAGTCAGTTTCCATTATGGCTGTCGCTTTCCCTTTTCTTTTCTTTTGTTTCTCCCCCCACATGCTCTCTCTGTCTCTCTCTGTCTCTCTCTCTGTCTCTCTCTCTGTCTCTCTCTCTGTCTCTCTCTCTGTGTCTCTCTCTCTCTCTGTCTGTCTCTCTCTCTTTCTCTCTCTCTCACTTCCCTCCCCTTTTCTGTCTGTGTCTGCATGTGCTTGTGGAAGACAGAGGACACTCACCACTGTGAGTTTTCTTTTTTTTTTTCTTTCTTTTTCTCCTTTTAAGACAAAGTCTCTTGCTGGTTTGGAACATGCTGGCTGGCCAGCAATACCCTGGGATCTACCTGCCTTTGCTTCCCAGGCATTGGGATTATAAACTCGTGCCTTTTTTTGCTTAGTTCTCCCACAAAGGGTTCTGGAGAAGCAAACTCAGATCCTCATGCTTGCAAGGCAAGCACTTCACTGATGAGCCTTGCCCTTTGTCTTAAGTAGTGGACCCTAGGGGGCTGAAGAGATGGCTCAGCATTTAAGAGGTCCCAAGTTCCAAAGGTCCTGAGTTCAATTCTCAGCAACCACATGGTGGCTCACAACCATCTGTAGTGAGATCTGGTGCCCTCCTCTCACCAAGACGCATAAATGCAGGCAGAACATTGTGTACATAATAATAAATAAATCTTAAAAAAATATGTTAAAACATTTATATTTGCCGGGTGGTGGTGGCACACACCTTTAATCCCAACACTCAGGGGGCAGAGGCAGGTGGATCTCTGTGAGACTGAGGCCAGCCTGGTCTACAAGAACTAGTTCCAGGACAGCCAGGGCTGTGTTTGTGTGTCTGTGTGTGCATGTCCAGTTTCTGGCTACAGGAGGTAAGAAATGTTCTTTGCAGCTGTTCATGTCTAGAAAGGCCATGGACTGTTGTGGAATATTGTTTTGGGATGTGTTACATTTGTTTCTGCTGTGAAACATTTAGTTGATGATGCAAAGATGTATTGCATTCTTTTATGTTGCATTTGTTTAACTCTGTGAAGTTGGATTCTTTGCCTGCCTAAAACACATGATTGGTCTATAAAGAGCTGAATGGCCAATAGGTAGGCAGGAGCAAGGATAGGCATGGCTGGCAGGCAGAGAGGATAAATCGGAGGAGAAATCTGGAGGAAAAGAAGGAGCAAGATAAAACAAGGAGAAAAGAAGGGGCCAGCCACCCAGCTGCACAGTCAGCCGTGGAGTAAGAGTGAAAGCAAGATATACAGCCAATCTGCAGACAGAGTTGCTTTGTTTTTCTGTTGTTGTTTGTTTGTTTCATAACCCCGCACAGCTTCTTTTCAGTTTTCGTTCAGTTCACAGCATAGTGCTCCCCTTTCCCTATTAACAATCAAGATGATTAGCTGCTTAGATTTTCAGTCCAGTGGAGACACTGGAATGTTGCAGACCCAGAGACTGTCTTATTTTGGGCCAATTCCCTTCTCTACCTCTGTAGCACGATTATTAAAAAAAAAACCCAGAGACAAATATTGGGGTTTAACCTGAAGATCAGAAAAAGCAAAGCAGCCAGCCACTGGCTGTTACCTCTCCCTCAAACTGAAATTGCGGCCCTGCCTCCCACGAATCCTCAGAATGAGACTGAGACCGAGAGCTGTCTCCTCCTGTCTTATAATATTCCTCTCTAGTGCTGGGATTAAAGGTGTGCACCACCACTGCCTGACTTCTATGGCTAACTAGCGTGGCTGCTGGGATTAAAGGTGTGTGCACCACTGCCTGGCCTGTATGGCTGACTAGTGTGGCTGCTTTACACTGACCTCCAGACAAACTTTATTTATTAAAACACCAATAATATACCACTATATTTCTCTATGCTAGAAGTGGGTCTTTTGATAGCAGACTAAATAACTTTAGAGATAGAATCTATTAACTTAGCAGGCAGCTAGCTCCTACCAGTCAGAAAACACAGGATATCATCAGGTTGGCTCTTGAGCCTATAGGAAAACTTCCCTACCTCCCCGTATCTGCCTCTCGGATGTCCCCACCAATGCAATTTAAAGTCGCTCTGATGTATGACTTTCTCTGTCTTGTGAAACTATAAAACCATTACGAAACTGTTTCCACACTGAAACATGGAATTTGGGGGTAACCTAAATCTGTGCTCCTGGGCCATGCTCCCCCTAAATCTCTCTAGAATCACCTCTTAATTTTAAGATGAGAGCTGTGGTCTTTGCCTTGACAATTCCTTAGGTAGCTGGGCTGTATAAGCAAGCCTGATGTGTCTGAGCCTGTGAGTGCATTGGCAAGGAGTGTTCCTCTGTGGTTTCTGCTTCAAGTTCTTAAGTTTCCTCTGTGGTTTTCTGAGGGAATGTGACCCCCAAGTGTAAACCAAATCACTCCTTTCTTCCCCTAAGTTGCTTTCGGCCAGTGTGTTTTATCACAGGCCCGGGATGAAACCACAACAGAGGCTTCAAACTCAAGTTGCCCACTTGAGCCCAGGCCCCTGGGTGGTTAAGGTGGTCATGGCACCCAAACTTGAGGGTACAGGAATAAAATAGTTTTCTGTAATGTGATTCAGTCACGTGCATACTTGTCTGTATGTGTATATGCGTGTGTGTGTGTGTGTGTGTGTGTGTGTGTGTATGTGTGTAGGCCCAAGGACAATCACGCTGTTTTATGACACCGGTTGTACTGACTAGTTTAATGTCAACTTGACACAAGCTAAAGCCATCTAATCTAAGAGGAGGGAATTTCAATTAAGAAAATGTCTCCGTGAGATTCAGAAGTAGGCAAGCCTTTAGGGCATTTTCTAACTCAGTGATTGATGGGGAAGGGCCCTGCCACTGTGGGTGGTGTCATCCCTGAGCAAGTGTTCCAGGTTCTATAAGAAAGCAGGCTGAGCAAACTGTGAGAGGCAAGTCGGTAAGCAGCACCCCTGCATCAGCTCCTGCCTCCAGGTTCCTGCCCTCACGGCTTTTGTTGGCGACCTGTGAGTGAAATAAGCCCTTTCCTCCCATGGTTGCTTTCGCTCATGGGGTTTCATTCCAGCACTGGCGACCCTGACTAAGCCACAGCCATCTAGCTTACAGGCAAAGATCAGGGCATCTTGTGCAGTTCTGCCCTGGCTCCCTGTTTGTCCTTCCTGAGGCTGATGTTCCTTGCAAGGATCCCATTTAGTTTTTGATCAGATCAACCCAGTGAAAGGTTTGGGGCAGGGCTTAAATTCTTACCTTCTTTTCCTATGGAAGATGTTATTAAAAGCGTCTATTAGAGTCTGCATATGCTCCTCCCTGCCAGTCCTCCATGCTCCTCCCTGCCAGTCCTCCAAGCTCCTCCCTGCCAGTCCTCCCTGCTCCTCTGTGCTAGGTTTACTCCTGATATTTCTCCTTTTCTTTCTGACAATCTTGCCCCCAAATCTTCAAGTCTTGGATTCACCCTTCCGAGTCCCAATCCTCCACCCTTGCCCTCACCCCTCCCAGCCTGCCTCCACATTCTAAATTTGTGTCTGTTATGCCCAAATCCGCAAAGTCCCCCAAAAGCCAACAAGGAGACTGAGTCTCACATGTAAAAGCAAAGAGCTTTTATTTTATTCAAGTTTGCAAACTCAGTCTCTCTGCATGTCCAATGTATTGGAATAAACAGAGAGCCCTGAGCTCAGTTAGAGTTGGGGTTTTATAGTAGTAAAGGTGGGGGTGAGGGATTTCTGAGGTTCAGGACCCCTTATTGGTTGACATTTGTCTAGGGGTGTCCTGGTGAGTGTGTACGGGTAGGTGATCCTATCTACAGCGGTTGGAATGTTAGGCATTTCCTTTGGATGGTCTGTTCTTGGGTGGTGCTCAGGTAATCTTAGTTTATGGTCCTTCCTGCAACCAGGTATTGCTTCAGGGTAAACTACTGAGACTCAGGCCTCCATTAAATTTATCTATGGCTAAGTGATAATGGTTGGAAGTAAAGAACTTCCTTTGGGTGATCCGTTCATATTTAGCTTATCATGGCTGGCTCCTACATTTTTAGCTGTTAATGCTGTCTCCTGCAAAGGCAAGGAACAGGTTCCAGGGTGAAATGGAAACAGGAGGGAGTCTAAGAGCTAGCATTGCCCTAGGGCAAACTGAGACTCAGGTCTACCCTCCTGCTGACCCATCTTGGCAGGTACGTACCAAGTTGCCCTGGGAAGGCCGCCCTGGCTCTACAGTGGCAGTTTTTTATTATTCTTTCTTTTTTAAATTTATCCCTCTGCCCCTTCTATGTTGAGCCCATAGGGTAACTTTTGGGAGTGTGGATCCTAGGAATCGAACTCAAGGCATTATGCCTGGTGGCAAGCACCTTTACCTGTCTGCTCAGTCATTTTTCTTACCCTTTTATTTTGCCTCTGGGAGCCTTTCCTGTGATTGAGAGAGGACAGTGACACCGTCCCAGCCTGTCACCTCTGGTATAGCACTGCATGTACAAGGACCACGCCAGCTCATGTGTTGCTGGTGCTGCCTGAAGCCGTTGTGTGCTAAGAACCTGGTGAGTGCTGGGTTGGTTTTCCTAGCATGGGACTGTAGCGAAAAATTGGGGTACGAACGACTGAGGGACAGTTCCAGAGCTGCGCAAGTTGGGAACTTCTGCGACAGACAAACAAGCCTCTGACAAATGGTGAGTCTGAAGGAGACTGATGAAATCCTGCCCAACACCCACACCTCCGCACCCTCCAGCCCCGTGAAGGCAGGGCCCATCGTCAGCTTGGACGACTGTAGACTCTCCTGGGAGATGCATAGGGGGAGGGGGAATCGTCAGGATTTTGTTAATTGAGGCGGGAACACCTTCCTACTGTAGGTGACATCACTTCCTGTGGGTGGGTTCCTGGACTGTAAATGTGGGGAAAGAGAGCGTGCGTCCATCGAGTTCTGTGTCCTGATTGGATACAGTGTGGTTGTCTGCTGCCAAGTTCCTGCCGCCTAAATTTCCCCACAGGGACAAACTGTTCTCTAGAACTGTGAGTCAGAACAAGCCGTTTCTCCTTTAGGTTGCTTTTGTGAGAGGATTGTGTCCCAGCAGCAGGAAAGACCCTAAGACACTACCTCAGAGTCCTTGCTTTCTGTCCGGATGTGCTTGGAGCAGTGGGCAGATTGTCCTCCACTCGAGCAGGTGGGTGTGGATGGGTAAATACCCCAGTTCGCTTGCCCCCCCAGGGGCAGTCCTGAGGGGCTGACTCCGCCTAAAAACAGTATTGGTTCTTTCATCCTTTCCTATCTCACTTTCCACCTCTGCATGAGTCCATCCCTGGACCACATCCCATGGAAAGGATCTGCACCCAAAAGCAAGACTTAGCAAACCTCAGTGTCAGCTAGTTAAGGGGAAGCCGGGGGAAGCCGGAGTGGAGGCTGCACTACAGGAGGCTCAGCCAGGAACTTGGCAAGGATAACAAGCACATGCATTCTTCTAGGCTGCCACTCCTCCCCCAGGTACCTGGCTTTTCATCCTCTGTCACTTGGGTTCGCTGAGGCGTCTAGGTTGAGCCCACTCAGCAGGGAATGCTGGGAAGGGCATGGGAAGGACGGGAAGGAAGGGTAATTAGTGGGTGGGTTTTTTCCCCCTTGCAACGCTCTGTCCTCGAAAGGAGAAAAGCATCCTTCCCATAGTGCATTTCTTTTGTGCGCATGCGTCCATGTGCATGGGTATCATCCACGCAAGTGTGTATGGAGCCAGAGGACAATGTTGAGTGGTGTTCCCATCTTTTCTTTTTGGGGATAATGTCTCCTGTTGGCCTGGGTCTTGCCAGCTGTGCTAGGCCAGCTGGTTAGTGACTCCTGAGTGTCCCGTTTCTACTTCCCTAGGAACTGATAACTCACGCAGACCCTCACCCAGCAGTCTTATGTGGCTTCCTGGAATCAAACCCAGGACCTCATATTTGCAAACGCTCTATTCACTGAGGTATTTCCCCAGCTCCTAGAATGCTGTTCTTTGTATTTCTTAGGTCAGAATTGGGTCATGTGGCTGGCCTGTGCTGCAAAGCAGGCTGGGAAAGCAGATGGGCGGTCTTCCAAGCCCTGGGCGGTAGTTGGGGGCATCAGGGATATGTATTTCACAGCAGGGCGCGTTTCTTTTAAATTGGATTTGTAGAGATGGACAGGAAAACCACAAGCCAATTTATTAGTTCGCAGGGACGATACCGAGCCAAATGTGCTTCTGGAAAGGAGTCTTAACGTGTTCATGGCTGAAAAGTTTAAATTCTACAGCAAAAGTTTGAAATCCCTGTAAACGACAGAGATGAAAAGGTCGGCATTTCACTCTGTTTCCGTAACAGATGGCTTCCGGTGAGCCGAGCCCCGCATGTGTTCAGGGCTCCGCGGCTCCCCATAAAGCTGGCCGTGCTGTTTATGACATCAGCGAGTCCCAGGGTGAATTACTCCGGGCCCTTGGTTGCTTGCTCAGCCCTCCTGCCACCTATTATGTGTCTGTGTGTGATGCTGATAAGGAAGGCCTCAGTGGAAGAAACACACATGCCAGCGGCTGATTGAAAATAAAGTCTGGGACAGAGGTCCACCAGGGGTGCCGAGGACGGGCTCAGGTACTCAGTCCTCCGTGCACGAGTTGTCCTTGCAATCTGCCTGGAACCCATGGAAGTCAAAGGAGGTGTAGGCTTTGATAGTTGGGGATGTCCTAAGATTGAGAGACTGGCACAGTACATCATCTGTGTGAAAAAGTACACATAGCCTGCCGAGGTGGCTCAGCTGGTAAGGGTGACTGTGGCCAAATTCATGGGACAAGCTCAATCCCTGGGACCCACCTGGTGGGAGGAGTTAGCTGACCCCTCCAAGTTGTCCTCTGACTTTCACAAGTACACTGTGGCACACGTGTGTGCAGGTGTATTTGCTTGCACACACATCACATACACAAGAAAATAAAAATAATAAATAAAACTACATGTAGTAATAGGAGCGGCGGGGC
>NC_022033.1:9497270-9503032 GCF_000317375.1 Microtus ochrogaster | reverse complement strand
CTCACTTCCTCTTCCTCCCAGCATTCTGCTCTGTTTACTCCTCCCACCTATGTTTTAACCAATCAGGGCCAAGCAGCTTCTTTAATTGCTTAACCAATGAAATCAATAGATTGATATATGACACTCCCACATCAACTACACTATAAGAGGCCACTGCTTGCCACCTGCTGCAGGGAATTGCACGCGGACACCTCTGCAGTTCCTCCAGGAAGGCCTAGCTCCCCTGACCTGGATGACACTCCATCTGTCTGAGACTGGGAAAAAGTAGGTATCCCTCACTCCTGACCTCTCAAGGGTCAAAATGATCAGAATCAAGGGTTAGCAGAAATGGATTTTCCTCTTCTGGAATGCAACCAAATTGGGTGTGGCTTTTTAAAAAACACGATGTTAGTGGTGGCTGAAACATTCTTCTGAGCAATGAAATTTTTCTTGATGTGGTTTAAATAACGGATTGGAGAACAAGCTTGTCCCATCAATTCTACACAGTGCTTCAGGCTGTGAGTTATTTCAAACTGCTGCCCCTGTGTCTGACTTGTGGCCCCAGAACCTGTTGCAGAATACTGTTGCAGGTACTTATCAAAGTGCCACCTTGATACCAGGGAACATTTTTTCCGTATCATTAAAAAAAGGTTTATTATTTTTATGTGGATGGGTGCTTTGCCTTAGTGTGTATGTCTGTGCATCTTGCATACAGTGCCAGTAGAGGCCAGAAGAGGGAGACAGATCCCTTGAAAGTAGATATACAGAAGGTTGAGAGCTGCCATGTGGGTGCTGGGAATTGAACCCAGGTCCTCTGTAAGAGCAGTTAGTGCTCTTAACCTTTGAGCCAACTTCTCAGCCCTTGGGGAGCCTCTTTGAAGTAGATTTTGTCATCTCCTGGGTGTACCTAAATAGCTGTGCTCAGCATTATGGGTAAGATCTTCACAATATAGTAGCCATGCTTAGTCCACAGTTAGAGGAACTGTTTGGAAAGGATTAGGAGGTGTGGCCTTGTCGGAGGATGTCTGTCACTAGAAGTGGTCTTCGAGGTTTCAAAAGCCCATGCCAGGCCCAGTCTTTCTCTGCCTGCTGCCTGTGGATCTCAGCTACTGCCCTAACATCATGCCTGTCTGTTTCCTGCCACAATGATCATGCCTCCAATTAAATGCTTTATTTTATGAGTTGTCTTGGTCATGGAGTCTCATCACAATAGAACAATTACTAAACTGAATGATGGGCAATTGTAAGCTGCCTGGTATGGGCGCTGGGTACCAAACACATAACACCAGTCCTCTGAAAGGGCAGTCAGTGCTGCTAACTGTTCAGTGTCTCTCCAGCCCCAGGGCTATTTAGTTTAGTTTTTGTTTGTTTGTTTGTTTTGAGACTGGGTTTCTCTGTGTATCCTGAAACTGGCTATTTTAGTTTTAATTGGCATTAGTTATAATTATAGTTTAAATTCCAGTTCATGAATCTCAAGGGTTCCATAGCCACAAGCGAGTAGTGGCTGATGCCTTGGGCGGCAAAGACACAGGACACTTCTGAAATCCCAGAAATGGCCGGTTCTGGATCAGACAAAAACAAAGCAGCTACACCTCCCTCCTTGATAGAGAAACAGGGCGGCTTCCTCAGCCAGCAAACTGACACTAACAGTCTGGTTTAAAGGAAGGAAACAAGGAGCTGCCGTGAGAGAGGGGACTTACAGTTTGTAGGGCCCAGCAAAGGGCACCTGTCAAAAAAGCATTGAGAATCTAAGTCTCAGGTGGTGTAGGCCTGTTCTCTCAGCACTAAGAAGGCTGAGAACTGAGGAGTGTGAGTTCAAGGCTAGCCTGGCTATATACTGAGCCCCTCTTGCCTCAAACCAAATAAAGCAAGCACCGAGACTCTGAAACAGCTGTGACAAAAAGCGTACCGAGTCTGAGGCTCTTCCCATGTGAGCAGCACCATCAGTCTGAGAGTGACATACTGAAGTGCAGGGGCTCAGAGACCCACAGATATGTCTGGAGAATCTGAGGTGCTGAAGATGAGAAAATGCTGCCAAGGCAGTGGCGACACAACTTTCTAGAAGGCTAGAGGGAGGTCAGAGAGTGGGAGCTGGGGCCAGAGGCTCCGGTGTCCTTGCAATCTCTCTCTCTCTCTCTCTCTCTCTCTCTCTCTCTCTCTCTCTCTCTCTCTCTGTGTGGGTGCCTAATGAGGTTGTCAGGTTTCTTGGCGGTGGAGTGACAGGTAGTTGTGCTGTGAGTGTTGGGACCGTAATATTGGTCCTCTTAACCACCGTGCTATCTCCCAGCCCCCAACTCTAGTTTAACCCGACACTGTACTTTCTGAAGTACAAGTGTTTTAGCTTGGTGTAGGAGTCTTCCTTTTTGGAGTAAAACCCCCAAACCCCAAAAGACTTTAAAATTAGTGTATGTTAATGAGGCACAATAGTTAGCATACATTAATTATACATAAGAGTCATCCTCATAATATTTTCATACATGTGTGTGGTATATTCTGATTATATTCATCCTATTTCCCTCTCTTGTCCCCTTCCACTCTTACTGGTCCCTTTTTCCTAACAAGTCTTTCTTCTGTTTGTGTGGTGTGTGTGTGTGTGTGTGTGTGTGTGGTGTGTGAGTCTATGTGTGAGTGTGTGTGTGGTGTGTGTGCGCATGTGTGGTGTGAGTGTGCGTGTGTATGGTGTGTGTATGTGTGATATGTGTGGTGTGTATGTGTGACATGTATGTGTGGAATGTGTGTATATATGTGTGTGGTGTGTGTATGTATGTGTGTGTATGATGTGCGTGTGTATGTGTGTGGTGTGTGTATGTATGTGTGTGTATGATGTGTGAGTCTATGTGTGAGTGTATATGTGTGTGTGGTGTGTATGTATGTGTGTGGTGCTTATATGTGTTGCATGTATGGTGTGTACATGTATGGCCAATGACTTGATCTGGCTTGCTAACTGGAGGCTGGGGGAGGGGTTATTTCTGGGAGTCTGTGCTGACCAGTGGCTACAGCACTAAGGAAACGATGGGTCTTCATCCTTTGGATTCCTTTGGAGGGTGTGGGTGTCTCTAGGATGGAATTCTTAGGAGACAAGGTGAAGTCTCACCTGTTTTTTCTGAGGAGAGGAGCAGGAGGGCCCAGGAAATGACCTGCTTAGATTCACAGTCTGGCGCTCTGCAGGGGAGGAAGTCAGGTACGCATCCTCTGGGAGCCCCTCTTGGAGGCAGGGCTAGGCAGGAAGGTTCCTGACTGTTCCAAGTGTCAGAGAAAAGCCTTGCCTAGTTGCTTCCGCACGTGCTACTTCCCGGGAAGGTGTTTCATCAACAGAAATGCTGATTCTCTGGCTTTCTCACGCTAAATTTAGAAATGACATTTGCATTCCCGTAGATCAACAGCGCCAGCTTAGAAACTGCTCCCGGAGCTCAGCGGCCCAGTGAATAGTTTTCCTTTCTTGGCTGCTGGGAATTAGCAAAATTAGGACGAGCCTGTAATGGGGTGGATGAAGATAGTTTAATATAATGAATGCACCCTTTTAGGAGGTAAAAATGAATTGTACCTTGGCTTTCAAAAAGGCTGGGAGTGGGTTTTACTCCCTGTACTTTCTACCCCATTCATTTAAAATATAACTTTAGGGGTTCTAGCTAATAATCCCTGCATCCCCAACTCTCCCCTTCTTCCTCCTGGGTCTGTCTCAGTGTCTTTTTTTTTTTTTTTTTTTGTGTGTGTGGACTAAGTTTGAATCTGAAAGTTTCTTATTAAAAATTTATTTATTGTGCATATACATGTGTGTGTGCACACAGGCCACATTGTATTGTGGAGGTCAAAGGTGTCACCTGGGTTTCAGGGTAGAACTCAGGTCATCAGGCTTGCTGCAAGCACCTTCTACCTGCTGAGTCATCTTGCAGGTCCCAAATCGGAACATTTCTGATGCCTTATTGGCAGCTCAAGTTTAGAGAGAAGTTCCTTTTATCGTGCAGCTCGGTGTTTCTGGCTGGAGCCCTGGGCGCTTGTTAGTCTGTCTGATGGAGTTCAAATATTTGAGGTGTTACACTGACAGTTTTCCATCTTGGCAGAGTTCTCGTAGATATCGAGCAAAGGAAAAAACAGCTTGTTTCCTGGTCAAGAGGGCGGGAGACTGTCAACTCGCATCTGTCTGAGGGGTTGTCGATCTCCTTTAGGTGGTAATGGTCTACCACTTTCCAGAGTCTATGAAACAGTGAGCACGTGTCACCATAAGAGGGCACTGTGCCCTCTCCTCAGGAGCCCATCCTGAAACACTGGGTTTCCCTGTCGTAGGTAAAAGGATTTGTCTGGCAAAGGGCAAACCCATTAGGCATCAACATCCCGCATTTTCTTGCTGTTGCTTGTCATCATGGAAGCGATGATTGGAAAGCCCTGATTGCCCGCACGATCTCGACAGCACACGTCTCTAAGCATTCGCTTTCCAAGTTAGCGCTTTTGGTTTTCCCCTGTGCTTGACATGCGGGTGAGAGACCTAGGGGCACTTTCTCCGGTATTGTTAGGCAAGCCTGCTTCACTCTGTGGCAGTTCCACGCTGTGGACGTTGGCATCTGGGTAGAGCTGGCCCTGAGGTAGCAGGAATGTGCTTAACAAGACAGCAATGGCTAACGTCTTAAAAAGAGCCTTTATTTGTCTTCCCTGGGAGTGGGGTGTGTGTATCAGAATGTGCTAGAAAGTTCCTGCTGATAAAAACCTAAGTCAAACATACATGAAGAATTAGGGGATTTCAGAACTGTTGTTTTTTTTCCTAGAATACCTAAAAAAGTAGGATGTTTGTTGTTTTGTTTTGTTATTATGGACCCACAAGGCAGACATCAGAGCCCAGTTCATTTGGAATGTGGCCCACTGCGACACCATACAATCTTATCAATGGATCTCTTTGCTTTGGCAAATGGAGCCGGAATTGGCAAACCATTTTTATGTCCATGTTCCAGCCCCTGCTTGTTCAGGTGTGAGGGAAGGGTCTGGGACACACTCTTCTCTTTTTATACAAAATTCAGCAAATGGATTGTTTGCTTTAGAACCGCAGGGCAGAGTGGCCTCTGGAGGCTGCAGCCTGATGCTGTGCTGGCTAAGGGTTCAGGCCATTCTGCCAGAGTCTCTCTAGAGGGCAGTAAGGGTTGGTGGTTCTCTGCGGATCTTCTGAGCTGAGGGATCTTCTCTGGGCTGCTGCAAAGGTCAGGGAGGGCAGCCGCTGCTGCCACAGGGGGAGAGGCAGAATGTTCCAGAAAGGTTCTCTTAGGTCCTGTGAACTAGTATCTGGTGATGGTGGACAGAAAGGGCTTTCTCCTTTTCCCAACAGGACAGTTAGAAGGAGTGTGGTTACAAATACATCTACGTTCTGATGGCTGCCCAGGGATCCTAGGATGGTACCTTGTAGAAAGCTCATGTTGGCAAGTCCTAGCAGGGAAGCTGGGAAGGAGGAATTCATGCTCTTAGGGTGACCCTAGGGTACTCTACTGGGCACAGTCACACTCCTAGGAGACATCTGGAGACTTATTGATTGTTTTTAGTCAGAGAGAAGGGCTCATGTCTAGGGATGAGAGGATTCCTGTAGCGATGAAGAAGTATTGATACCACACACCAGCAAAACAGGGCAAGAAGCTGGCATAGACTCAGGAGGGAGAGAAGGGGAAGGGAGGGGAGGTGAAGGGACTTAGGGAGCACTAAGTCCCCAAACCAGCTGAATTCGGGGCAAGGTTTAGGTGAGGGGGCAGAGTGAGCTCGGCATGGTTTCTGCAGATGGGAAGTTTCTGAGCTGCTGGGAGTTTGGG
>NC_022033.1:9481740-9496849 GCF_000317375.1 Microtus ochrogaster | reverse complement strand
CTCCCTCTCTCCTTCCCTCTCTCCCCTTCCCTCCCTTCTGTCCTTCCTCTCTTGCTGCAGGCCCAGTGTGTTTCCTTGTGGAGGCTTGTCTCTGGTAACAGGGGTTTCCCAAACAGAACCTTAGTAAAGGGCAGACTTCACATGGGTGTTTCAGAGCTCAGTGGCTCTGGCTCTCAATCTGGGGTGACTTTGTCTCTGGGTGGTATTAACCATGGCGGGAAACACACTTAGATTCTATGACTGGTTGGGATGCTGTAGGCGCTCAGGAGGCAGAGACCGCTGATGTGCTTGCGATTGTTCAGTGCACAGGGAGCTGCCCTCTGCCCCAGGCCCAATCTGCTCTCAGTCAGATGGACACAATGCAGTTTCCATCCTTGCCTGCCCCAGGTCAAACATGGCCATAGTGTTTTTCTATCCACTAGCTGTGGTGCTGGGTGAGGCAGAGGCAGGTGAATCTCTGTGAGTTTGGTGCCAGCCTGGTCTATATAGGATTCCTGCCTCAAAAACAACACCAAAAACAGACCAAACAAACAAACAAACAAACAAACAAAAAAACCCATCGCATCCTTTGCAGATGGTAAGGACTGAACAATGGGAATTACATTCATTGTGTGTGTGTGTGTGTGTGTGTGCGCGCGCGCGTGCGCGCGCGCTCGCACGCTCATGTGTATCTACAAAGGATAGCCTTGGGTGTCTTTCTTCCTTAGGAGCCATCTGCTTTTGGTTTTTGAGACAGTCTTTCAGTGGCCAGGAGCTCAACAAGCTGGCTAGCCTGTCCGGGAAGCCTCAGCACTAGGGCTGTGGGTGGAGCCACTATGCTGGGCTTTTAGGTGAATTTGGGGTTTGAACTCTTGTCCTCAAGTTTTACTGATGGAATCATTCCCTCTGTCCCTGGACCTGTGTTCCACATGTGCAGGCTTTCTTAGGTTCTGGAGTGGTCATGTGTCAGCTCCTCAGTAGCCCTTGGCTCATCTGTGGTGCTGGACAATAGGTCTTGAAAGAGCACACACAAGGTCGCACAGTGCCCTGCTGGCCCATAAGCAGCTCTCTTGTTGTAGAAGATGTCGAGATTTATTTTATAAAAGATGTACTCACTTTATTTTATGAGTGTTTTGCTGCTTGCATGTATATGTACTGCATGAATATAATGCTCATGGAGGCCAGAAGTGGGCACTAGATCTCCTGGAACAAGAGTTCTAGACAGTTGTGAGCTGTCATGTGGGTGCTGGGATTTGAACTCAGGTCCTCTGCAAGAGCAGCCAGTGCTCTTAACTACTAGGCAATCTCTCCAGCTTGCTAATGTCTGTTTTTGGCCACTGCTTTCTGCATTTGCATCTGCCAAAGTTTGAGAATTAAGTCATCACTGTCAAACTCACAGTACTCAGGGGAGAGCGGAGCTTTCTGCAGCATTATGCCGCACCGCAAACTACAGCTAATTCTTTAAAAAAGAATGACATGACATCATGCTTTGATGTAATGTGGTGTGACAGACTGTGAGCTTTATTTCTGTGCGATCTCCTTAATGTAAAGCAGGAAATGGATTAATATAGTTTCCACTGCCCAGGACCCCAGAGACCGGATCATACACTGCACTAGGCTCAGCCGCGTGCCCTACACACTAGGGCAACAGCGTCCCACTGGGTGCCTAGATCCTGTTTGGTGTGCACAGTTTGAATTCCACATTCTTTCCGAGGGGTCAAGATGGAAATGAAGAGCGGGAGGGGGACGGGGCCCAGGCCACCTGATTCATTCTACTGAGTTATGTGATTTTAGAATGGGAATTCCCATGGCTTCGTGTAGCATGGCCTGCAATCATAGTTCATCTCATGTGAAAGGAGGCTGGGTTTTAATGGTTGTCTGGTTCTGTGCTAAGAAAACCTTGGAGAATTCCTATGGGTTCACTGATATGAATAATTTATTCAACCAGCATGTGCAGGGGTAGTGACGGCTTAGATGGCATGTATTTGGCCATCCCAACTAAGGCGTCTGTTTCTTGGTTCATACAGTGGGAATACATACAGTGAGAATTTCTTCTCAGACTAGCAAGGTGGGGGCGTCCTAGAAGGGGGTTGAAGTGAGTAGCTGGTTAGCTTGAGGTAGTCTGGCTGGCTTCAAAGCCTGCGGTCTGTGGTTATAGCTTCGCTAAACTCATGGTGAGGTGAGCAATGCCCAGTGGCAAGTTTAAAAGCTGAGGCCAGATGAACTTAAGCCTGGAAGCTCGGTGGAATGGGAGAAGAGACTGAGCTACAAAAGATATGGGAAGAAGTGTTTCTCATTGGAAGAGAGTCAGTATGAGCGATTCTCACTGGAGGAGAGTCAGTATGAGCGATTCTCATTGGAGGAGAGTCAGTATGAGCGATTCTCATTGGAAGAGAGTCAGTATGAGCGATTCTCACTGGAGGAGAGTCAGTATGAGCGATTCTCATTGGAGGGGAGTCAGTATGAGTGATTCTCATTGGAGGAGAGTTAGTATCTTGTTGGTCGAGATTGCTCAGTAGCATCTCCCTGCAGTCCTGTGTTGAGGATTTTCTTTTGTCTCTTAGATGTACATGGATGTGTACAGATTTGCATGTATATGTGTACATGTGGAGGCCAGAGGGCAGCCTTGGGTGTTATTCCCAAGGCACTGTCCTTGTTTTTTGAGACAGAATCTCTTACTATAGTCTGGAGCTGACAGTAGGCCAGGCTCACTAAGAAGTCTCCTGCCTAGCACAGTTCCTGCAGGTGAGTTTGGTTCTGTCTGCCCCTCTTAGCCTCACACCTACTGCGAATGCAGTCAGACTTGGGTGTGTGGTCTGTGGCTTTATGGAATACAAGCTGTCTTAGTCAGGGTTCTGTTGCTATGAAGAGACACCATGACCACGGCAACTCTTATAAAGGAAAACATTTAATTGGGTGCTGACAGTTTGGAGGTTCAGTCCATTATCATCCTGGCGGCACGCAGGCAGATATGGTGCTGGGGAAGGACCTGAGAGTTCTGCATCATGAATAGGCAACAGGAAGTGGTCTGTCTCACTGGGCATGACTTGAGCATATATGAGACCTCAAAGCCCACCTCCTTAGTGACACAGTTCCTTCAACAAGGCCACACCCACTCCAACAAGGCCACACCTCCTAATGGTGTCACTCCCTTTGGGGGCCATTTTCTTTCAAACCAACATGCAAGCATTGTAAACACTTTGGGGTGGCTTCCTAGGGCTGTGACATGTGGGTCAGGAGGATCTCTCTGAAGACTTCCTGCTGCCGATGTGGTTATTAAGGAGAAGCTGGAAATTATTTTGGTGGTTAGGGAAGAAAAACAAACTAGATTCACCTGTGTTCTCTGCAGGGTCTGCTTCCTGGCTGCACAGGTCTGGTATGGAGATCTGGAAGGTTCTGGGGCATCTTGTGTACTGGCTCTCTGGGAGCCAGCTAATAACTTCTCATTATCCAGCATAAATGAAAGAGAGTGGGCTTCCACCAGATGGCTGTTGAATTGCTTCAGGCTCAGTGGGTGAAGGCTGTGGGTTTTCCTGTACCCATCCAGCAGTGTCATGCTCTGGAAAGTGCCCACAGCCCCACGTGACCATGGAGGAAGAGGAACCTACCTGGTCCTCAGAGTGCTGGGAATAGAGTGAGTGAGTTGGTGAAATATGCCCTTTGGGGTTGTCTTTGTTTCATTTATGTTGCACTTATAAAATACCCTGACCAAAAAATAAAACTAAAACCAAAACTGAAAAATCCAAGCCAAACCAAACAAACAACCCCCTCCCCTGCCAACAAAACAAAACCAGAGAACAAATTATGGAAGAAAAGGTTTTACTTCAACCTACAATTCCAGATCACTGTTCTCTATTGTGGGGAAGTTGAGAAAGGAACTCCAAACAGCTTGTCACATTCCATCAGCAATCACGAACAGTGAGAAGTCAATGCTCGCCTGCCCGCTTGCTTGCTCAGCTCCTTCTCTAAACTTATACCCAGTTCAGGACCATTGGCCTAGAGCATGGTGCCACTCACAGTGGGCTGGGTCTTCCCATTATCAATTCATTTAATTGAGATGCCTACAGTCTAACCCCGGCGATGCTAGGTTGTGTCAAATTGGTTAACCATCAGAGAGGTCAAAGCCATTGAGGTCACAGCCTAGTTCACTGCCTACCAGATTGGATGTGACTGCGTAGCAAGTACCAGGCCAGCCCTCCCTTCCCCATTCCACTGTTTCTTTCCACTCCTTTGGTCCCCAGCTTTCCTACACCTTGTAGATTTCTTGCTTGCTCGCTTTCTCCTCCCAAGCTGCTGTTGTGGGATTGTCAAGGTGAAGACTTGACCTTCTGATGGCAGAGGCCATGAGCAGCCACCTGCAGTGCCTGCTCTCTCTTGAGTTCCTTAGATCTCCCAACGCCATCATGGCTCTTCATCAGTGTACGTTACAAGCATCATGCAGGCTCTGCATGATGAAGAGCGAGTGGCACTAGAGGCTGGTTTAGGGGAAGCGATTGGAAGAGCTGGCGAAAATGAGCCCACTCATGACACCTCGGCATGAAAGCTGCACTCCATGACCTCCTATTAGGACAAGTGTCAGGCTGACACTTATCTGGACTCTGAGCTCTGTCCATCAAGTTCTTAGTCTGTAACGTTGACTGCAGGGGTTGTGTGCAGTGAGGCTGTTAAGGCAATTGAACTGCAAACACCAAACAATCTGACGAAAAATTCAACCACCCAGATCAGGGAATGCAAAGCTAGCACCAGCTGCAGGGCTGGGTGACTGGGCCTTAGCAGACTCTGTGGTCACACAGCTGTCCTAGAGCAGCCTGGCTGAGCACGTGTTTTCACTGCACGTCCACGGAGAGAGGGGCAGAGGAGAGGAGGCAGCTGGGGCTAGAACTGGCTGTTCCTTGACTTGGCCTTGTGGCTTCGTTTCGTTCATGTGTTTGCTGGGCTCCAATGTGAAGGAGGTTTACAGGCATCCAGCGACAGTCTCCAGCGTGTGGTCCAGCACAGCGAATGCCTGTTCCCTCCTCTCAGGGAAGATGGTCTGTGATGGGTTCGCTAGAGACAGTGTGTGGGGGCACCCCCCCCCTTTGTCTGAGACAGGATCTCATATAACCAAGGTTGGCCTCAAACTCATGGCATAGCCAAGGCATGTAGTTTAGGATGACCTTGGAGTACCAGGATTACAACAACAGCAGGTTTTATGCAGTGCTGGGGGTTGAACCCAGGGCTTTATGCCTATTTAATAAGCCCTCTGTATCTTATACATGAACTATGTGAACTATATCCCTAGCCCATAACTCCTTTATAAATGTCATCTTTAAGAATAATTTGACCATTTCCAAATGTCACTTGTGTGCTACCCATACAACCCAACCCCTGGGTGTGTTGATGCTTCTTTGTGCTTCATCTTGTGCCTGGGCACACTCCAGCTTCAATTTAGTGTGTGTGTGTGTGTGTGTGTGTGTGTGTGTGTGTGTAACTAAAAGCCAGTTTAAAAGGGCCTCCTCCCTAAAGACACCCATCATCTCAGGGATTTTCTAGGCCAAACACTCCCCACATTTCAGCCTTCTCCCCCTTCTCTCTGGTAAACCAAGACATCCTCCAATTTCGAAACTTTCCTGTGTTGTGTGTGTTGAGCAGAAATAATATGTTTGTGTGCTTGGCATTTGGACCATCCATCTCATGTCTCCCAGATGCGTCTTTTAGTCCCCAAACATCTGGGTTTCCCACTTGCAGACAAATCCAAGATTACCCAAGAGTTTAAGTTAGACTTTCAGCTGCTTAAATTGCCTCACGCATTTGGAAGCGAAGGTTGTGCGATCATGTTTGAATTTGAAAGAAAGGCCATTGGAGGCACCTGCTCCATTGTGTAACCTTGATTTGACTTTGAGCGTCATCCAGATCTTAGGTCTGTCTTTAGAAAGAGATTTATTTTTATTTGTGTATATGTGTGCATGTCTGTGTGAGTGCATGCTGCGTGTGAACCGGAGACCAGAGGAAGCCGTCAGGTCACATGGAGCTCCAGTTACAGGCAGTGGTGAGCTACCTGATGTAGGTGCTGGGAACTGAATTCAGGTCCTCTGAAAGAGCAGTAACTGATGGCCGAGCCATCTCCAGCTCCCGAACACAGTTTTCACAGCAGTGTTTGGGATCTGAACTTCGTCCTCGTGTTTGCCCCACACAGGCTTTATCCACTAAGCCATCTCCAAGCCCGAAAGTTTAGATCAGAAAGTTGGTTTCAAAGAGAATGTACCACAAGATGAAGTGATGTGTGTGTGCTGGGTACTGTCAGCGAGGAGCCTCTCTGAATTCCAAAAGCTTCTATTATTTAACCAGCTCCTAGGAAGTGAGAAAATTTCTTTTTTATGTATGTATTTTTATTAGCGTATATAATTGTACTTGATGGATTTCATCATGGCCTTCACATACACACATGTATGTAAAGGAGCAGAGGAGATGTGGGACGATGTGTGGGGGAGGGGATGGGTCAGAACAAAGCATGGTGACACGTGTACGACCATGTCATCACGAAACCCATCAGTTATATGTTAACGTAAACATTCAGTTGAAATGCTAGTTTGTTTACAAGGGGAATGAGCCCAACTTCAGTGATTACATGTACAAATATGATTTAAAACTTTCACTGGCTCTGTTGGTTTCCTAGGGGCGTGGTAACAAAACACCTTGATAGCTACCATTTTGGACAATACACGTGCCCGCTCACGGTAGTGGAGAACAGGAAGTCTGAACTCTGTGCTACTGGGCCAGAGTCAAGATGTTGACAAGGCTGGGCACGGTCACTTATCTTTTACTCTGGTGGCTACTGGTCTTCCTTGTGGCCATATCCTTCAACCCTACTATTCCATGCCCTTGTCTTCTCCATGTTGAGATTCCTTGTTTCTCTAGGCCCAGCTTACTCAGACCTGAAAACTATTCTTTATTGTGTCAGGGAACATGGCTGGTTTCAGTTACTGGGATGTGAATATTTTGAGAGGTACATCCTTCAGCTCATTGTATGCATATGTTCAAAATGTCCACGGAGGAAGTTCTACCCCAGAATTAGAGCTTGCTCCTCAAATGTTACCACCAGAACTGCCTCGTCTTCCTCCTTCACCTGTCACTCTCTGGTTGGTGCTTCCCTTGAGCTGGTATCTATAAAATGCCACCAGACACTGTCGACAAGAGGCAGACTGGTTTTCCAGGTCAAATGCTTGTCTGTTTTTGTCAGTCAAGTGCAGTTATGTCTGTTTGTCTATGAGATGTCTATGGTTGAGATAGTGATTGCAGCAGAGACCTGTGGATTGCGAAGCCTTTGGTAGTTACTCCTGGTGTCACAGGGCTTATGGGTCTCTGCTCTTGACCGACATCCTGCCAGTTAGCAAACGGCAGTTGGGAAAAAAAAAACCCAAAGTGACTTATATAGAAGGCTCAGTCTTGAGCCAGTCAACCAGGGAAATAGAAATAAATCTCTAATAGGGTCTTATGTCCAATTCTATTTCTAGGCAAACCTGACTTAAAACACGTGCACTTGGGAGGAGGAGGCAGGAGGAGGTTCAGGAGTTCAGGGTCATCTTCGGCTATGAGATCTCTCAAAACACAAATGGGAACAACACCAACTAAACCAAACCAACAAACCAAAAACCTGCCCCTCACCGCAGACAAAGCCAGCAGACCAAACATAACAAGATCCATGAGCACCAGAGAACGAGGCCTTGCTTTCCGTAGATCTTAAGTCAAATTGCAGAGCAGGGGAGGATGGATGCCGAGCAAGACTAGAGAACACACCACCAAAAATCTTGCTTGGCAAGAATAGGGGTCCCCCCACTGGAAGTGGGGGCCTTGAAGATGTAGATGAGAGGGGAGTTCTGGCATCCGTTTGGATTGCCACATATTCCTCAAAGCAAACTTTGGGGGTACAGCCAAAGGACAGATAGAAGATGCTGGAAAGTCTAAGGGGATAGAAATAGCAACTGAGAGAGGGGGAGGTTCAGGGGGAGTGAGATGCAGGGGACCGGAGCAGAGTCACAGGAGAAGAATCTTAGAGGGTCAGGTGTACCGCTTAGGTGGGGGAGCGCTAACTCTGTCATCAGAACGGGGTTGACCAAAATGGCTTCAGGATCTAGATGTGTTGTGATGCTGTGTCCTCCCTCCAGCATTTAAGTGTCTCTCTTGCTCCAAACATTCTGATCCCAAGTGCAGGTCCCACCCCACTCCTGTCCTTTAAATCAGGATTTCTGAGAATGATGAAACTCTTCCGTTAAGAGCTTTGAACTTACAGGAGACTGTTAAAATGTGCTTAACTCTTGATCTTCACAACCAAGACGTTTTTAAATGCTTAAACCATTTTTTATCATAATTTTGCTTTTCGACAAAGTATTTTGAGATAATTTTTTAATGGAAGATGCCATATAAAATAAATTGGTTTGAAATGGCAGAGGCTTTAAAAAGATTATCATAGATTGATAAAGTGGGTCACCTCCTTACGTGTTTGGCACCATGCCCAGGGAGGGAAAGTTAAA
This sequence comes from Microtus ochrogaster, assembly GCF_000317375.1. Lineage (NCBI taxonomy): Eukaryota > Metazoa > Chordata > Mammalia > Rodentia > Cricetidae > Microtus > Microtus ochrogaster. Next base: position 9,488,360 of record NC_022033.1, on the reverse strand, counting down.
AAAAAAAAAGAAAGAAAAAAAAAGAAAGAGGGAAAAAGAAAAAGGGAAGAAAGACTCCAAAATTGGGAAAGGGCAGGGAGCATTTAGCTCCGAAAGATGAACCTGGTAATGTTTAAAGAGAACAGTGACCTTTCACCCCGCAAAGGGTGACCTTTGTCCTTGTGCCCTAAATGTATCCTGGTGTGGAACGCCTTAACACTTTTAGATTTCTGACACTGACAGTGGTATTTGTGTGTGTATCTTAATGAAGAGATAAAAACCACAGTGTGAGCGTATGATCGCCTATACTTAATATTCCAGAGAAGCTGGGGGAGTGTTAGAAGAGGTGACATAATAAGGACCTTGCCCCTGGGCAGTTAGTACCTGTCGAGAAAACTCCCCGGGCATGTCGCTATATTGATGCTTGCCTCTGCGCACATGGCAAAGTCTTTGGACAACAGAGACTGGGTCTCTTCCCAGCAAAATTTGTGTGAAAATTAGTGTATTAATTCAGTGTTGATCAGCCTCAGCGTTTGGACTAGGTGCAGATGTATGGGCAGTGTGTGCCAGATAGTGCCTCAGTCACACTGTTGGTCTCCAGGATCCCATGGAAGGTTCCGGAAGCACTCCTGGGCCTCAAACCCACCTGAGCTATTTGCTAAAAAAGATGCCGTCTTTCTGTAGACAAGATAGATACATTTAAGATAGAAAGCATGGGAGTTATGTACACGGTTTTCTTTAACAATTTTTTTAAAGAAATTTTTTTATTTGTATGGGTTCTTTGCCTGTGTGTACATATATACACCATGTGTTTGCCTGGTGCCTGGTGGAGGCCAGAAGATGGCATGAGATCTCCTGCAAATGGAGTCACACAGATGGTTGGGATTGGGAATAGAACCCAGGTCCCCTGAAAGGGCTCTTAACTGCTAAGCCATCTTTCCATTTCCCCCACTTAAAGTTTAATTCTGTAGCTCTTTAAGTGGACTTTTCTGCCCCACCAGGCTCCCGAATAACCATACAGAGACTTATTATTAATTATAAATGCTCTGCCGATAGCCTAGGCTGTCTCCAGCCAGCTCTTACTAATTAAACGAACCCATTTCTGCTCATCTAGGTGCTGCCCCAGTCTCGTTTACCTGGTCTACGAACTCCCCATGTTGCTTTGTCTGCATCTGGCTCTCCACGCTTCTGACTCCGTCCATCTTCTTCTCAGCATCTTCCCAGCCTGGCTCTCCCGCCCATCTCTTCCTGCCCAGCTATCGGCCAGTCATCTCTGTATTAACCAATCAGAGTAGTACATATTCACACCGTACAAAGAGTGTTCCACAGCTTAACTCTTCCTTCGAAGCAATCTTAGTTTCTGGCTGTTGACTCAGTGCTTCATCATTGATCGGAGTCTTCCCGATGATTATCCAGGGTCTCCAGAAGGTGCCAAGGACAGACAATGTTGTCAGGGCTATTTTTGTCATTTTTATTACAGGAAGAGAATGTAACACACTGTAGTAGATGGACCTTTGGGTTTTGTCATGGAAAACGAACCTTGGCTTGGATCAGCAGAGAAAGGATTTGCTAGACAATTCACAGACCGTGAGAATGCCACAGAAATCAGGAAAAGAGGTGGATTGGTCAGTGGAAGGGACTGGTGTCATCCAGAAGAAGAAACACCTTTGGTAGAAACTGGGACTTCACTCAGGAGCATGGAAACCGCCATTTTGGAAACTGGACGCAGCTCTCCAGTGCCCCTGGTACCTTTGCCTAGGAGGAGGTTTGTGACCCAGCTATAATTTTTTAATTAATTAATTTAATTGTGTGTGTGTGTGTGGCATATGTCAAAGACTCTGAAGCTGTCTTTGCTCCAGGGGAGTCTGGGAAGTCAGAATAAGGTGACAGTCAGAGTTTGTCTCTGACAACCCCCGAGTTTCCTAAGTGAGTCAAAGTCTTACACAAAAGGAGCCGTGGTCACAGGGTTGCTCCTCAAAGCCAATACAGTGCCAAGGCTTTGGGCACAGGGAATTTCCTTGGAAGGTGACCCTAGGAAGCCCAGGTGAAGGCCTGGGGAAGCTGAGGCAGGAAATGAAGGAATGTCAGCAGGGGATGTCTTCTTGTGGGAGTCCTGAGGACCTGCGTAAACACACGTTAGAACCGACCCAGGGCTTCTGGGAAATCTAGGGGCCGCATCCTTGCATAGCCCCTTCTCTGCTACAGTTAACTCATGGGGCCACCAGCGGGGAGAGCTGTGCTGTCCCCGGGGAGGCTTGAGATGGGGAACATCAGTGGCTCTGGTAATCTAAAAGGTTGACGGTGAGGGTAGACAGCCACAGTGCCTGCTGCTTTGGGCTCATTTGTGGAATAAGCAGAAACCAAACCAAACCAGCCGGCTGGGAACATCTCAGAATAGGAAAGGGAAGAAGTGCAGGGAGACAGCATCATTGGTCAAAGCACTTGCTTTACAAACACAAGAACCCGAGTTTGGGTCCCTAGGGCCCATGTAAAAAGCCAGGGGGTTAGCCAGGAGTAGTGGCAATCACCTTTAATCTCAGCACTACAGAGGCAGAGGTAGACAGATCTACTCGAGTTCAAGGCCAGCCTGGTCTATAGCGTGAGTTTCAGGCCAGATGGGGCTAAATAGTGAGACCTTGTCAAAATAAAACAAAGCAAAACTAAAAACACTAGTTGGGTGGGTAGCCCAGGCCTCCCAATGCTTGGGAGGCAGAGACAGGGGGAACCTTGGGCCTTGTTGGCCACCCAGTCTAGCTAAACTTGTTCAGGGAGAGACTTCAAAAAAGGAAAGGTGGGATTGATTGAAAAAGATACCTGATGTTGACATTAGCCTTCATACACATGTGTACATATACCTACAGACACATACAAACAAGCACACAGACAGACACACAAGAAGAAAGACAATACAAGTGTAAACAGAATTAAAGGCTAACTATGGCTCATTCATTGATTGCTGAACAAATACCTCCTTGATGTATCTGATCTCTATGAAGACTATATAAAATCCGATCGATGGCATGAGCATCATCTTCTTTGTTTACTGTCGATAGACATCAGCTAATACGAGGCCGCCAGACAGTGTTGGCTTCCTTGTCAGCCAGCGGGAACGTATTTCTATATGCCAATTTCCCCCCTCCCTCTTTCTGAGCTGTACTGATGAGCACACATGAAATCGTGACTGCGCCATTAGGTTTGATGAATCCATATAATTGCTGCACAAATATTTTGAATTTAATTGCATGCAATGTAGTTAACACTCAGTCATCATTGCCAATAAGGGGGGCATTGGCAGAGATAATTCAAAACAGTGGGAAATCCAAAATCATTTATGTGAGGCTTTGGAGGCCCACATTTGACGCAGGACAGCTGAATCACCTATGTAATTCTATTTTGTTTAAGCTAGGAGGAACATTTATTTTCATTCGAAACAAAAAAGCATGGGCTGATGGGAGAGAAGGGTTGACAAATACTCTGGGTGTTGGTGAAGGCTGGCACTCGAAGTCTTCCGCCCATAGCCACTTTTGGATAATGTAGAGTTCGCTGGCTGAAATCTCATTAAATCAGGCCGTCCCTCCTCGTGGCTCCTGCTTACTAAGCACCAGCCACTGTATTAAGACATTCGCAGAGATGAGCTCATTCCGTCCTCATAGCTACCACAATTAGGGGTATAGTGTACAGAGGAAGCTTCTAGAAGAAAGCTTGGTGGTTGTCATGTGAGTTTCTGAAGTTATTAGTTCTGTGAAACTGGTCAAACCATGAATGCCAGACAGGATGAATTTCCTCATGTAGCCATAGCAGTCACAGTAAGTCACTGGTGATTGACAGACGATGCTGACTCTGCGGGACAGGTGCATCACCCTCTCATGTCCGGACTGAGTTAGTTAGAACCTGTTCTGCACACCTGCAGCCCGAGGTCTCAGGGAACTTTCCAGAGCAGTGCCTCTTACACTTTTTAAGTGCTTCTGAGCTGTTTGGACCTTACTGATGTTGATCAGGTGGGTGTGGAGGTTCTAAGGGATGCTCATGGTGGTGACTTGGGGGGACACCATTGAGGAGCAAGGTGATGGATGCTTTCGGTCAAATGTTTCCATTTTAGCTTGTTTTCTCTTATAACAAGATTGGAAAAGAGGAGGTTCCTTTTCTTATGCCCTTATTTGCCACCCAAGGTCTAATACAGGCTTTAGATTTTCACAGATTAGATTTCTAGTCCCCTGGGCCCCTAAGATAGCCCCCTTCCAGCTTCCAGTATGCATGCAGTTATATTCTGAGAAGCATGGTAGGAACGTAGCTCTGAGCACAAAATCCAGGGATCTCAGCATTTCACTTAACTTTAAAATAGTTTTTGACTAGGCAGTGTTGGTGCACACCTTTAATTTCAGAACTTGGGAGATAGAGGCAGGTGGTGTCTGTGAGTTCGAGGCCAGTCTGGTTTACAGAATTAGTTCCAGGACAGGTAGGGATGTTATATAGAGAAACACTGTCTCAAAAAACAAACAAATAATTCTTTGATAATTTCACACACATGTATGATGTATGTTGATCATATCCATTTTCCATAGCCCCTCTCATTCTCTCCATCCTCCCTGTCCTCCCTGGGGCCCTGCTTCCCCGCTTCCTACTCTCTTGTCCTTTTTAAAATATGAAATTGCTGAGTTCCATGAAAGTGGCTCTCGTGAGTAGGGTGCGGGATTGTTTACCAGACCATGGGCCTCATGCCAGTGGCTCCACCACTCAAGAGAACTGACTGGCACTCTTTCAGCAGAAAGCACCCCAGGGAGGGGTGGGGCCTCATGAGCCCCCCCTCCAGTCCACGCTGGAATATCGATTGGCTTGGACTTGCGTCCTCTTGTGCTCCCGTGAATTTCTTAGTACAGTAGCCACGTCTGGTCTGGAAGCCAGCATTTCACAGCACCCTGCCCCTTCCTCCAGCTCTGACATCATGTGTAACACAGGACCGTTTAACACGGACCGGTTTCCGTCTGTGGCCATCCAACGTCTTGTATGCTTTTCCGTGTTATCATTTATAACAGTGGTAAATAGTCGCTGAAGATTCAGAACTCGGGCAGAATGGCTCTACACTCATTTGTCCCTCACAGGACACCGTAGCTCTAGTGTTTACGTGAAGCTTCATTTTGTAGATTAACATCCAAGGGTGGAGGGTCACCTAAGTGGACTCATGGGAGCCGAATTGGACTTGAACCTAAGCCTTCTACTCGATTCTTTAAAAATTGAAGTTTTGGGGTAGCAGATGCTGTGCAAGGATGATGGAGATGTTGTCAGGGTCTTCTGTGTTGTCCAGGCTGCCCTTTGAACTCCTGGGCTCTGGAGACCTCCCGTCCCCTGCCTAGTAGCTGGGTCCATAGGCATGAACCACTGTAAGTAAAAAAAGCAAAAGTAAGTCATAAAAGAAAGACGTGTTTTTCTTCAAACAATAGAGAAAAAAAGATGAAAGGGTAACCAATAAAAGCAAATGTTAATGGTTTTTCTTGTATACTTCTAGATGCTCTTTTGACATATGTATTTAAGCAGATTCACGGGCAGTCATGTTAAATTCTGTACATTTCAGAGCACATTATATATAATGTTCTTCAGCTTGCTTTTATTCCCTACGTGCAGTGAAACAGCACTGGCAGCAAGTTGATGCTGTCGTAAGCGACTTTGTCTAATTCTAACTGACGTTTGTGATTGCATGTTTATTTTCTGAGCTGAGTGGCCGGTCTTGTCTTAAGTATGGGTTTCCTGGGCTCATAATTTCATTTTTGAGCCACGGGCGCCTGCAGTCCAGACTGGTCTCGACCTCATTACGTAGCCGAGGGTGTCTTGAGCGCCAGTCCTCCTGCCTCAGTCTCCGGGAGCAAGGACTCTAGGTGTGCACTGTACCATCTCTAGGCACCCCATGCTCTGACTTACCAAGGGAGTGGGAGAGGAAGGAACCACGCAGCCCTCCAGCTCCAGGGATGATCTCGGAGGGTGTCTTAGGCTTTTGAATGGCCAACACCAAGCTAACTGATTCAGTAAGACGTTAACAGTATCAGCTAAACATATATACTCGGCCATTGGTTTTCTATGCGAGCCATGCTGTGATGGGCATTCTCTGATTTGGGTCTCTTTGTGTCCCCTCACCCCCAAATTCTTACATATGGAAATTCTAGAATGAAGGTTGTGGTAGCAAAGCTAGGTGCCCACACAATACCTGTTCTTTCCTCCTCCTTACTGACAAAACAATTGTTGACTGCACCAACAGGCCCTATTTAAGCCATGTCTCTGCTGTCCCTGAATATAGAGACCATTTTCATCACTAAAATATAAGTGGGCTCCAGGGATGGAACTCAGGCCCTTAGGCTTGACTGTAAGCCCCTTACCCAATAAAGCATCTAGCTGATGGCACATGGCATTCCTAATACAAGGGACCCAGTCACTGCCCCACCAGCTCCTGGGCCACAGAGAAAGGAGCCACCAATATACGGTCATGAACTCACAGATCTACACCTGCATCCAAGTCAAGACAGGAGAGGTTGATCCTTTCTTCTATCTCTAGGACCCAGGCCGGGCGGTGGTGGCGCACGCCTTTAATCCCAGCACTCGGGAGGCAGAGGCCGGCGGATCTCTGTGAGTTCGAGACCAGCCTGGTCTACAGA
>NC_022033.1:9473181-9481640 GCF_000317375.1 Microtus ochrogaster | reverse complement strand
GTCATGAACTCACAGATCTACACCTGCATCCAAGTCAAGACAGGAGAGGTTGATCCTTTCTAATATCTCTAGGACCCAGGAGCAGAAAAGTCAAGGGTTTCTCTCTGGTCTGGAAACTTTCTAGAACAGCGGCGTATGGAGCAGCAGAACTGGGTAGACATGCCTGTGATTTGTTTTTATGTCACCCTGAGGGTAGCAGAGGCCTGAGACCATTTCCAGTCTTGTTAATAACAAAAATATTAAGCCTACTATCTTCCCCCGCACCAATATGAGAAAGCTGGTACAGAGGGAAAAAGCCGGAATCTGCGTGAGAGATGTCTGCAGGCTTCCCTTTCAGTGTGCTGTGTGACAGGGGCAGCCAGGAGGGGAAAGAGAGTGGATGGTGGAATGGTGGGGATCCACAGGGGGGGGCGGAGTACTGGGGGTCTGCATATGGATACTGAAAATGCCAAGTTGCTCAATGATTTGTAGCTGGATTAAGAGCAGGTGCCCAGACTCATGGTGTTGGTGGTGGAGTTCTGGACTCCATAGATGACACGATCCTCGATCCTCCCCCCCCACGTGAATGGGCACGTGGTCACTGGACTAGTATTACTGTAAAGCCTCCTCCCTGAGAAACTGTTACTGTTTTCATCTCTCTTCCTGTGCGAGAGGCATTTTGTGTGTGTGTGAGAGAGGGTATGTGGAGAGGGAGAGAGGGAGGCAGGGAGGGAGGGAGGGAGAGAGAAATAGAGAGCAAGAGAGAGATCAAACAGATGCATAAACTTTATCTTCTAACAAGCTATAGCTCATTCAGTCACCCCAGTGCATTAGCTAGCTATTGCTGTATAACAAACTACCTCAATCCTGTGGCTTCAAGAAAGAGCAAACACTTGTCACCTCCAGTTAATTATAATCTGTCCTCAGTTTTCTATCTTGAGTGAGTAGATATTTCTTCATGCCTTCTCAAGAAAAGTCTAACACAACACCCAAAAATCAAAGTCATTAGAACTTCCCCAAACAGTGAAGCATCCAAAAGCACGAATCGATGAAGACATTTCCAATTTGATTGTAACAGGGTACAAAATGTGAGCAATGCTAGTACTCCAGGGCCATTCTAGGGGACAGACCTACTGTGTGTTGGACACTGCTTCCAATTCTTCTTTACCTTCATCTTGCTTCATGCTGGCCAGGCCAGGACCTCACAACCTCACATCTTCAAAGTAGCTTAGAGATAACTGGAATTCTCTTCCTCCTGCCTCCACCTCAGTAGTGCTGAGATTACAGGTGTGCACTTTATGTTGTGCTCAGGATTAAACCCAGCTTTTGTGTGTTCGAGGCAAGCTTCTTCTCTCTCTTTCTCTCTCTCTCTCCCTCTCTCTGTATACCTTCAGCTTGTTTAAAACAGTCTTTTTATAAAATCATTTTTATTTCATTTATTGTAGATGGATTATTCTTTGGGCCAGCTTAAAAATGACATGGAGACTTATTATTAATTATGAAAACTTGGTTTATCACTTAGACAGGTTCCTAACTAGCTCATATAACAAAAGTGAACCCATTTCTATTCATCTATGTTTTACCATGCAGCTTTTTACCTTCCTTTCGTTCTGTATGTCCAGCTCCCTCCATGTCTTGGCTTCTCTCTTGCAGCTTGATTCATCTTGATTAACTATTGGCTATTCATTAAGTCAATCACAGCCATATATCTTCACACAGTGTACACATAGCCCACAGCAATTTATCATCATCATTGTTACTATTAGTGAGTGTATGCATGTGTAAGGACACACATGCCACAGTGTATGTGAGGTTACAGGCCAGCTTGTTTCTCTATGTTCGCCTGTGGTTCCCAGGGGTCAAACACAAGTCACCATGCTTGGAGCTGAAGGCCTCTATCTGCTGAGCCATCTCACTGGCCACAAATTCTTCTGTTGTTTGTGATGTGTACCCATGAACTTCCAAGGCTTCTCCTGTCTCTGTTCCCTTCTCCATGGCAGCACTGGGGTTGTGGACATGTGCTATCATGCCTGGTTTTATGTAGGTAGCGGGATCCAGAGTCCAGTGCTCACACGGCAAACCCTTTACCCACTGAGTCATCTGCCCGACTCCAAACTCATTCATAAAATGAGCAGAAATAAATGCCTCTTAGCGGTGCGTGGATTGAAACAGGTAACATATGTCAGGCATACATCAGTTCAGAGTCCGTAATGTGTGTTAAGCAATGTTCCTGCTGCTCACCCATGGCCCATGGGAGGGGTCTGGGAAACAGGGGAGGTCTAGATTATGGGTCTCCAGTACCTACCTTGATGTCTTCTGCACCTGAAGGGATCATCTTTCCGAGATGTCACACTTTAGATTATAACCTAGTAGTAAAGGGAGCTCATGGGAAATGGATCATCTTAAGGACCTTAACAGCATCAGAGAGAATTGGCTTTCTCAGGCCCAATCTTGATGTGGCAATTTGAAAAGCAGATGTTTTTATAGTTAAGGGAGGTGATTGGCTTCCTTGGGTGTATAAGTGTGCTTCCAAAACACTTTTTTTTTCTCTCTGAGTGCGAGGTTGTGTGATTGCTGCAGATGTGCGGGCTGCTGGCTCCACTGGGCCTTGGAGCCACAGTTCTCTGGCTTCCCTTCAGCAAAGGGACTTACTTTCCCACAACTTAATTTCCAGGCTCTAATGCAAAACAGGCTCATTTGCTTTGACAGGCAACTGCAGGATAAACAGAGAGGGGCAGATTTATATAGTCAGCTAGCATTCCTCCTAATAGGAAAGGAAATGAAGGCATGTTACAAAAAAAAATCTCAGACACCGTGAGGCTTCCCCTGAAGAGTTTTATTGCCAAGGGATCCCAGAAAACAGAATGAGAGAACATCCCCAGAACACCTGGAGAAACAAATATTGATGGATTGACTCATGTCATCTTCTGCCAATAACTTGATGTTATTTGGAAATGAAAATGTCATGGGCCCCTCATCCCATTTTCTGTTAGGGCATTGTTGCTAGAGGTGTTCGGATAACTTTGGGAAAATGGTCACATTGCAGGACCTCAAAACAGCAGCTCTCCTGCCTCTGAACTTGAAGTGTTTCAGCTTCCAGCATCGTCTTCACAATGAAGGTGATTCCTAAAGAGGAGAATATGAGCTTCCCCCTTTCCTTACAGGCCACGTGTGCCTTTGCAGGAAAACAAGTTGTTAAAAGACAAAACTAAAACACAGATGTAAGAAGCCATGTTGGCTGGGTGTGGTGGTGCACACCTTTGATCCCAGTACTCAGTGGGCAGAGACAGGTGGGTCCTGTGAGCTTGAGGCCAGCCAGGGCTGTATAGTGAGAACATGTCTCCAAACAAATCAAATCAAGCACAAGCAAAGCAAGAAACCATCCTGTGTCGTATTAACATTGTCAGTTGTTTTTGGTATAAAGTCGGTAGACTCAGGGTTTGCAGGTTCCAAGGTGGCTCTGCTCGCTTAGGCCCTCAGCGTCAGTGTTCTACCTGCACATGAGGAGCCTCAGCCAGAGCTTCTGCTGCCTTTCCTGGCATGGTGGACAGCACCCTCACAAACCATGAGCCCAGTCACAACTTACTCCTTTAAGTTGCTCCTAGGAGGTATTTTGTCACAGCCATGAGAAATGAAGCCAACGTATTTCATATGAGAGGGTTTATAATGGGAACAAAATTTAGGATTTAACCCCTTTTATTGTTAGATCACCTGACTACACCTTTTCCTTCATAGATTTTCTTGAGACAAATAGAGCAATTGGACCCCTTCCTCTTTCTCCAGGACCTCATGAAACCCTGACTGGCTTCTGACTCACTATGTAGCTCCATCTCCTAAACTCCTGATCCTCCTGCCTCCACCTCTCCAGTGCTGGGATGAGAGCCACCCCACCCAGCCTGGTCTCTGGTGTCTCAGAAAACCGATGGCTTTGAGAAAGGTGGTCTCTTGCGTAAGCAGAGCTAGAGTGTGTATGGTCACCCCACGGTTGAGTAGCAGAAGCTGTTGGCTGAGGGTTGCAAATTTGAGCCTCTGGCTTCTCCCTTCACCTCTTGGGGTCAGTGCACACTCTCCACAAGGAAAGTGCACATCCAAGTGCACGTTCATTTATAGCCCCCCTATGAACAAAGCACAAGCCGGGGACATCTGCTCAGGAGCAGCACTGTAGTGTGCGCTGCTTGTGAGTTAAGCCCCTCCTCCTAACCTCCTCCCTCTCTTCATCTTCTCACGGTTATTGAGGTATAGTTAGCATACTCTAAATTACACATATTTAATTGTATGAGTCAATAAGTTTTGTCATATATATGCATGTGAGAAACAGGCTCCACAATCAAGGTAATGAGTAAGTCCGACACCCCAAACTTCTTGGGGACCCATGTGCTCCAGCCTGTTTTCCTTCTCTTCATGTCCTATGTTTTGATGAATTCATTTACTTTTTATCCCCTATAATTTTTTGAGATTTATTTTTATTTTATATACATGGGTATTTTGTCCGCTTACATTTCTGCATCGTGTACATGTGGTACCTTTAGAGTCCAGATGAGGGCATCCGATTCCCCTGGAGCCAGGTGTTGTGAGGCACCATGTGGGTGCTGGGAACTGAACTCTGGTCCTCTGGAAGAGCGGTCAGTGCTCTTAACCACTAGGCCAACTGTCAGGTCCTTCCCTAGAATTTTAATAGCATGGTGCTATTTGTTTGCTTATTTTCTTCTTTTTCCTGTTTTGAGGTTTATCATGCTCTTGCTTGTTTCTGTAGCCCATTCCCTTTTATTGCTGAGTCCTGTCTTGCTCTATTGTAAGAACATGACACAGCTCTATCATCTGTTCTCCTGTTGAAGGGCAGACATATTGATTTGGGACGATGGCAAATTAAGCCTTTATGAACATTGATACCTTTTCCTCGTCTCTTAATACCATTTTTCAAAGAGCAGACATTAAAAATGGTGTGTGTGTGTGTGTGTGTTTTGAATTTTTTCATTGCTAGGGATTAAACTTGTAAGAAGAGAGATGCTTGGTCTTGTTTTTTAAAAAATCTTGTCTCTCAATTTTTGGCTTGGAGTATTTAGACCATTTATATTTAGTGTGAACACTGCTCTTGGTCGTGTTTAAAACCTATCATTTTACTACTGGATCTCTGTTTGTCTCAAATATTCTTTGTCCTCATATTTTTTTTTTTGATTTTTCGAGACAGGGTTTCTCTGTGGCTTTGGAGCCTGTCCTGGAACTAGCTCTGTAGACCAGGCTGGTCTCGAACTCATAGAGATTCGCCTGCCTCTGCCTCCCAAGTGCTGGGATTAAAGGCGTGCGCCACCACCGCCCGGCTTTGTCCTCATATTTTGCCTTCCTTTGGATGATGTAGTAAATACATTTTTGTAGTCCTATGTGTTGTTACTTGTACTGATTAGGATACTTGAAATCATTCTTTCAATCATCACCATCTATCTTCGAGGGACACCGTACTGCTTCACATACAGAATAAAAACCTTAGTTACACCTTTTATTTTCCCTTCATAATTAAAATAACTCTAACCATGTGTTTGATTTAGATGGATTTGATAAACCTCAGAGAATGCAGGCATTATTCTTGCTGATAGGTCATTTGTCTTTTAAAGAGCTGCAACCTTAGAGGACAATCCTTACACATTTCTCCAGTAGTCATGTTCTAAGCTCCCTGACGAGTCCTTTGTGCATCTTAAAGTTTCATCTTGCACCATCTCTTTCCCATGGTCTGAGGCTTCCTTAAAGGTTCTATTGTAGTACAGCCCCGCTGAGTCTTTAGACACTCCATTTTTGTGTGGCTGAAAAAGATCTTTCACTCATCTTGAAATATATATATTTTACAGGGCATAAAATTCTTAGTTGCCTTACTACATCCTGTGCTGGTTCTCTTGAGAAATCGCTGCTGTTCTTGTTTTTGTTTTGTGTGTATTGTTCCTCTAGCATGCCGGGTGCTTCTAGGATTTGTTTATTATTTTTATTATGGCAGGGTGTGTGTGTGTGTGTGTGTGTGTGTGTGTGTATGTATTTGTGCATGTGCCACACACTCAGGTAGAGGTCAGAGGACAACGTGTAGGACTCAGTCCTCTCCTTCCCCCTTGTGGGTTTCAGGGATTAAACCTAGGTCATTAGACTTGGTGCAAACGCCCTTATCCCTTGAGCCATCTAGGTGGCCCATTCTAAGGCTTTGTATCTGTCTCTTGGCCTAAGCAGCTAAGTTGAGTGTTGGATTAGTTTTTTTTCGATATCTCTTGTGCCTGGAGTTCGCTGAGCTTCTGTAGCTTTGTAGTCTTCACCCAGCTGGGAACTCCCATGCTGTCCATCATCCCTTTAACTCAATTTCCTTCTTTTCTGCTTCCTTACCTGTAGAGACTCTAATTAGCTCCTCATTAGTCCTCTTGCAGTTGATCATAATGCAGTTGCCCTGCTCGGTTCCCTCTGTGGCTGTATGCTGATACACCATCTCCTGTAACGTCCAATCCCTTGTGAACGACATCCCGTGCTTTCCATAGCATGCTAGGTAGCGTTCATCCGAAGAAGAAATTCCTTCAAAAAAATGTATGTTTCACATCTTAGCTAAACATTTTCAATAAGAATGCACATTTATACACCCCTGGAATGAGACAATGCTGTTTCATGGTTGCTGAAAATAAAGTCCCAGTTTCTCCTCTAAAAACAGCATTTTAGATGGACGGCAAACATTAAAGAAAGACTTTCACAAGTCTAAAATTATTCAAATTAGCATCAAAAAATATAACTAGTGGTGCACACTTGTGGGCGTTTGGGCTAAGGCCTAGGATGGGAGGTGAGAACGTCCGTGGTTGTAGACTGATGGTGGCGAGGCTTTCGTGTGTTCCGCTCTCAGAAATACAGCTTCTTCCTCTTGCGCTCTCCCCACTCCACAGCAATAGGCATCACTCATGGACCACGTGATGTGGGCATCGTTGTTAGATGCTCCGACTGTGTTGACATATTCATCTATAAAACAGCCCGTGGGTGCGTGCCTGTCCTCCCAACACTTGATGGGGGGATGGGGAGAATGGGGAGAGTGAAGAGTTCAAGGCCAGCCTTGGCCACCTAACAAACTTGAGGTCAGGCTCAGGCTACATGAAACTGTGTCTCAAAAGAGCAACAATACCACACTATGGCTATGTAAAGAAACACAATTATTGAATGGATTTATATATTAAAAGGGGATTATCAGACTGACCCACAGGATGTCTCACACTGGAGATGGAGAGGCTGAGGACCTGGTAGCTGTCTGGTACGTGGTCCGCAAGACTGGATGTCTCAGCAGTCCCAGTCTGGTGCTGGAGCCCAGGAGGATTCTGGGAGAGCTGCTGGACTTCAGCCTGCATGGGAATCCTGAAGAACTCAGTCCTAACATCTGTGAAGGAATGTCTCAACCACGGGATAGATGAACTTGCCAGCAAAGCAGGCAAGAAACGAAAGCTGCCTTCTTCTGGAAAATATCTTCAAACAGAAACTCGTGGCTGCTGTTGTGAGCCTGTCTGTTGGTGGGCTGACATGAGGCATTGGTGTCTGGAGTCTAAATGGTGGAAGCTGACATGGGATTTGAAGTGAGGGTCACGCCGGATCCGAGTTTTGAAGGTCAGCTTCTCTGTTAGCAGCCACTGACAAAGCTAGTGTGTTAAGTAGGGCAGCTACTTAAGTTCTCAGCAGAGATTTATTCTCCCCCAAGTAATTTCACTGTTAGTCAGCATTCCGGCGCCAGCATTAGGCTGCGGCAATCTAGGGGGATTTTTAGATTTTTTTTTGAGAGAATGAATCATGGAGGGGAAGCTCCTGAGTAGAGCCAGAGTTTAGCTGTTTGTTTATGTTTTGGGAGCTGTTGATCACACTGCAGCAACGCTGGACCCCTGTGTTCGTAACAAAGAGAGAACAAGAGAGAAGGGGCTGCTTTTGTTTTGGTTGAATCTCTCTTAATAAGGAATAATGAACAACAACCGCTAGCTATTCAGTAAGCCAATTAAATTAAATTAGCTCAGCCAGGAAACAAAGCTGAAATCCTTCGGCTTCCCCGTTTTCTGCTGCCGACTCTGCGACTCTGCGGGTCACAATCCAGGACAGAGGAGTGATGCGCAGGTGGGAAGAGCAACCGCTTGAAAGGTTCCCTCTCCCCAGGGTAAACATTCCTTTCCTAGCTGAGGTGATTGTAGAGCAACCTTTCTCTTCTTTTCAGCCCCAACCAAACAGGTAGAATTAGCACCTTTGTGTCTCTCCCATGGCAGGTGAACGTTCTGGTCTGAGTCTGGGCGGTATTAACCAACCACCCTGCTCTACTTTGCTCTTCTCTTATGGCTGTGATAAACCCCGTGACCAAAAGCAACCTGGGAAGGAAAGGGTTGGTTCCAGCCTACAGCTTTCAGGCACTCCCTCACTGAGGAAAGTCAGGGCAGGAACTCAAGCAGGGCAGAAACCTGGAGGGAAGAGCTGAAGCAGAAGCCATGAAAGGGGTGCTGCTT
>NC_022033.1:9448730-9473081 GCF_000317375.1 Microtus ochrogaster | reverse complement strand
GTTTCTCTGTGGCTTTGGAGCCTGTCCTGGAACTAGCTCTGTAGACCAGGCTGGTCTCGAACTCATAGAGATTCGCCTGCCTCTGCCTCCCGAGTGCTGGGATTAAAGGTGGGCGCCACCATCGCCCGACTTCAGCCCGCTTTCTTAAACACACCAGGACCACCTGTTCAGGGGTGGCACTGCCTACGGTGGGCGGGTTTCTCTACATCCATCACCAATCGAAAATGCCCCACAGGCTTGCCTATAGGCCAGGCTGACGGGGAACTTTCTCAGCTGAACTTCGTTCTGCGATGACACCAGCTTGTGTCAGGCTGACGAAAACCAACCAAGACTGCTTCCCTTGGGATTTTCCTACCGCTGGGCTTGTTTGAGGCCTAAGCAGGGATAGGCCAGGCCAGGCCAGTAGTGAATACGAACGTTAGAGAGTGCTCTTGGTTCAAGTGTTTTTCTTCCCAGGAGCCTCCAGGATCTAGTTCTGGGTCTGTGCGAAGCCCGTGGCCTCGTATGGTAATGCTCTGTCCCACTGTTATTGTTAGGTGACATTAAATCAGTCAGATTCACGAGCAACAAGAGGTCAACGTCTGATTGAAATTCATAAGGTCAAAAAGGAAACTAAAAATCAATTTATAAGATATGAAGATTTAGGCTCAAGCTATATCCACAAGCCATAAAATTTCACATCCATAAATGTAAGAAAATCAGTTATTAAACTTGAGGGGCGAAAGAAGACTTATTAAGTTTTACACACACATAAGGCGGCTAACACATAATTTTAGCAGACATTACTGAGATCCTGTGTGTAATATAAGCGATGATGGGCTAAAATGCTAAATGGTTTAGCACTAAATTATGAAGTGATGTATCCCCGAGGTATTAAACAGATCTCGAGGCAGAGCAGGTGCCTCTCCAGCGAGACCGGAGCACGGCTTTAAGTGCGTACTGAGAACGATGCACTTCATAGGGAAGATGCTATCAGTAATATTTTTGCTGCAGGAAAGCCTGGTGTCACAATGACTAAAAGCTTCTTCTTGATAAAGAAATGTTCATCTTATTCTCCCACCTACCCCCCTCCCCTTTTAAAGGAAAAAAATTAACCGTGTTAAATGTTGTTCCCTAAGGTGCAGAAAGGGAACTCCGGTGGGATTTGGGTCTTTCCCTGTCTCTCTTCTTCCGACGTCTCTACATGCCTGAAATAGAGTCTGGGGTTAAAAACGATCAGTCCGCTAGCATAGCACACTTCATGTGGTGAGCGAACCGGTGATTTTGCTGGGATGGATGGGTGCAGGGAAGACTCTGTGGTGGCCAGCTCTGTACACATCACAGCTGTGGTCACAGCATTAACACATTCTCTCTGCCCCTCCCATTTAGCTCTAGTGAGAAAAGGGAACCCAGGACCAGCTTGCTGGCTCAGTGGTCTCCCAGCCTGACAACCCTAGTTCACTCTTTGGGATCCACGTACTTTGAAAGCAGAGGATTGAATCCCTGAGGTTGTTTTCTGATCTACACACACGCACGTGTACGCATGCATGCACACAGATGTAATCAGAAGTCGACAGAGAAGTGGGAACCCAAAGGACCCTGAAGGTTTGTTTGCATAGCCATTGGGGGCCCAGGTTGACAGTCACATGGATGTTTGCAGGTGAGCTGAGGCCAGTATTCTTGTTCACCTTAAAGATTTATTATTTCAAAAATGTGTGTGTGTGTGTGTGTGTGTGTGTATACATGTGTGTGCAGGGGCTTTTGGAAGCCAGAAAAGGGCATCTGAGGGCCTGGAACTGGAATTACAGGTGGCTGTGGCTCTCCATTTGGGTGCTGGGAGCTGAGCTCAGGTCCTCTACAAGAGTATGTAGAGCTCTTAACTTGCTGGGCCATCTCTTTAAGTCCTGTTGGTTATTTTAGACCTCATGGGTGTAGAACATAATTTGCACACAGAGATCTGGCATGCATGTGGTGTGGGACAATCGTCTGTATTCTGTCAATTATATTTTAAATAAATGCTGATTGGCCAGTAGCCAGGCAGGAAGTATAGGCATGACAACCAGACAGGAAGTAGAGGTGGGTCAATGAGAACAGGAGAATTCTGGGAAGAAAAAAAGCCCATTTCTCTGCAGTCCTGGTCCAGCCACAGAAGAAGCAAGATGTGACTGCCTCACTGAAAAAGGGTGGCTAACACAGATAAGAGTAATGGGCTAATATAAGGTGTAAGAGTTAATAAGAAGTCTGAGATACTAGGCCAATCAGTTTATAACTAATGTAGACCTCTGTGTGATTTTTTTTTGGGACTTAACGAATGCAGGAGCTGGGCAGGACAAAAATCTCAGACAACACACATGTGTGTGGGTGATACTTTATAGGTCACACCCGTGAAGGGCAGAGGTGGCACAACCTCAGGAGCATAATTCGAGAGTCCAGTGCTAAAATGCCCCATGTTCCTTGAGAAGAAACCAGTGCTAGAATTTATCAGCTGTAATACAGGACTGATTAATTTAACATCATCTCTGATATTACTTTATGAAATGATTCTCAGGCTATGGTCCAAAAGATGATTGGAATTTTTCATGACCTGGGCAGAAACTAATCTTTTTTTTTTTAACTTTGTGGAGGAAAAAAAAAATGATTCACCAGATAGAATTCTGTTCATTTATTTTCCTTCCTTTAATTTTTTCCTCCAGCTGCCCGAGAGGGCTAATAGTTAACTCAGTGGGTAAACAGAATCAAGTAATAGTGATGGAAATCTCAGCCGTGGAAGACCTTATTTAGTCTGATAAACATGTTTTAAGAGTAAAAGTGTATTTATGGTCGCTCTGCCGTAATTGAGTTGTGATTTGGGTAGAATTTTATATGGTACATGTCACTGTACAGTGCTGGTAACACACTGGGCTTCTACAGCCTCTGGGTGACTTGGGGCGGGTACTGGGACGGAGAGCAGCCATCACGCTGGAAGACTAAACCACACATTGTTGGTTTGGTGATTTATATAACCAAGGGCAGGGCTGGCTATGGCCTCAGGAGTGACTTTCTTTTCCTGCATTATTTTGGCACTCTGGTAGGTTTATTGCTTGGGGGTATGTGAGGCTGTTGGTGCTGCTAATTCACGCCATGTCTTAGGTGAGGGCTTCGAACTCTGTGAGGGCTTTCTATGCAGTCCTGAGAACTTTTCAGATGGCTTCTGCTGGGCTCATCTGCCCAACTGTGAACCAGTCACTGTGTTCATAGAAAGGCGTTTTGATTGGACAGACTGGATCTCTTGACTGCGTGTGTGAGATGGAAGGGGTAAGGAGGTTCCTGAAGGAAGAGTAAGTGGCTCTTCTTGAGAGGAGAGGACGTAGACATCAACTCAGGCACTGAAAAGGCCTGATTGAGAAACCAGGAATTCACCCTACAAGGCTGACTTTGCTTGGCATGAAGAAACGCTTGAATGAATGAATGAATGATATATTCCCTCGTGCTGGGGTGAGGCACCCAGAGCTTTCTGCATGCCGGGCAAGAACTCCACCAACAGAGCCGGGGGTGCTTGTGATAGAGAAGCACACAGGTTGTTACCAGGAAGGAAAGACTGCCAGAGTCCAATCCCCCTGATGACAGTTTGTTCCTTGTTATGGGTCTCATTTTTATAGCCAGGAGGTTTAAACTCTCCAAGTTCATGCCTGGGTCTTCCCTTCTCCTGGCCTGCAAATATACGCGTGACATTTGCATTCTGATGAGCCAGCCTGCGTTTCCCTGCCAGATCTTCCACAGAGGAGGAACACGGAGAGCCCTGCAATAACCCTCGCGACTTTACTGTCACATATATATCTCAGTTAACGCCGGCACGCTTGTTCTTGCTGACGTAACCTGAGCTAAGAATTTTCATAGCCGAGGATTGATCGTTCCTGTAATGGAGAACTGAAGGAAATATGGGTCCCCTGCTGCCTTCCAGGAGTCAAAGCAGAGAGGCGACAGGATTGAGGTAAATAAATAAAAAAAAAAAAATCAAAGCAAAACCAGAACATGTTCTATTTTAGGAGACACCATCTTAATTTCTGTTTTCTCTTAAAAAAAGGAAACTATTATTGCTTCAGAATTTCTTTTGTAATAAATATCAATGAAATTGTTTGGGAGTTAAAAACATCTGTGTTTCTTGGCTATGACTTTCAGGTGACGTCTTATAAAATTGCTCTGTAGTTTATTTGTATGCATTTTATGATATTCAGGTATAAATTATCTCACACCACATTATAAATTGTTATTAAAATGATCTGTAGCGTAACTAGCAGGGAACTTAAATATAACTGTAAAAACAAGAATAAAAATCTATTAATGCAATAAACCTACTTAATAAAAGTTACTTTCGTATTCAAAAACAAAATATTAAGGCGTGCTTCTGATCTGAAAGTCAAAAATGAAGGAATAAATTAGCAGAGGTTAAGAGCTTCGCAGCAGCCGCCTAACGAAACTCCCGGGGATTATAAAATTTCATGCTCTCATAATAAAAAGGATAAAGGATCGGATAGAAGACCACTGAAAGTTCAAATAGATGAGCATAAGAGAGAAGAGAAAGTCGGACATGACAGAGACCGCTAATGTGTGAAGGCTGAAGAGACGGTATTAAAGTGTTGGAGTCCGGAATTAAATGCAAAATGAATTCGGGGAGGAGATTAATAGAAAATTATAAAGGTAAATGAGTTCGCTTTCAGGGTTTCAGAAAACTTTAGATATCTCATTATTTTTCTTAGCACTTAAGGAGAAGCAGAGAAAGACAAATTAAAACCGGACGTAAGCCATATTGGAGTGAGTGGGAGAGCCGATTACTTGCTAACCCCATACCCGCCCCTCCCCATACTCCCTACCCTTGACCTTCAGTTGCTAAGTACCACATGAGAGCCCCCAATAAAGTAAATTCTCCCATGATCCTTTGCAGCCAAGTGGGACCGTGAATCTAAGGTTTTGTTCCACCATGTAGGAAATGAATTTAAGAGGCGGGGGTAGGTGTTTCTTTGCTTCCCCTACCATCCTTTCTGATACTTGGAATGTGTTTATGATAGCAGGGACTCCAGCAACAATTTTGGGCCAAGAGATGGTTCTGGGAGTGGCAGCCATATGGAGGGATGACAGGGTGGACGGAGCCTGATCCTTGCAGCTGTGACCCTGTTTCTTAGTGCCAGACCTAAGAAACCACCCAGTGTGATTTTGGGTTTCTTCTCCTCAGAGTAAAAGCAGGTGTTACTGGAGTGACTTCTGTCTGTGTCCAGTATGGCAGTGAGACTCAGCCATCAGCTTTGGTATTAGAGTTGGGGTCTTGGTGGGGGTGCCTTGGTGGGGATGCTGAGGATGTGACCCATCTATGAGTTGGTGCTGATGCCAGAGACTGGTCATTGTAAGACAAGGTCCACCCCAAGTAAAATTCAGCACGTGAGATATGCAGAGGGCGAGGGTACGGCTCCAGTTGGTGAAGGATTTTCCTCGCAGGCACAACGAACTGACTTCGGACTTCAGAATCCATGTGAAAAACGCAGGCCTACCTAGCACTGGGAGTTAGAGATAAGAGGACCCCTGGGGTTCGCTGGCCAGCCTGCCTAGCTTCCTTGGGGGAGCTCCAGGAGAGACTGCATCCTAAGGGAAAGATGGAAGACATCTGCGGAATGACGCTCAGTATTGGCACACACGTGCAGAGGGGGAAATCCCGGTGGTGAGGATAGGAGTTGGGTTTGGAATTTGAGTATGACTTTGCATAGAAGAAGCAACATTTTCGTTTCACTGTAGATCGGTACCAGCAGATGCTCTGAAAGGTTTGTTTTTCTCATAGGGAGGCGAAGAAAGCGGCAGTGAGAGCCAAGATGCTTTCCTCTGGCTTGTTTGTAGAAACTAGAGGAAGGTAGATAGAGTGTGTGGAGATGGGGGGGGGGGGCAGGTGCAAGCCATGCATGAACTTTGCCCCCAGGCTGTTTTACTTCAGCTGGCGAAGGGCACTTGGCACTTATTTGGTCTTCAGGAAACACCTCCCACCTTGGCTATAGGAGGTGTCTTTCGCCCTCCCTCCAGACTGAGTGAGTTTCCTTCATCCTGAACATCCGCCTGTACAGGAAGTGCTTCCAGGGTGAACAGTACTCATTTCCTGTTGGGACCACCAGCCTGCAAATAATGACAAGGAGACTTGTTATTCATTATGAAAGCTTGGCCTTAGAGTAGGCTTGTTCCTGACTGGTTCTTACAACTTAAGTTAACGCTTATCTTTTTTTTTTAAACGCTTATCTTTTAATCTACGTTCTTTTACATGGCTCTGCTACCTTTACTCTGTACAGCCCATCCTGCTTCCTCTGCATCTGGCTGGTAGCTCCATCTTCCTTCTTCCCAGCATTCTCTCTCGACCTGGAAGTCCCACCTCTCCTGCTTAGCTATTGGCCGTTCAGCTTTATTTCACCAATCACAGCAACGCATCTTCACAGTGTACAAGTATCCCCCAACACAGTGGTAGAACTTCCGCAGAACGCTTGGGGGAGAGAATCTTCTAGACTTTTCTTTATTCTCCATTGAGTCCCCACAGCATGCACCCCACCCCCGCCAGAACTGCCACTCACACTGTGGGTTCCCAGGTGCCCTCTTGTTTGATGTGACCTGCCGTTACACACCGGGCAGCTTCCTAGTCCCTCCCCTCCATCCTAACACGATGCTTATCCTCCGAACTGTTGTTAGTCATGTCCCGGGCACAGCACTGAAGAAAGCTGCCAAAACCAGTTTATTCATGGCTCAGTCGGTTTGCCAGTTCCTACCATACCCTTATGGAAGTGTTGGTTGCTAAGGCTGAATGGTGTGTTAGACTAATTGGGGTTATCCAGCTAGACTCCGAGTTTCTATGAGTTCCACGTCTGTTCTCATAGACCTAGCCATGCTTGTAAAATTAATATTGGCGGGAAGAACAACTCCAGATGCAGCAAAGATGGCCGGAGCAACGGAGGCCGAGGCGCCGAAGTTGAAGGTCAGTAGGAGACAGGAGAAGATGGCTTTTGATCGGAGATGAGAGTTTTTCAATAAATATGAATGGGGACTTGGCTATGTCTCATTTCCTGCACCTGAATGTGGAAGAACAATTATTTGGTAAACACAGCCGGGGAAGAAACAGTGTTTTAAACCGGAAGGAAACGAACAGGCTGTGTGGAAGGCGGAAGCTCATGAAAGACCTGTTCTTGACTCAGTTCAGACTCCCGCTCCTTCGGGCATCCGACAAATGCTGAAGGCCAGGAACTTTCCAGGCGTCCTCCAGGCCTTCGGAGCACGGTTGAAACAGCTCAGGTATCCAGTCTTGAGATATGAACCACTCCTGGGCTGTTAGCTGCTCCAGTGTGAAGACAGGCGTTGCCATGCCGTCACGGACAACCCAGACTGTGTCACGATTGTGTCACCATGTGTCTCTCATACATTGTCATTCTGCTGGTTCTTATGTTCTTGCACGCCAGGGCCTCAGGCCTATCTGCGGAGCAGCTCTGGTGAATGGCAGTGTCTGCACTTGGCCCTGGGGACGCGGCGCCTACCTTCACAGTCAGCTGAAAGCAGACACCCCGTCATGCAATTCCTTCTCTTTCTTTCTTTGATCTTTCTTTTTTTCCTTCTCTGTATTTGCTGTATCAGAGATTTAGGCAAATGCTCTACCCCTGAGCCACATCCCAGCCTCCCATCATGCAATTCCCTAATCGCTATGTCCAGCCATGTGCTTGGCATGTAGTATCCTGGTTAGTAACCCTCAGTTGTGTTGAGCCAATCTTTACTCCATGTACCCCCCTAAACCTCTCAAGCTTTATTGGTAAAAATTTCACCCTTAATTAGTGAAAAAAAGCTGCCTGTGAATTGATAAATTATTCACCTTATAAAGCCCTCTGAGATCTTCAAGCGCACTGTAAATAATTTACGTTCTGACTCGTGTGATTTCCAATTTGTTTATTAATGTTTTCCTGGAGAGAGAAAACAAACTAAGGGAATCGGCACTAACTTCCTTGGCAGATCATTTGGAATAAGATAAAAGAGGCTTCTTGTCTCTCTTGTGTGAAGATGTGGAGGCTTCTCGTCTCGTGTGAAGATGTTGAGGTCCAGTTCATCCTGGCAGTAAGCAAAGACTTCCCCTGAATGGAGCTGTGGCATTCCTGCTGTCATCGTTTATTAAATTCCTGCTGCACACAGGATAAGGAAGTGATACCTGAAGCTCAGGGCTTGGTGTATCCTCTCTACACCTGTGGTGGTTTAAGTGAGATGCCCCCACTTAGGGCTTTGGTACCCAGTCAGTGGCGCTGTTTGGGCAGGTTTAGGAGGTGTGGCCTTGCTGGAGGAAGTACATCACTGGGGGCAGGCTGTAAGGTTTCAAAAACTGGGTGCTGTTTCCAGGGCATCATCGCTTTTGCTTCCTGTTTGAGGCTCGATATGTTGGCCCCCAGCTACTGTTTCAGGCACCTGCCTCCTGCTACCTCTACTGGGCTATCATGGACTCTTATACCTCTGGAACCACGAGCCAATTAAACTCCTTCTATAAGCTGTCTTGGTAATGGCACCTATGAGAGCACAGAGAACAGGGAGCAAGAAGGGCCTGGATGTTAAGGAAGCCTCGCCCCACCTCCCAGACAGCCCCAGTCACAGCCATATCCCAGACTCTGATATTAAAGTTGGAGTCTAGGTCTGGTGAGATAGCGGGTAAAGGCACTTGTCATGCAGAATGACCTGAGTTAGATCTGCAGAGTCCACATAAAAAAACCAGATGTGGTGGCGTGCATCTGCAACGCAAACCAAGGCTCCCGAGTGCACGGGAGGTGTTAGCAGGAGAATCTCCCAAAAGCTTGCAGGACGCTGCATGACAAAGACAGCAAGAGAGACCCCGCCTTAAACGCAGGACGAAAAGGGCCGCCATTGTGGATGTAGGCTTCATGGAAGCCGCACCACCGTGTGGCAGACACCTCAGTCACAAGGAGCACACGCAAGAATCCCCAGCTGATGCTGACATTAATCGGCAAAATTAAGTGAGAATCAGGTTGTCTGTGTAGTCTCAGTCCAAAAGGAGATTGCAAACTAGGTAGAAAGGAGACGAGAGGAACTGTCTGGAAACGGACGATGCTGCTGCCTTCACCACGGCCCAGTCAGCAGCCCATTCTACGTCCTGCTTCTGCGTACAGCGAAGGAGCCACAATCTACTGTGACTTCCTCTGCTCTAAACACGGCTCTTTGGTTCCATCACTGAAAACTCTGGCGGACCCATACTAAGGGATGTTTTATAAGACAACGGGGTGATCCTCCCCAAACACATCACGGTCACAATAAACAAAGATAGACCAGGGACCAGAAAGGCAGACGCGAAGAGGACCCGACCGTGGCAAGGATGATGGACCCAGAAGTGGATGGTGATGATCGCTTGTTGACGCTTGAATAAGATCTGTCAGCTACTTAATCATGACTGTTTTGGTGATGCCTGTCTTTACCCCTGTTTATTTCCATTTGATACTCACGAGTGTTTGCTTTCATGAATGAATGTCTGTGTGCCATGTGTGTGCAGGGACTGTGGAGGCCAGAAAGCATCAGATCCATTAGATCTGGAGTTAGAGACCACCATGAGCTGCTGTGTGGGTGCTGGGAACTGAACTCAGGTCCTCTGGAAGAGCAGCCAGTGCTCCTAACTGCCACCAAGCTGTCTCTCCAGTCCCTAATTCCTGCTTTTCCTCAGGGGATTTGGGTCTGAGGATGTGGCTTATTGGGAAGAGAATTTTGCTAGAATGCACGAGACCTGGCCAGTGTTTTAACTGGGTGTGAACACTCAACACCTGTAATCTCAGCAGGTAGGTGGAGGCAGAGGAGCAGACGTTCAAGGACATATTCAGTTATGACTTCCAGGTCAGCCTAGGTTTCAGGAGACTGTCTCAAAAATGCTACCACAGCCACACTAAATAGTCGTTTGGTAGAGTAGCAACATTTGGGGAACTTGTGGGGGAAATTGGGGAGGTTCATTGTAACTGAAGGTTTCTCTCCCATCTGCCCATTCCCAAATAACCAAATAATGAGGCTTAATATTAATTACAAACTGGCCTATTAGCTCAGGTTTATTATTAATTAGCTCTTACAACTTAAGTTAACACATTTCTATTATTCTTTATTTTACCACAAGTCTTGTGGCTTGTAACCTCACATCTTGCTTCTTTTGTGGTTGCTGGCGCCTCCCAGACTCCTCCTTCTTTCTCCCTGTATCTGTTTGGATTCCACACCTAGCTATATTCTGCTCTGCCATAGGCCAAAGCAGTTTCTTTATTTACCAATAGTAATAAAACATATTCACAGCATGCAGAAGGGTGTCCCACATCAGTTCATGACTTTTGAAGCATTTCTCCTGTCAGTTTGAAATTATCTAACCATGAAACATTAAGGAAAAAAAAATCTTAAAACTGTACTTTACCCCCTAGTTCAAAGGTTCTCTTATTGGGGTTGTCCTTTCCCTGGGAGCTGAAATTTGGTAGCGCCTGGGAACAGTTTTGCTTGTCTCAGCTAGGGGTTAGGTGTGACTGGCACCTGGAGGGACACCGTGAGCATCCATAGTGTGTAAAATGCGTGTAGCCCCAATTTCACCCCTGGTTTGACTGGGAGACTGTTCTAGAATAGCTCAGTTTAAAATCTGTGGAATTGAGGGATGTCAAGAGGAGTCCAGAGTGATGCAAGTGTGTTGTACACCCTGCATGTGAGTGTTCTTCCTTTCTGTCTGGTTTCACACCGTGGGGTAAGTGAGTTCATGGGCAGCGGTGGCTCAGGGTTAGAGGCACCTGGTGGGGAGTTTGTGGTGGACATAGGCTGTCATTAGCAAACGGTTTCCTTTCTTTTTGCTGGTCCACGGCAGGCACACTCATCTGACCACCCCTAATGAGAATAGGATATTGCCTCACAGAGGGGACTAGCTGTCAACCGCTGCCTGGTGGGCTTAGGGAAGAACCAATCCTTCATTAATTAACCTTCACTTTCTATGTAGATTCACTCACTGAGATGCAGGTAATTAACCAAGGTCATCTCAAGGACGGACAGGGAAAAAACAGTCACTGGAATGAGGGAGAATGTTGGGTAGAGGGTTTGGGATTCTATTTTTATCACTGGGCAGAACTGTGGAATCATCTTTTCTTCGCTTGTAAAACTTTTTTTTTTCTTCTTCTTCTTCTTTTTTTTTTTTAAAGTGGGAGAGTGTTAAGCTCACCTCAGAACCAAACCTCAGGAAAGTTTTAAAGATTTATTAGGCTAGTTATACCATGTGGATTTCAGAAATAAATGTTGAGGGAAAAAGTTAATTTAAAGGCTATACATGATACAAAGAAAGAATATAGAATTATTTTAGGGGCAGGAAAGCATTTGGGGGCAGGACGATATTTTTTATTTTTAAATTTTATTACCTATTTGTGTGTGTGTGTGTGTGTACACATGTGTCCTGGTGCATGTTTTAAGAGGTTAGGTGGCAATCTTCATGAATCCATTCTCTCCTTCCACAGTGGGATCTGGGAATCTGGGGAACACACTCAGACAAGTGTTTTAATTTTCCGAGTCCTCTCATTGTGCAGGGAGTAGTTTTAAATGACTGCTGTCTCTTAGAGATATATGTCTCTTGGTTTTTGTTATTCTCGTCAGAGTGAACTACTGTGGAATATAGGTTTGGAGGCACACACAAGTGATTTATACAGATGAGAGTTTACTGCGTGTCAGAAACACAGCTAGGAATGCTAGTTTACTCACTGTCTTGGGCCTTGATATCCTCATCTGTTAAATGGGTCTAATGCCAGTTCCTACATTGATAGGAAACTACCAGCAAAGAACCCACCCTCAGGGAGCTGACTGGGAGACAGCTGCCCATTAAGTAAAACCCATAGTGTGCCCGGCACAGCTGCAGTGGTTTCCTGTCTGCCATCTCCCTTTTGGGTTAGGACATGTGGTTGATGTTTTTGTATCCGAGACACAGAGAAAAGTGAGCTTTATTGTCCACACAGCTGTTAGGTAAGGAGTCAGGAATTGAACCCACTATTCTGAGCCATCCCAGAGAATGGTGGGCTCTTAATTCATCTTAGATGGTGATTTCAGTGGCTAAAGCAAACACATTGTGGGATGCTTTGCCTGTGGAAGTGGGTCTTTGAGGCTCACTCATGGTGTGTTGTCAAGGTTACTGGCTACCGGGAAGCAGCACCACCTAGTGGGCAAATAAGGGATGACAAGACAGCCTTGCCTGCTCTTGAGACAAGGTGGATTCCGTCTCCTATCTTGGCTCCTAAAATTTACTTTGTAAAGCAAAAGTGCTTGCCATGCCATAGTCTCAAAGCCTTTCCCAGTCCTGGCAGGAGTATATTTAGGATTGAAGTGTTACATTAAAGTTACAGTGTTACAATGGAAGCCGGATCCATCTAGTTTGTTTGAGTCCCTTAGAGGAGAAGTATGAATCTTTCCGGCTTGCCCTGCTGAGCTCTTTACTTCAGCCATAATGACGAAATGCTTAATTTGTTAACCACATACAGAATCTGAAGCGGAGCCATTCGCTATATTTAATATCGCTTGCAGTTATTAAAGTCAGTTTTTATCTGTTTAAACAGGTCATTAAAATAAAAAAAAAACGTGGCGTCTGAGATGAAGGACTGTGTCCTTTCCCCTGCGATGTTTAACACACGCTCCAATTTCTGATTAAGAGGCAATGGGAGCCAAAAGCGAGAACAGCTTAACAGGCTGAAATCAGGTCGTGACCTGGCTGTGGTTTGCATGGTTGTTAAGGTTGAGAGACACCAAGTCACAAAAATCTCTTCAGCAGTTGGTATGACAGCTATTCCAATCTTGGTACCCGACTACTAGTCTTGGCATTTCTGAAGAGTCTGGACTTTTCACTGGTCTCCTCCCAAATACGTCAGTGACGAGGGTGTGCGTCTCATTCACTGGACTTTTGTTTCTCTTATTTGACTTTTTTTTTTTTTTCCTGTGTAACATCCACCACAAGACGGTCTGCCATGGTAGAAGCCAGTGAACTTTGTACAGAGCCTCTGGCTGTTAGGGATTAAATGTGAATTCCTTACCTTCTAGAAAGAACGCTAGCTATCTTAATCTTAAAAAGCAGTTGTTTTATTTTCTGTGCGTATGAGTGTTTTCCTGCTTGTATGTGTATGCACCGCATGGGTGCTGTGCCTATAGAGGGCAGAGGGTGTCAGATCCCCTGGAACTGTGAGCTGCCACGTGGGCACTGAGAACGGAACCCTGGTCCTCCACAAGGGCAACAAGCGCTCTTAACTGTTGAGCCATCTCGCCAGCCCTATCATGTTATTCTTTCAAAAATTGATTTTGTTAACCTAAAAATGACTAAGAGTGCTATGGCATGATTCTTTTTAATAAGTTGAATGGTACAGACATGCATAGACTATTTATTTATTTATTTTTAAGATCTATTTATTATGTATACAGTGTCCTGCCTGCATGTACACCTGCATTCCAGAAGAGGGCACCCGATCCCATTATTGATGGGTTGTGAGCCACCATGTGGTTGCTGGGAATTGAACTCAGGTCATCTGGAAGATCAGTGCTCTTAACCTCTGAGCCATCTCTCCAGCCCCATAAACTTTTTATTTCTCATTTACATTCATCACTTTCCCCTTCTGTGATAAGTATCTAGTAGACATTGGTCAGTCTGGTGGTACATGCTTTTCATCCCAGCATTCAGGAAGTGGAGACAGGTGAATCTCTGTGAGTTCAAAGCCAACCTGATCTACACAGTGAGTTCTGGGCCAGCCAGGGCTACACAGTGAGACTGTCTCTAACAAAACAAAACAGGAAAGATGTATTGGGGCTGGAGATTTCAGACATTCCAGTCAACTGGTCCAGTTGCTGGTGCTTCGTTAGATGAGTGGCTGGCTGAAATCCCCTTTCCTGTGGACTGTCTTGCAAATCCTCCTGCCTCAGCCTCGAGAGTGTTGGTTTACAGGTGTGCCTCAGCACATTTGGTTACTGCAGTAGAGTTTTAAGTTGATGCCATCCCTGTTTGCCAATGAAAACATTCTGGCTAGTGTGTGTATGCAACGATATGGTCTCCGAGAGCAAACTCAGATCCTCAGGCTTGGTGGCAAGCCCCTCCACCCACTGAGCCCTCTCTTCTAATAGAGAGACCCCGACAACGCCTAGATCTCGAAGTGCCTCCACCTCGTCTTCCTCCCGTAGTTTCAAAGCTCCTGCCTGTTTCCCCGCTGAATTTTTGCACACGGTGAGAGATAAGGATCCATTTTCGTTTTCACATGGGACTGTCCAGTTTTTCCAGCACCATTTATTAAAGAGGTTCTTCTTCTTCAAATGTCTGTTTTGGGTACCTTCATTGAGTCTGTGGGTTTATTTCTGGGTCCTCTCTTCTGTGGCATGGCTCTCTGCCTGTTTTGAGTCATATCACCCTCCTCAGCTCCCTGCTTTGAGAGCAGTTGACTCGGTGCGGGCCTCTGAAGGTTGGGGGAAGGTGAGGCACGGAGCATTCACGGAGGTGTCCTCTCTCTGCTCAAGCCTTCAAATGAGACCTCAGGGCCATGCGAGTCTTTACCGTGACGGAACTCAAGATACCCGGATACGGAGACACTCATTGAGTGTTTTGAGCCCTGTCTGGATCTTGTTCCTCATAAGCCATGAGATAATATACCTTTGCTGTTTTAAGCTATTGAATTTGGGGGCAGATTACAGTAATAAGTAATTACAATAATTGGTAAATATTGTAACACATTACTTTTCAAAGTGCAAAGGATTCTGGGGTTGGGAGATGGCTCCATGGGTAAAGGACTTGATGCCTCAATGTGAGGACCTGAATTTGGATCCCATGTATCCAGATGAAGCAGCCAATGGGTATAACCCATTGGCATGTCTGTAACCTCAGCTCCAGCTGGGGCAGAGATAGCTGGACGCCCAGGGCTCGCTGGCCTGTCAACCCAGCAGAAACAGTGAACTCTAGGTTCAATGAGAGACCGTGTCTCAGAAAATTAGGTGGAGAGCGATAGATGAAGACATCCAGTGCTGATCTTTGTTACACACGCATGCACACACACACACACACACGCACACGCACACGCACACGCACACGCACACACACACACATGCCTCCCCCAAATATACAGAATTCTTAATTCTAAAATACGAGGCCCCAAAGCTTGCCTGGCAGCGAGCACCTCTGTAATGCTTGCTTTGCAGTGCATTTATGCTAATTAGATGAGTGAGGTGCTCAGAATAATGGCCGGTAGTTTGAACTCATTAATAAGTAGCCGCTGCTTTCAATCTCACTGATGTTTGTCCCTTAGTCATTTGTTAATTAGAGCCGAACACAAATTCAGGTGTTCCCATTATCGCTTTTATGAACACATTATTCTGCAACCTGCTTCCCCCACCTAGCAATATTTTATAGTCTTCCATGTCAATATAGGTTTAAGTTATTTTTTTAATTAACTAAATTCCCCCCTGATCAATATTTATATTGTTTCTCGTTATTTTTTTTCTTTGCCTTTTTCACTGTGGACAATGCTGGAAAAACATCTGGAGAATATTTTCAGCTGAGCTGCGAAGTCAGAATCTCAGGTTTCCAGAGGTGTGGGGCTCACACACAGTCACTGTCAGTGTGTTCAGCATGCGGTTCTATGGTTTTGTGGGAGGTGAGGTCGTGGAGTCGTTCCCGTTGTAGTCAAGCCACGCAACCATTCCACTGTCCCCATACAAATTCAGTTTTCCCAATATCTTCTATTTCAAAAGGTAGCAGCTAAGAAAACACATTAGTGTACCATTTTCAGCCATCACCCTGTAAGGATCGCCCCCCTGTCCCCCGAAACATCAAAGGAAAGAAATACAGCTAAACTGGAAAGGTCTTCAATGACTCTCTGGCTTTTAAACCTTTGCCAAAAGTGTGTGAGCTTAATTAAGTTAAAATATTTCAAAGGGAGAGAGGTTGTAATCATTTGTTTACAACACACAGCCCGTCTTTGATCATGAATGTTCACTTTCATAGGCATCCTGTATCATTCTTGGGATGAGAGATAAAGTAAATTAACTTTGTGTAGGAAAAAGAAAGACAGGAAATTAAAGCCGTGTCGGAGGTGAGCTGCCCGATTAATAAGGGAACCGTGGCTTTACTGAGTGCCGGGCTGAGTGGGCTGACATGGGGAGTCTTGGGGCAATGGTATGGATTGCTTAGATGTTGCAGGTCAAATGAACCGAG
Organism: Microtus ochrogaster; assembly: GCF_000317375.1. Taxonomy (NCBI): domain Eukaryota; kingdom Metazoa; phylum Chordata; class Mammalia; order Rodentia; family Cricetidae; genus Microtus; species Microtus ochrogaster. Next base: position 9,456,901 of record NC_022033.1, on the reverse strand, counting down.
AAGACAACTTTAGAGACACATCCGGTGTCCCTCTCTGGCGTCCACATGGACCTTCTTGGTTCTCGAGGGGACGGTCTCTGGGAATTCAGCAGAGCCTGAGGCAGTACCCCGTCTTAATTTGGCTGGAAACCTCAAGGGGGGGGGGCTCTGCACCTGTGGGGACACACTGAGCTGAAAGCCATTCCACAGGAACACCACTTTGGCAATTTTTCTATCCCAAAGATTCTTGTTGGCCTTGAAGAGAAGGTGCATAGCTAATCTAGTCTTAGTGTTGAAGGCTCTGGGCTCCAGCCTCCCTCCCACAGCCCATCTCTGTCAAGATTTCCTCTCTATCCTGCCTTCATTTGTGTTCCTTTGATGTGTCATTACTGTTCAAAAGGGGTGGCTGGGTTGGCATTAATTACAAGTAGGCAGGGTGACCTAGTACAGCAGGCGGGGCCTGAGGTTTCCTGAAGAGAGGGGGAACAAGGGGCTGGAGAAAGATCAGACTTCACCGTGACTGGTGTAGGCTGCTTGAGAGGTGGAGGATTCAAGTTCAAAGCCCTCTTGGGCCACCAGGTGAGGTAAAGAACAGCCTGGGTGGTTTAGTGAGACCCCAACTCATGGTAAGCGGGTTGGGCATAGTTTAGTGGTAGCCTGCTTGCCTGGCATGCACGGGGTCTGGGTTCAATCTCAAGGACCACAAACCAAATGAACGAGCGACGAAAACTAAACCAAACACATGATTGGACTGGGAGAACCAAGCCTGATAGGCGAGCCATCATTTGCTGGCTCCTGTCCAAGAGCCTCTAGTGTCGTTACTGTGAACGCTAATTGTGCCCTTTGGGTTGCCATGGGGGGCGGGATGCAAGAATGGTGGCTTTGGGTTTGTCGCACATGACCTCACAAGGGAGGGTGGGAAATTGAGACCGCGAACCAAAGTGGTGTAGGGACTTTGAAGGAAAAAATCAGGTGAGTCGGTAGCTCAGATTTCTACACCAGGAGAAATCACAGATGAACAAAGGGCAAATGTAATTGTTCTTAAATTCTCACAGGCAATTAAAATTTCATCTAGTAAAATAATTAAACATTAAAAAATTTAGACGGCGTCTCACTGTGCAGCCTTGGGTGGCCTAGAACTCAGAACACAGACTCGTAGACTCAGGTGACAGGGAATCCACAGAAGGACCTTGCTCTGCCTCCCTTGCTACAGGGAGTGCTGCTATGGCTCTTGCATTTAATTTTTTTTTTTAAATGAAAACACAAATGCTCTAGAAGAAATCATGAGATAATTACTCTCTGACATTGGCCTAAGGTTTTAAATGTGACTCAAAATACATAAACTGTGAAAAAAAAGGGCTCAGTGCGTTAAATATACCATTACATAAACATGATCGAAAACACCAGAGTGAGCACAGGGCAGGCCTGGCACCCACACCGTGCTGGGGACTCTGGACTATGTCCACACTCATCTCTCTCCCTCGCTCTTACACCGGCCTCTATAATCCAGTTTCACTTAGTGGGGCAGCTTTGCCCTGCCCTGTTCCCTCTCCCTGTCTGTCCTAATGGACGGGGTGCTGTGGAGTTGTGAGTCTTCTGCCACAGCCCTGAAGCTGGGGTTCTTTAGGTCCTCGTACTGTGTTTCCTCCCCCTTCCTCTCTCCCATGAACCTTCAGGAGGGGTGGGGCTGCCTCCTCTCCTCTGCCTTTGTTATTCTTTGCTCTCCCCTCCCATTACCTTTCGGTCCTCCCCTTTTCTCTGTTGCTCTCCCACCGAGAGCTGGTCTTGTTGGCCCGATTTCCTTCCACCTCTACCCTTCACTAATTCAGCACATCCGGTGCCACCCGTGTGCCTTTATTTCCCCTTAGTTCTTGCAGGTGTAGAGGTGATTGTTTCAAATCATTGATCGCACTATTTTGACCGTGGGCCAATCCACCATTTGTCTGCAGTTAGTGTTCTACTCTGAGAGTGGAGCTGGAGTTGACTTATGCACGTGGGGTGAGGGTGTAGCTACTTAGTGACAACTTTAGTTAAGTCAGGAGACACGAGGTCCCCACCCTACTCCAGCCTACTTTCACTGGAACATAACAAGCACTTTCACTGAAAAATATGAGTGATTACTGAAAAAAATCCAACCTAACCTGAGGCGTGCAAATCCCAGTAAACACAAGGTAGCTGACAAATCAAGGCAGCGTGATAGGGAGGGAGACCAAGGAAGGAGGAGGGGGGGCAGGGGGGGGGGGGGGGAGGAGGGTACAGGGAGCGAATGTGGTCAAAGAAATAAACAATTTCAGAAAAACATTCTGAAACCCAGCACGCTACACAGTGACCATACCAATAAACAGCACCACAGGCAAAGTGACTCGTTAGTGGGTAAACTGAGGCACTGTACAACATACATCACAGATGGACGTTAGCTCTTTCAATAAAGGACCATAGTGACCATCAACCTTGGGAAAAATCTTTAATGTTATGAACAAACGGCCAACTGCAAAAGACATGAAGAGAAAAATCAAGAAGGCAGAAGCTGGAAGAATTTACGCTCAAGTACATTGTTCCGAAAGATGCATATTTTAAAAGTACTGTTGTCGGATACATGTGTGTGACATATATCTGCATGCCTGTATGCTGTGTGTATGAAGAGGCATGCATGTGGTGTGTCATAGCACGTGTATATGAGCATAAGCACGCACATGGCATGTCATAAGCATGTGTGTGAGCACAGACATACACATGGCATGTCATAAGCATGTGTATGTGAACACAGGCATGTGCATAGCATATCATAAGCTTGGAGGTCAGAGGACAATCAAGGGTGTTGGTCCTTACTTTCCATCTTCTTTGAGGCAGGGGTATTTTTTCCTCTGCACCCACTAGGCTAGCTGGCTCTTGCTTCTAGAGACACACAGAGAGATTGTCCCATCTCCCTCACATCCCGCCACAGGAGAGTTGGATTACAGATGTGTGTGCCACTACACCCTGCTTTTGTGTGGGTTCTGGTGATTCAGACCCAGGTCCTCATGCTTGTGTGAGAAGCACTGAGCCAACTTCCAGGCCTCCCTTCCCCCTTTAAATAGGAACAATCTTGATTCTGAATTCTGTTAATGACAGTCGAAATCAACCTAACTGGTACAGAACCCTTTCTCCAATGTTAGGAGACTCAAGTCCCCATGGGATGTTGATCCCAGGAACAAAGGAGACTCCTGGGACAACCCTGACATCAGGGTTCAGTCACTAATTCGAATAATATTTTTTAAAGGAGTGTGTGGTTTCTGATGGTGTCTGAGCCCCAGGGCATGAGCAGTAGCCCAGCTTAGGGGTGTGTCTTGGGGAGTCTCTTGGGTGGCAATGAGACATTGCACTCTGACAGTATGGCTGAGTCTGGAAGGTGAGGGTCTGATCAATGATGGTCCATGCAGGTGGCTGTGTGGAGATGTAATTTTCTACAACGCATGGACCTTCCCTACACCCATGGGATGGTGCTGTTGCTGTTGGAGTATCCTCACCGCATGGTGGCTGGGTTCTCACAGAACAGGGAGTTACAGGGCACAGTGTATGGAGTAGCCTTGGCTGAGTGAGTGCTCAGCTCTAGAAACTCCTCCTCTTCTTCCTCCTCCCCTCACCCCTCCTCATTCCCTCTTCACCCCCTCTCCCTCTTCCTTTACCCTTCTCCCCTTTTCCTCCTCCCCTCACCCCTCCTTCTTCCCTCCTTCACCCCCTCTCCCTCTTCCTTTACCCTTCTCCCCTTTTCCTCCTCCCCTCACCCCTCCTTCTTCCCTCCTTCACCTCCACTCCCTCTTCTTTCTCCTCCCCTTCCTCCCTCCTTTTCTTCTTCCATTCTCCTCTTCCTCCTCCTCATCCTCCTCTCCCTCCTTTCCTTCCCTCCTCCACCCTCCTCTTCTTCCTTCTCTTTTCTGTGTCCCGGAGTTTTACTGTGGTGCCCATGCTGGCTTCACACTCATGGTTCTCTTGGCTCAGCCTCCTGGGCCCCCACATTACAAAGCACATACCCACACCATGCCTCATGCCTATATGATCTTATATGGTACCCAGACGAACCCTGTCCCTCACAAAGTCCAGAAGACCAGGCTCATAGAGGCTGCCCAGACAGCTGGTCACCACCAGTGACTGGGTCCTGTGTTCCTGTTACTGCTTTGTGCTAGGTTCAGTTGTAAGAAAATAAGTTACTCTTTAACTTTTGGTTGTAAGGATACTTTCTCTCCATAACCCTGTGATGAGAGCTAGGCCACAGGTCATTAGAAAGAGAAGTTATCTCTCAGTGATCCTGAAATTCATGTCACTTCTGAATTCTTAACTATTACTGGGTGAGCAAGGGGAAAGTTGGCATTGTATGCCAGATTTCCACAGCTTGATTCTGCCAGGAAATCTCACCGTGACCTTATAAATCTGGGCCTGGACTCTCTAAGTAAAGCCAGAACCCCCTAACTCATCATCTCTACAGATGAAGAACCGATGGATGAGTTCACAAAGTCCCGTACCACAGAACATGGTCCACATCATCTTATCCTTCAAGTATTGGCCCTGATGTTCCTGATGCTGCAGGAAAGCTGGACCATCCTGTGGCAGAGCATCAGTGTCCAAGCACAGAGCATCCCCGTGAAGTCACAGGAAAGAATTAATTGCAAAATGTGCCCCCAAGTAGCTAAACAAAGTAACTTGCCACACTGGATTATAGGCGTTAAACCAATTACATTTCAGGAAGCGTCTGTCAGGAGTTGTAATTTTTATTTTTGGAGTAGTTAATCGTAAGACGTTTCTGAAAGTTGTTCAAGAGCAGGACTGATGGCCCAGGGAGACAGGCTTGAAACTGTGTCGAGAAACCATCATGGAAGGCTAAGAAGACCCTGTAGCGGCACCTTCACCCTGCTCACCAACAAACATTTATGGAACCCACACTGACAGGCTTTGCTGAATTATAATAATAGGACAAGATTTATTTTTAAGTAATAAGGAGACAGAAATATGGAAAGGATACAGATCAGTGGATTAAGTGTGTTTTGTGTGCGTGTTCCTCAATCATCTGGACCACAATTGTTGAGTAGGCAAGCCTGACTGGTCAGAGTGCCCGGAGCCTCCTGTCTGGTTTCCCAGCACGGGCACACGTCTTCACTACTGTGCTGGACACTGTACGTGGGTGCTGGGACTCTGAGCTCAGCACCTCATGATTGGGTGGAAAGCACTTCCCACTGAGCCATCTTTCCAGCCTTCCAGAGTTGGGTGCTCTCAGAACTGTTTAATATGATTCGATTCTCCATGGTCCAGTTTTTTTTTTTTAGGGAAATAGAATCATAAGCACTGATGTGCATGTATGTTGGTGGTGGTGATATTTTCCCAGAAGCAGCCACTTTATGAAAACACAGAAAACTAGGAAGAACTCAGTGTTTACCTACACCATCCCCATAGAGCTATTGGAAGGCGGTAATATTTTTTCCCATTCAAGTTTTTTTCTTAAAAATGCATAGAATTTAATGAAATTGTTAGCATACTCAGCTTGTTATTTTGTGAGCTGTTTTAAAAGCAATATCCATGATAATTTCACAGAGTCCTTAAACAAACTTAGAATATTTTAAAGGCCCTCGGTAACAAATTTTTGTTGGTTGTTGCCAGGGTCTCCCCATTAGGAGCATGGCCTCATCTTTTAAAGGATTCTCTCTCTCTCTCTCTCTCTCTCTCTCTCTCTCTCTCTCTGTGTGTGTGTGTGTCTGTGTGACACACACCAGTCTGTAGGAACGGGTGGAAATGTTTTAGTGTGCCTTCAGAGCAGGGCTCTTGTGGTTTTATTATATGCTAGGATTGACAAGGAATAAATCTTTTTTTAAAACTTAGTTAATTAATTTTCTCAAGCCTGGTCACATTTTCCCCTCTCTTCTTCCTTTCCTCCCAGGTCTCCCAGAATATATCTTTGGTTATTCATATTTCCCAATCTCCTTCATGTTCTTTGATTTCACAATGATTGGGGTCAGATAAAGTTGATCAGATTTTTTTTCCAATTTGAATGAGTGCTCTTTTCTTTTGTGAATTGTTGCTCGTGGTCTTCACCCCTTGTCCACAGGGACACCTTTTAGTTGTTTCTCTCTAGCTCCCCTCCTCGTGTGTTTTTGAGACAGGGTTGCAAAACATAGACACATCTTGTTAATACACTAAACTTGCATTTCTAACTGTCTTTTCAGCCAACCCCCTTGGATTTTCTAGAAAATTATCTCCCAGTTTGCTGATGCTTCTGTCTTATCCCTTCCAATAAACGTCGCCCCTTGACTGAATGAAGAGCTGATTGCAACAGGGAAGGGAGTGGAGGGGACCTATCAGGAGCCTGTGACAGCCAGCGTATGAGGGAAAGCATGGTGCCTGCCTAGAGAGGCACCGGAGGGCCTGCATCTGTGGTGGTGACGTCTGAGGTGTACCCTGGGAAGACCTTCTGGAGACAGGAAAGAGAGGGTGAGGCAGAGGCGGTAGGCTTAATCGCTGCTGAAAACCGGAAGCATGAAAACAAAGCTCCCTTCTATTTTAAAGGGTCGAACAAATTTCTTCTCAAGCTTTTATATACGGGTGAAAGTTGAGTTAGCTTCCTAACTCATGGTGCTGATTGATTTAAACTCATTTTGGAGAGTGTATTTAGGATAGAAGAAAGGCCGTGAGAGGGGCTGGAGAGATGGCTCGGCCCTTACATACGCTCTCTGCTTTCGCAGAGATCCGGGTTCAGTGTGACCAGCACACATATCAGGTGGACCACAGTTGCCTTTAACTCTAGTTCCTGGGCATCGAATGTCCTCTTTTGGCCTCTGAGGGAACCAAGACACCCATGTGGTGCATATATATGCAGGAAGACGCTCATAAAACACATAAAATAAAATATGTCTAAAAATACTATGCCTCATTTACAAAATCCACTCTTTTTTGTTTGTTTGTACTTTTGGTTTTGTCTGTTGTTTTGAGACAGACACACATGAAATCTCATGCAAGTCTAGAACTCTCTATGTAGTCCAGACTGGCCTCAAACTCCTAACAGTCTTCCTGCCTCAGCCTTTTGGGTGCCATCATATCCAGCTCAAAGTCACTTTTGAAAGGTCAGTTAAGATGACAGGCATTCATCCCTTAGATGATTTGAAATGGGTTCTGGGGCTGGGTGAGCCCCAATTGGGAGAGAGCCACTTGTTTTTGAAGGTGCTGTGGGCAGAGGGGCCAGGTGGTTCTAAGCCTTTGTTCCTGTAGGTTTCTGCTGTGAGCTCTTCTGCCTGGTGTTCGCGGCAGGATGAAATTCTTCTCACTGGCATGTGCCATCACATCCCAGGAGACTGGCATCAGCACCGATGATTGATTGTTTTGTCTCCTAGTAAGCTTTGAGAGTATATGAAAATATACCTCTCCATAAAATAAAGCTGAAACATGAAGGGGCTGCTTGTTGGTTCCCAACCACCCCAGCTAGCTTAGCCCTGAAATAACCACACAGAAACCGTATTAATTAAATCTCTGCTTGGCCCATTAGCTCTACCTTCTTATTGGCTAACTCTTACATCTTAATTTAACCCATTTCTACTAATCTGTGTATCGCCACATGGTTGTGGCTTACTGGCAAGGTTCTGTGTCTGACTCTGGCCACAGATCCATGGCATCTCTCTCTCACTCTGCCCTTCTTTCTTCCCAACATTCCGTTCTGTCTTCCTTTCCTACCTAAATTCTGACCCATCAACAGGCCAAGGCAGTTTTTTTTTATTCATTAATGGTAATCACAGCACACAGAGGGGACTCCCATATCACCTCCCCTTTTCTGTTTAAACAAAAAGGAAGGTTTTAACTTTAACATAGTAAAATTACATATAATAAAACATATATAAGCAATAACTACAGTTGCAATATTTATATCTACTTTATCTTTTATTATAACTAAGGAAAACTATAACTATAACTATAAATTCTTCAACTCTATCAAAGACTCCAGAAGGATATAATATTACCTAAGTAAACAGGAAGTACCTCATAAGCAACTTCCAAAACTCTAGAATTGACAGAGACATCTTGCTGCCTGTACAATCACTTAAAGTTCTTTTGTACCACTGGGGCATCCATCATCAGCCTCCAGGCCCATAGTGCCCAGAAGACTTTTCCATGAAGCAGGAAATTTCAAAGACAGTTCTGCCTATATTGGCAGTTTGCTAGTCATTTTCTTCTGTATA
>NC_022033.1:9436508-9448620 GCF_000317375.1 Microtus ochrogaster | reverse complement strand
TTTTTTACAGCATACCATGAAGCAGTTCAGGCAAAAGAAGTTTCTTGCCCAAATGGCTAACCAACTCCATAAGGAGTCTCTTCAATGCTCATCATCCTCTTGAAGTAGCTTGGTGCTGCCAGGAGCAGATGTGTCTCACTGTCATGAAAAGTCTTAAGTTCTTAAACAATTTAAATGCCATATTCTGAAGGTGTCTGAAAGATTTGAAGAATACCTATCTAACGAACTGTATCTCTATACATCTAGAAAAATCTAACTAACATGACTACAAGCTTGACTATTATAGATGATTATCTATTAACCTATAATTCCTAATTACATATTACATTTTTAAATGAGCTACACAATCAATACCTTAATCAAGATCAGAAATACATGTACATATAACAAAATTGACCTTAAATTTGTATCAGTAAACCAAGATCCATATCAAAGCAAATTATTCATCTCACTATCATAAAGCTTGCCATTTCTGTCGTCATCTTAGGCTGGTCTGGAACTCACTCTTAGCTCTGGCTAACCCTGAACTCTCGTGACTCTCCTGCCTTAGCCTCCCCAGTACTGAGTTTACAGGTATGAGCTTCCATGAGCTCAGAATTTCTACTGTTTGTATTTGTGTGTGTGTGTGTGTATGGATGAGTGTGTATGAGTATGTGTGAGTGTGTGTATGTGTGTGTGTGTGTGTGTGTGTGTGTGTGTGTGTGTATGTAGGGTATAACATCACATAACTTGGAGTGGTTGTGAAATCCAGAAGAAGAAATTGAATAACCTTGACTAGAGTTAGGTATTTCTGAGCTGCCTGAAGTAGGTGCTGGGAACTGAACTCGGGTCCTCTAGAAGAGTAGCCAGTGTTCTCAAGTGCAGGCTATGTTAATGTAAAACTATGTCCCTAAGTTTGAATTTAACTTCGAGATAATTGTGTGTATGTGTGCATGTGTGTTGAGTTATGCATTTTGATTTTCTTTTTCACTATGTCATTGGGATATTTTTAGTATTTATTTTGTATTTGGTCAATTTATTAAACTTTTATTTCTAACTGTTTTTCAGCCAAATACCTTGGATCTTCTAGAAAATTATCATTGAATCCCCTAATACTTCTGTCTTGAACTTTTCTTTTTTTTCTTTCAGTTTATTTATATGATGGATTACATTGATAGATTTGTGTATGTTGAACCAGCCCTACATCTCTGGGATGAAGCCTACTTGATCATAATGGATAATTTTTTTTAATTAAAAATTTCCACCTCCTCCCATTTTCCTCCCCCCCTGTCTTGAACTTTTCAATAATTGTGTGTCAAATTATTTCTTAATATGACTTTATCAATCATTCTCTCCAGGAAAGATATTCAGTAGTATTGGCCAAAAATGCTTTTAACTCTGTCTTTATTTTTGGGTTTTATAGGGCTGTTGTTAAGATTTTATAAGTTTGACTTTATGTGGAGATTTGAAAGAGTTGTCTTTCTTTTGGAAGTTAGCTTTCATCTTAAGTTTATTAAGAATATGTTATGATTCAACGAGAAGTTTCTCTTGAATGGCTGTCATTGCTCTTCAGATGGCTGTGATAAAGACTCCAGCTTTCTCCTGGTTGAGGTCTGTATTCTAAAGTTCATTGGAGCTCCAGCACTAATAGTTTTTAGAAAGCATTTGCTTTTGTTTTAAATATGAAGCTTCCCATGTAAAGTGCTCACCGATTCCCTTATGTGCTTCAGTCGGGTCCTGCAGAGGATCCAGCGTGCTCTGTGAAGACCTCAATCTTCTTCCAGGTGGGGTTTAGCAGTTTAGGGGAAAACCAGAGGCAAGTGAGGATTCAGAATCTGAGAGGTGTTTCAACTGCTCAGGGTTCTCCATTGCAGAACAAAGCTTCAGTTTTCTGTGTGTCTGCATCTATGTGATGTGTGTGTGTGTGTGTGTGTGTGTGTATATATATATATATATATATATATATATATATATATATATATATATATATATATATATATATGAATATGTAACCAAGCTTCTTAACTCCCAATTCCCTTGATGGGAAAGGACTGTCCCTGGCTAGTGAGCCACGTACCCACGTGACTCAGTAGCACATCTGGACGGAGTGATCACTTGCAAATGCTTTTCCTGAGCATCTGTTTCATCGAAATAAAGGGAGTTCTCACAAACACAGTGCAGCCATGGTTACTGAACCCTTTGAATCTGCATCTCTCCATGGGCACGGACAGGATTCTCTTTGAGAAGAAGATCAGCCATCTCCAGACGTTCCCTCCCTAGAACAGTACTTTATAGAAATAAATGGGTTTCCAGGATGTTGAATGTGTCATAGAAAAACCAAGTAAGATCTCTCAGCTTGTCACAAAGCCTGGACTTTCAGGGTGACATGAGAAGTCACTTCACAATGTCAGGAGGAAGACTGTATAACAGAAACTGAAGCCCGAAAAATAAGAAAGGGGAAGGGCCGCATGCCCTGCTCCACTGCCAGTGTTCTGTGCTGTGCTCGCCTCTCTGCCATGGGAACACCATTGAGTCCCAGGTAACAGATGGTACATGGTCAAGTTTATAGCCATCTCTAGGTTCATCTGACTACAGAAACATCACAGCCTCATGGAGGTGTGCATACAGACCCATGAAGTGGTAAATGACAGCACCAACCCGAGGGTATGTGTTAATTAATTAGTAGGCAAGCATGGTTTGAATCAGAAATCATGGCTTCCAGTTTAGTGTTTTTATGGGGTTCCTGAGTGTGTGGATGAGTGGGGTCTCTGATTTTTGTGCCTTCCATTGGGGTCTCTTCCCTGTTTGCCTTGTTCAACTTTGATGTGATAGTTTCTGTTTTATCTTACTATATTTTATTTTGTTATAGTTAAAAAAATGAATGAATGAATGAATGAATGAATAATACCTAGCCACTAGGGTAAAGGTTAACAACCGAACTATTCTTTATACCAACTGGGAGAGGGAAAATCAGTTTCCTCCAGCGGAGTGATCCTGGGTATAGCAACTGCTCCAGGACAGGCCTCAAGTTCAGCAGGAGTTCTCCCACATATAATGAATTCCACAGGGGTTTTTGTGTGCTTTTATTTGGTTACAGTCCCCCCCCCCTTTTTGCTTGTGGTTTTATTTTGTCTTCTTGGTTTGGGGGATTTGTTCTTGTATTGGCTCTTTGTGTTTTGAGAAAGAACTTTAAGTCTGGTGGATAGGGAAGGGAAAGGGATGAGGATGGATTTGGGGGAGAGGAAGAATGTGATTGAAATAGATTTAAATTAAAATTTGTTTTAAATAATAAAAAAATAATAAAATGTCCTCCAGAGACTGTGTTTGAACGCTTGATCATCCTTAGTTCAAGGGACTGTTTGAGACTGTAGGATCTTTAGGATATGGGGCTTTCTGGAGGAAGTATGTCATGTGGGGGATTTGAAGTTTTATAGCCTTGACCCAATTTCTGTTCTCTCTTCCTTCCTTCCTTCGGGGCCAGCCTCATGCTCCTGCTGCAGTGTCTTCTCTGCTATGGTAGACCGTGCCTTTCGTAATGATGAAGCCAAAGCCGGCCTTCCTCCCCTAAGATGCTCTTTCTGGGGAAGTGACTGATGGTGGCATCGGGAGCTGAACCTAGAAAAGGGCAGAGCCCCACGCGGACAGTCATAGGGCCCCATAGGGGGCAGTCATAGGGTTCCATGGTGGCAGTCATAGGGCCCCATAGGGGGCAGTCATAGGGTTCCATGGTGGCAGTCATAGGATCCCACGTGGGCAGTCATAGGGCCCCGTGGGGACAGTCATAGGGCCCCACCGGGCAGTCTTAGTGCACCATGGGGGAAGTCAAGGGTCCCACAGAGACAGTCCCCCAAAGAGCAGGGGATTTGTGAGGGTCAAGGAGAAGATGTAGCTGAATTTAAACTTTTCACGAAGGCAGAACGAGTGTGTTGGGAACATAAGGTAGGAATGGCCGGTTTATGTTTAGACGACATGGTTCTGATGTGGCATCCCGTGTGAGGCAGTGGAAACATGGCCGAGGGTGGACATCTCGGGAGCTGTGAGTCAGCATCAAATCAGATGTCTGGGAAACCCAAGTCGACAGTGCTGTGACCTGTTGTGTGTCAGCCTCAGGCAGGATGTCACCTTCCGTGGGTTTTCTGTGGTTATGGCCTTGAGAGACTGGGGCCCTTGGCCTTGGCCAACCTGCTTGTGTGTGTGTGTGTGTGTGTGTGTGTCTGTAAGCCTGTCTGCTCTCCTGTATGTGTATCTGTGTCTGCCTGTGTGTAGCCTGTGTATGCCGGGCATGTGTTCGAGTGTCTGATGTGTGCTGGTGGATAAAGTGTGTATTATCTGCCCATGGCTTCTCAAAGTATCTCCACACCCTGGCCTCCCATGATCCCCTTCCTTTCCTGATATCTGAGCAGGGACCTCACAGGGTCCTTCAGAAGCTCTTGGATTCAGAGTCCCTAGACTTATTAACCAGGCTGTTTCTCTGAGTGCCACCCTGTGGCACCCTGGGGTGCAGGTGAGCGTTCCTAACACCATCGCCAGGGGCTGTGAAAGGCTCTATGGTAATTAACTTTTAATTGAAAAGAATACCCATTGTCCTTATAAAGCTTTGTGTTGTAGAAAGGCAGCCTATAGATATAGATTCTTGGGGTGGTCCTCACCCCAGCAGCTGAAAGAATAAAGCAGTGGTTCTCAACCTTTCCGATGCTTCAACCCTTTAACACAGCTCCTCACATCGTGGTGACCCCCCAGCCCTAAAATTATTCTGTTGCTACTTCATAACTGGAATTTTGCTTCTGTCATGAGTTATAAAGTAAATATCTGATACACAGGATATCTGATACATGACCCCGGTGCACAGATCATTCAAGTCCCTAAAGGGTTGCGACCCACAGGTTGAGAAGTGCTGGTGTAACAGCCTCACAGCTGTGTGTAGAAATAGAATCTGCATGCGGCATCCTGCAGGTGGCCATACCAGGCCCCCTGTGAGTAAGTGGGTCCCAGAAGTTGGGACTCTGAAGTGTTGGAAAGGTGAGACAGTGGAGAAACATCAGGCCCTGGGCAGATCTGCTAGTGCCCGCCCCTTGTCTGATTGGCATGCTCTTCTCTTGCTTGTGGCCTAGTCTCTCAATTTCATTTCTGCTGCTATGATAAGATACTCTGATAGAAAGCGTGTTAGGGGAGGATTTTATTTTATTTTAGCTCACAGTCCCAGGTTACAGAGCATGGCCTTGGGGGCATCAAAGTGACTGGTCTCAAAGCAGCTCGTCATGTCAAACCCACCACCAAGAGCAGAGAAAAACGAATGCGCACGAATGTGCTTGCTTTCCTGATGGCGCTCAGCTCAGCTTCTCCGCTCTCAGATGTATCAGGACCCCCTGCCCAGGGAATGATGATGCCCACAGTGGACTGAGTCTTTCCACGTCGTTAACTTCATCACAACAGCCTCCCTTTCCACAGACACACCCAAAGGCCAGTCCAGTGTAGACAGTCCTCAGTGGGACTCTCTTCAGGTGACTCTAGGGGTGTCAAGTTTGTGATGAAGGTTAGCCATCTCATCAGGCATACGGATGCAGCAACTCTGACTCTCCAGGGGTTTCTTCCAGGCAGGTCTGGTCTGGATGGGCAAGCCAGATGTGCTAATTTCAGGAGCATCCATCTGCTGATGACAGATAGAGTTGGGGGCTGGACCTCCCAGGTGCCTTGACTCTCAGGGACTGATCTGGGGGCCGCGTTAACACAGTCTCATTGGACTTTCATTTGCTTGTAGCAGACCATGCTTGTGACAGAACACCCCACGGACCTCTCTTTCTCTCTAGCTCCCATGCTCAGGGCTCCATTGTGCTAAGATTCCTTTTTGTTGTCACCCTTGGGCCCACATTCTTCTCTCTGGTGTCACATTTGAGAGAACCTGGCCTGAAACATTGCCTGATTCTGAATGTGCATTTGATGGGGATTGGTACAGCCCAACTTAATCTCATCTTTTCTTTAGATTGTGTATACGTGCATGCACGTGCGCATGTGCACACACACGTGCACACGTGTGTGCATAAAGGTCAGAGGTTGGCTTCCGGTATCTTTCTCAATCAATCTCCACTTGGTATTTTGAAATATGGATTTCCTTGGCCTGGACCTTGTCCATTCATCTAGACTAGCTGGCTAGCTGCAGCTCATCTGTTGGTCTAGACTAACTGGCTAGCGAGCCCCAGGAATTTTCTCATTTCCTCCACCCCAGCCCCAAGGTTACAGGTGCATGCTTGCTACACTCTGGGCTTTTTTTTTTTAAAACAAAAACAAAAATAAAAACAAAACATAAGTGTTGGGAATCCAAACCCAGGTCCTCATGCTTGCTAGACACGTACTTTCCTGACAGAGCCATCTCCTTGGTCCCTGCTCACCTAATCTGTAAGTGGACCTAGCGGTTCTGCTGAGTTATCAAAGGACACCTCACTGGAGCCGGCTCAGCGGGCTTATTCTTTGTCAACTCTCGTTTCTGATTACCTTGAATTAGAAAATCAAACTCTGTGCTGATTAATACAGTTTCGAGCAGCAAGCTGGGGATACCAGATATTCCTTACATTAGTGTTATTGAAGTTGAAATGCAGAAAGGGATTAAATCCACAAACAAGCTCAAGATTACGTTTTTCTTCTATTAAACCAAATATCAGCGTTTTTTGTTTCCAAAAAAAAAATCACATCTCCTGTCACATTAAATCAACGTTAGAATTTTCAATTTTATTGGCTCTGGTGTTATGTTTGAATATGGTTTGAAAACGTATTCTGGATTTATAGTTATATCAAGGCTGTCAGCATAAGGAGTCTATAACTAGCTTTATGTTTATTTGCACTGAAATTAAATGATAACGAATTTAAAAATTACATTGTGATTTGTTGAGAACATATACAAGCTCATGTATGTGTCACATACACTGCTCTCTAAGGAGACCACTTAGGGCTACGGGAAAAATCTCTCTAGGCTTTGGGGCATCATCAGGAAGTTTTTGATTGACAAAAGATAACCTTATTAAAATAAGTGTTTGAGGACAAAGTAGTAAAAGTTGGTTTCTGTAGAATGTATAGGACCCAGAGTAGAGCAGGTGCTCCAGACTGATTGCTGGATAAATGAGTTACACAAACCCAAACTGAGTTAGCATTCTATTGCATTGAGCTATGAAGGTCTGTATGTTTGAATGACGGTCTAGCACAGGGTGCAGAAGGTTCAAAGTCCTTTGTGGCTTTGCCTACAGGACACGTACTAGTCCCCGTTTTGTTGATGTGGCATTCCGAGACAAGGCTTCAGGAGCAGTAGTAGGCCCCAGGAGACCAGAGGGTAGGAGGGAAAGGGGGGAATGGGTAAGGTAAGCAAGATTGGGGTTTGAGGGGAATCCCCAGGGGCAACACCAACCTGGTATGCAGTGACTGGGAAGTTGACCCTGCTCGAGCCTAGGAAGGGGGCTTTTATGCTTCAGTTCCAGTCAATTGCCGGCCCTGGGTGTCAAGAGAGTCTCTCCAGGAGGGCAGCAGGTGAGGCCACAGTCAGAATGCATTGGGAGCAAGGAGGTGGGGACAATGATGACACTGCATGGAAGTAGCTAAAGGGACCCTGGGAAGCATCCACAGGTTGTGCCATCCACGCCCAGGAAACCAGAGTGATTCGAAAGCTTTGTCCTGCAATGGGGTCAGTGGTTAACTTGTTAATAGGAAAAAGGGGCCCGGGAAGGAAGCTGGCTGCTGAGGTGTAGCCCTTGGAGTCTTCTGAGGCACAAGGCATGCTGGGAATCTGTCCTCATACCATGGGTGTTCGGTAGTACTGGTGCAGGCCTTTAATCCCAGCCCTAGAGAGAAATATAAAATGGGAGGAGGCAGAACTCAGACACAGTCTCATTCTGAGAGTCGTGGAGGCAGGATCACCATTTCAGACTGAGGTAAAGGTAAGAGCCAGTGGCTGGCTGTTTTGATTTTTTGACGTTCAGGTTGATTCATTTATTAAAATACAGATGAAATGTCACTATACTTGACACCTGCCCATCTTATGGGGGAGTCATGCATCTTTTATTTTAGATTATACTTTTTTTATTGTCAGCTTGATACAAACCTAGGCATATGTGGGAAAGAAGAGGGGATCTTAGTTAAGAAAATGCCTCCATAAGATTAGCCTGTAACCAAGTGTGTTACAAGGGTGTGAGTGTTTTCTTGTATAGTGATTGATATGGGAGGGTCTAGCCCTTGGGGACCGCGCCACTCCTGGGCTGGTGTTCCTGGGTTGTAGAAGAAAGCAGGCTGAGCAAGTCACGAAGAGCGAGCCTGCCTAGGTTGTCCCTTCATGGCTTCTGCTTCAGTTCCTGCCCTGACTTCCCTTCACAATGGACCATAGCAACTGTAGGCTGAAACAAACCCTTTCCTCCCCACGATGCTTTTGGTCACAGTGTTTATCAAAGCAGCAGAACCCCTAAGATAAGTCATGGGTCTCTTAGTGTTCCCATGGGGAAATGGCAAGGTTACTTCCTTCCTTCCAAATGTTGGTTGCTTCCTTGATGCCCGTAGGTAAAAGGACTCAATTTCTCCTTGTGCCCTATTGGCAATTAGTATGTTTCTCAAACTAGCCTGACCTAGGGCGCGGCAGCCTTACTTTTGACCACTGTCCTTTGATAACCGCATGGGAAGTGTCAACACGGCGCCTGGCACAGAGCTTGGGAAAGGCATCTTGAGGCTGGCGCGGGAGCCATCTTTAATGAGAGGCTGTTGCTCAGTGCCCACGTGCGTGGAGAGGAGATGCCGCGACCTCTGCTTCGGTTATGAATTACCCATCGGTTTCGTGTGAATTTCCTGAGCTGCTTCACAAGCCCATCTCCGCACACGCCTCCCGAGCTCGGAAAGCTCCTGGCGCCTCGTCTTTGTATCATTTGACTCTTAGGACTGAAAGCCACATCCTGTTATGTTTGGTTGCTAGGTGGAGAAATGTTATCGTGGGCTTCAGCAATAATTTATCCACAGAGCTCGAGGGCTTGTCATGTTCTCCTGACAGTGAGCCGCGCCACTTTATCAGCCCGCCTGTAAATCAGGCGTGTGTGGGTGCGGATGCCAGCGCTGTTTGATCTCCTGCAGACACTGTAATAATCTGCTTTTGTCTGATTGATTCCTTCACATCAGCGCGCACACTCGGCAAGGCTGGGCGGAGAGGCCTCTGTTTATCTCTGCTGGTCATCTGCTGGAGGCCAACAGGGCACAGAATTCTCTTGGTGGGGAGATGCGAGAGCTTTTGGAATTAGGGCCTTTCCATCATCCCCTCCGAGCTGCTTTCGTTCAATAAATCAATGATAGTGGAATTGAATGCACCGTAAATACCTCAAACCATATCTCTTACAAGAATGTAAGAGTAATTCATAGAAACAGGAAAGGTAACTTTGCGAGAAAGAATTACAGCCCCCGCAAGCTGCCGACACCCAGGGCTCTTTGCTTCATGGGCTCCCTCCCATCTCACCCCGTGAACTCTGAGAAGAATACAGTTAGGTTGGCGTTTGTTTCCAGAAAACAGAGGGTGGGGGGTGGGAGGTGGGGGGCAAAATTCACTAGAACAGATCTCATCTAGACTGATCACTGCTTTTCAACCTAAAAATGATTTTTTTCCCTTCTCAGTTTCTGTCAGCTCCTGTTCCTAGTGGGCTGACTTTGGGTGTCAGAGGATGTAGGGTATCGTTTTCTGAGAGCAGGCTGGGTTCTGTCGGGGAAGTTTCATGAGCTGCCCTTCTGCCACCTCACCCCAGGCCCGCCCTGTGGGGGACTGCCAATCTTCCTGAGGCTCCCCCTCCCGGCCCGCCAAGCCTGGTTCCCGTTTCCAGGACTGCTAATTGCTGAAGGTAGTTTGGAGCATATTCTGGCGTCAGAACTCCCAGGCACCGTGTTGAAATCTGCTAGCTGATAGCTGCTTGGAGCATGGCAGCAGCTTGCTGTGCAGTGACCTGGGAGCCATCACAGCCGCCTGCGCCTGCCTGGGCTGAAAGCAGAGGTCAGGTTGTATTGCTGAAGTGATTGACTCAAACCCATTGGAGAGGAGGATTTGGTTGTAACTTCTCCCTCTCGAACGCTGGCAAGATGGCATTACATGAAGGAGCCTTCTGTTCAGAAACGAGCATAGCTTTGGGGAGAAAAAGATGACTGGATTTGACAATTTAGAGCATGCACAAACATACAATTAGCCCCATAATGGCAATCAGTCATATTAATGGGCATTTGTACCTAGTGTATGGTAAGAAATATTTTAGGTAGTAACATGTATTAGTGGAGGCTATATAACTATCATTGAAAGGAAGAGACAAAACACAACCCAGGGGCCTAATTCAGTCATTCATTTATTATTTGTCAATAAAGTTTATTGAGACATAGCCATATCCACTTATTTGTATATCCATGATTGCCTTTCCTTCCATCAGCCCAGTTGGGTGTTTGAGGCAGGTAGATGCTTATGAAGGTGAAAATAGTTACCCCACTAGAGAAACCACTCTCTTTCCCAGGTTTCTGTAGTTCCAGACAGCCTGTTGAAATCCTGGCTTTACCCCTTACAAGCTGGGTGACTTTGGGTAAGTTATAGGACCTCTCTGACCATTGGTTTCCTGGTGTGTAGTGTAGGGATCATAGTATAAACTTCCTATTATGGGTTAGTGATCTCATGAGTATTGTGGGATTACCCTCTGTATGCTGTGAATATGTTTTGTTACCATTGGTTAATAAAGGTGCTGCTTTGGCCTATGGCAGAGCAGAATATAGGTAGGCGGGAAAACTAAACTCATTGCAGGGAGAAAGAAGGTGGAGCCAGGCAGATGCCATGTAGTTGCAGAATGGGGAAGATACTAGAACCTTACTGGTAGGCCGCAGCCTCATAGTGAGACACAAATGAATAGAAATGGGTTAATTTAAGATGTAAGAGCTAGTTAGAAATATGCCTGAATCATTGACCAAACAGTGTTATAATTAATATAGTTTTTGTGTGATTATTTGGGTGTGAGGGGCTGGGAAATGAATGCACAGTCTCTATTTACACATAAACATCATAGAAATGCCCCAACTACGGAACAGCGTCTCTCCATGTGGCTCATTACCTGTCCCATTTTAGCCAGTTGGCACAGACACACCTCATTTCACCTGGCATTTTGTGGCTATGTCTACAGCAGGGTGTGGAAGTGGACACTCTCAGCTCAGAACTCTTGGGAAGGACCAGGCCGAGCTTCAGGTGTCTCTGGCTGTGATACTTTCCCAAGTACTGCAGATACCTCTGAAGACTGAACTGGAAGGTTTCTTTCCAGGCCTGCAGAAACTCACTCTATCTGGCTCCTCTAATTAGAGCAACAGAGGCCCCAGCGCCAGTACAGGCTGATCTATGACACGCTGGAGATGGCATGTCTGCTCTTTACAGTTCCCAGAAGGCTTAGATGTAGTTTCAACAAATTGAAGGTTAAATCACTTGATGACATAACTTTAGGTGAAACCCCAAGTCCTAAAAACTGCAGTTTTGAAATCCACTGATCTCTTCCCTTGCCCTGGCTCAATCAAGTTTATTATAAAGTTGGGAAGTTTATTGCCAGTCAGTTCCACTCAACAGACATTAACAACAACAGCAGCAGCAGCAGCAGCAGCAGCAACAACAGCAGCAGGAGCAGTAGCAACAATAATAACAGCAGCAACAGCAGCAGCAACAACAGCAGCCCCAACAACAGCAGTAACAACAACAGCAGCCCCAACAACAGCAGAAGCAACAGCAACAGCAGCAGCAGCAGCAGCAGCAGCAGCAGCAGCAGCAGCAGCAGGAGCAGCAGCAGGAGCAGCAGCAGCAGCTACCACAACAGCAATAGCAACCACCAAAAATAGCACACTGGAATGGGCATGGTGGTGTTTCAATAACACTTTATTTATAAAAGCAGGCAGTAGGGTGTAACCACATGGCTTGTGGATCTCCCTCTGCAGTCTCTGCCTTAAGAACATCCTATTCACTGGCTGGAGAGGTGGCTCAGGGATTAAGAGCATGTGTTGCTTTTCCATGTGGCTCACAACCACTGTGACTCCAGCTCCAGGTGGCAGCAGTCCATATCATGATGCCCCAAGTAGAATGGGGCATCAACAGGAAGAAGCCAGAACGATATACATCTATCAA
>NC_022033.1:9432479-9436408 GCF_000317375.1 Microtus ochrogaster | reverse complement strand
ACACACACACACACACACACACACACCAGTGAATGACTTTCTTGGATTAGGATCTGCTTTCCACAGCCTCATCTCCTCCCTGTGCTCTAGGCAAACATCAGATCCAACAACCAATCCACCGTTAGATCTGAGCCCTCAGGACCTGCCAGTTTATGGGAAAGCCCTCACACACAAGCAGGGGTGCTCTTCACTATTCTAGGTGTGTTTTAAAGTCAATAATATTATCGTGTTAATAGACTCAGTAGTTACAGGGTATATCTGTACTCCTACAGATGGAGTCAGAGCCTGCACAAAGGACTTGGGAGAGCTGCTGTCCTCTCTTCCACCATTGTGAGTGGGTCAGTTCCTTTCCGTTGCTCTGACAGAGCACCACGAGCAAAAGGAACTTGGGAAGGAAAGGGTTTATTTCAGTTTACAGTCCCACATCACAGTCCATCATCGAAGGAATTGAGACCGAGTGAGGCCACGGAGGAGTGTTTTCTCCTGCCTTGCTCCACTCTGTTTTCCTATACACCCCACACCCACTTTCCCAGGGTGGACACTGCCCACGGTGGGCTGGACTGTCCCACATCAGCCATCATTCAAGAGAATGCCCCTACCAGCCAGTTATACAGAGACTTTTCTTATTTAAGATCTCATCTTCACAGATGGCCACATCTTGTGTCAAGCTGACTATAGTCTCCTAAATCCTGTCCCCAGGGACGTAATTCCTCCAAAAAGGCTGCATCGCCACCCCAAATGGTGCCATCAGATGGGGACCAAGTATTCAAATATCTCAGGCTATGTGGGGCACTTCTTCTTTGATCTACCACAGTGAGTGTGCAGTGCAGGGGTAGCAACCTGGAAGCAAAGGGAACTGGCCGCTCCTGCACACCAAACAGTACCCTGATTTTGGACTTCTTACATTCCAGGACCATGAGCAATAAATTCACGTTGTTTCCAAATTACTTCGTCTAAGGCAAGACTAAATAGAGACATATAGAGACATACAGAGACAGGACCCCACCTTATAATCCCCTCCCCTCTTGCCCAAAGTGTCAGACCCCAAGGAGCAGAGAGGAATAAAGCATCACCCAGTTAGGACCACATTGCCCACTGTCTGTCTCGTTGCTGGGACTAGAGATATCTGATTGGCTTCAGTATGTCTTGTTTCTTTGTTCCTTTACTATTTCATCTGGAAACACAGTGGACCAGCAAAAGACTACAGTTCCCAGCAGCCTTTGAGCTGGTTGCTAGAATGTGTTCAGAAGTGATCATTTGATGCTTCCAGGGTGGAGTTGCTTTCTGTTGTCTCCCTCCCCTCCCCCATTAGACTACAGAACTGAGTGGTAGGGTTGGGAGCAGACCCCCAGCCCACGATAAACCGTGTGTTGAGAGAGGCAGTGAACAAGACCCAGAGATGTGATACCTGGTGTCACAGAGCTGTGGAATAGGCCATGCAGCTGGCCTGTGAGCTGTCATAAGGAAGTCTTTTTCTTTAGGCCGCCACTGTTTTGTCCCTGCTCCATCAAACAGAGCAATGTCTTGATTTGTAGGATGTTTAAATTCCCTGCCCAGAAAAGCTATGCAGTCAACCTTTTTGATATTTATGTAAGCCTGAAAGCAAAATTAAAGTGGCTTATATAATATGCTCAGAACAGAGCCGCATACAGTCAGTGTGCAAGCAAAATGCTTGCCTTGGAAGCGTGGGGACTGAGCGCTGCAGAGGGGCAGGAGCGGCAGCATACTTACAGCCCTAGCATGGGGAGGTGGAGACGGGTACCACCCTAGCCCACTCTGGGAACTCCTGGCCAGTGAATGGCTCAGCCTCATGAAACAAGGTGCAGAGTGCCTGGGGAAATGACCCCTGAGGTTGACCTCTGGCCTCCACACACGCAGGTGCACAAACATGCACACACATGTCTAGAACCCTTAAAGTTCAAATGAAGCTTCCAAGGCACATCTGGAAGGGTCTGAGGGTCAGGCTCAGGTTACTCCCGGGACTGGAAGCTCCCTGACAGGAAAGCCACTCTTCTTGAGCTGTGGCTGTGACCCACAGCCTCCTGGCAGGCAAGTGCTGCCGTGACCGGTCACTGCACGTAAGTGTCGCTGGGGATTTGATCCTCATGGGTGCGGAATACCTCTTGTCCTTAACCATTTGCTCTCTGAGAACTTCAGAAACCACCCCCAGCTCTAATACTGCAGGAATCTCTAAGCTGGGAAGCGGTTCCCTACCTCTCTGAGATCTTCCTGTTTTGCAGGAATTAGCAGGACCCAGAAAGACACGGGTAGACAGATACCACATTCGTGAGAATTAACTGACACGGGCTTAGGCTTTGTTATGATTTGAATGTGAGAAGCTTCCCGCGGGTTTCTGAAAACTTGTTCTCCAGCTGGCATGTTGCATTTTGGGGGGAGGATTGTGGAACCTTCAGGAGATGTCGCCTCACTAGGGGAAGTGGGTCACTAGGGGCAGGACTTGAGGTTTGATAGCCAGGCCCTACTTCCGGTCTGCTTCTGCTCCATGATCCACCGAGGTCCCAGGACACATAGCCAAGAGAGGGACAGAGGCTTCCAAGCCCTGCAGCTAGCCCCCTGGGAGCCCAGTGTGCCTTTGAAACATTTTAGAACTGGGAATCAATGATCCCTGCCTCCTTCAAAGTAAGCTTTGGTGCTGAGGAGATAGTTTAGTTGGTAAAGTGCTTGTCCAGCATGCATGGAGCCCTGGGTTTGAGCCCCAGAATCAAAGACACTGGGCATGGTGGTGCAGGTCTGCAATCCCAGTGCTCAAGAGGTGGAGATTGGAATTCAAAGCTATCCTCAGTTGCTGTTCCGGTCACCTTTCTGCTGTGATAAAACACTCTGAAAACAACTTGGAGAGGGAAAGGTTTATTCCGTTTTAAACTTTCAGGTCACAGTTCATCAGTGAGGGAAGTAAGGGCAGGAAGTCAAGTAGGGCAGGAAGCAGAAACCACGGAAGACGGCCTCGTTTGTTCTGATATCAATGATGGTCCAGTGTGACTGTGTGAGCATCAGACTCAACATCCTTCACACCCGTCTGTGTGTTCCACATCCACCCACTTGCATGCACATGCGCAGATCACACACTGCCATTCCAGTGAGCATGACCGACACATCACCATTTACCAATCCAGAGGCAGGAGTGTGTGCTTTGAGTGCTTTCTGGGTGGTAATAGGCCTGCAGATCCCAGGTTGGCATTGGCTCCTTTGTACTGTGTGAGGCAGATGATGTCTTGGGCTAGGTGCGATTCATGCTCTGGAATTCTGCACAGGAAGGAGTGCAGGGATGAAAATATAGAGGGGACCACGAGGATCCTGGACAAGAAATGTTGAGGAAATGTGACTTGAGGAGGAAGTTCCTGGGAGGGGAAGGTTGAAAGGGGGCGGAGACTCAGGAGGAGTGAGAGGCGGTAGGCGGCACCCTGCTGCTTTGCATGCTAATTTAAAAAGTAAAAAGACAAATAAAATCAACAATATATTTATGAGAAGGAATTCTGAAGACATGAAAAAGCATTTGGTCTCCCAATCTAACCCCTGGGCATGGAGCAGACCGAAAAGGAAGAAATGGAGGACCAGCAGGCTGGGTTCCTAAGCACAGAGGGTTGTCATAGGCTTCTCAACCTCCTTCCACAGCCTCCGTGAAGAAACACTGACCTTTTAGCTCGTCCCCGAGTGTCACTAGCGGCGGCATCTCCAGTAATGAGAGGAAAACAGAAGCACTAAAGCTTTCTTATCATGTTTAACGAGGGCCACGTTTTTCTCCACAATTGTTTGAAAACCCCAAACATGACTTTTAAATCAAAAAGGAAAATCTGATCACTTTGTGTCTGCCTGTGGCTCTGAACTCCAGCGTTGAGCCTTTAAAGGGACCGTCATGATGACAAAGGGGTGTGTCTGTGACCCCCCCACATCATCACATGATGACAAAG
>NC_022033.1:9422271-9431724 GCF_000317375.1 Microtus ochrogaster | reverse complement strand
CCCCCACATCATCACATGATGACAAAGTGTGTTTGTGACCCCCCACATCATCACATGATGACAAAGGGTGTCTGTGACCACCCTCCCTGCCCACATTTGTGTTTATTCTGCTCTCCCATGCTGTCAGGTTCCCTGTTCTCTGCCCTGCATGTTCTCTGTAGTCTCAGAGATGCTTCATGTTGGGGACATCCCTTGGGGACATCCCTTAGGGACATGCCTCAATGGTTATCATTATTTGCCTATCTTGGGGAAAACACAGAATGAGACAAGAAAGAAATGTGTATGAAAACAGCACATAAGGGTTTTATTTTTAAAATTGTGTGTGTGATGTGTGTGTGGTGTGTGTGTGGTGTGTGTGTGTGTGTGAGGTGTGTATGTGTGTGTATGCCTATGGGTACAGTGCCCATCAGCGGCCAGAAGAGGGTGTTGGATGCCTTGGAGCTGGAATCATAGGAAGGGGTGAACCACCATCGTGGGTGCCAGGAACTGAACTCATGTCTTCTGCAAGAACAGCAAGAGCTACTAACAGCTGACCCATTGTTCCACAACTTCATAAGTGCCTTTAGCTGATGAAAGTCATGGGCTGCTCGACCTTCTAGCGAGGAGACATTGCTTTAGACTAAAACGGGAACTGTCAACAAAACATCTACTGCTTAGAACAGCTATGTTTTCAGTCTGGGGAGAAGTGCTGACCGTGTAGTCATGAGGACCCGAGCCTGTGCACCCAGCACCCACAGAGAAGGCTGGCAGGCAATGAAGTACCTCTAATCCCAAACCTCGTGGTGCGCAGAGACAGGAGGGTTCTGACTCCCCAACAAGCTCAGCCAGATTGGTGAGCTCTAAGCTGTGGATGGATTTTTTCTTTGGACTGCCAGCTTACGAAAAACAACATGGAGACTTCATATGAATTATGAAAACTTGGCCTTGGTTTAGGCTTGTCCCACTAGCTCTTATAACTTAAATTAAACCCATAATTTAAAATTTACATTCTTTTACACGGCTTGGTTACCTTTACGCTTCACTGTCCATCCCGCTTCCTCAACATCTGGCTGGTGCCTCCGCCTTTCTTCTTCCCAGAGTTCTCTCTGTCATAAAGTCCTATACCTCCTGCATGGCTATTGGCCATATATTGGCTATATAGCTCTTTGTTAAACCAATCACAGTTACACATCTTCACACAGTGTGAAGGAACATTCTACAGCACCAACTTCAGTGAGACATCCTGTTTCAGAAGCTAGAGAGTGATGGAGGACAGCACTGATGTTGACCTCTGCCCTCCACAGATCAGTGCACACACATGTATTCCCACGTGTAACTCATACATACACCACACAGATCCCCATCCCCACCCTATTCCCTTTTCCGTGTGAGATTATTAAAAGCCTCATTTTGAGCTGGCCTTTGCTGAAAACCAAGGGAAGATAAAAGCATTTGTATTTATCCCTCTCCTCTAGCTCTGTTTGTCATTCTGCTCACAAGCCTGTCGTACGTCTTGCATCTGGGTGACATAACACCCATCTGTGCTCTAGAGCAGAACATTTTGTTTCTGACTTTGAGATCTGGCAGGGGATCCACTGTGGCTGACAGGGGGAAGGTTGAAGGTCACCGAGCAGAAGGAGGGGGCCAGAGGCTTCAGGATCACACAGTCATTTCCCGGGGACATGGCCCTGGGGACACAGGGAGGGAGTCTGTCCTGTCAGACATGCATAGAGTTCACAGTCACTCAGACAGAAGACACAGTTCTGAATCTGACCTCTGGTTTTTCTAAATTTCTGTCTTGTGATTTAAAACCAGGTTTTTCTAGGCTGGGGGTAAAGATCAATGGTGAAACTCTTGCCTATGATATGTCAGCCTCTGGGTTCACTTACTACCCATTCCTCCAAGTCCCCACACAACAGAAGGTGCCTTTGAAATCTAGTTCATTCCCAGGATGAGTGGAAGCATCTCTTATTCGCTTCCATTAATCCACTACCTTTTATTGCATCACCACTGAATTTAATTGAGGCTTTGATACTACACGGAGACAGTATTCCTACTGCTCAGAACTTGCATTGTCTTAAGAATATGAGGCTGGGGCTGCAAAGATGGCTCAGCAGTTAAGAGGGCTTGCTTCTCTTCCAAGAGGACAAGATCTATGTCTAGAGGTTCACAATCACCTGTAACTTTGGGTACAGGGGAGCAGATACCTTCTACTGGCCTCTGTGGCCACTGCACTTATATGGCATGCACTTAGATTTGCACACACACCCTTAAACAGAAACAGAGACAAACAGGTAAAAGGGCTATAAGGTGGGACCACATAAAAAATGGCATACACGAAAGAGACATCACTAAGTAATTAAATATAATAATTTAGATGCCGAGAGAACAGAAATTAATATATAAAATCAAGGGGCCATTAAAAGAATCTGATAAACCTGTAATTAAGCTTCTCTTTAATTAAGCTCCAAATTTCTCCCTGAGATTCCTGATAACCAAAGAGTAAAGGGGCTGGGTGAAAGCTGGTTCATAATGCTCACGACTAGGAAAACCCAAGTTCCAGCCCTTGGACTGTAAAGCATCCCATAAGCTCGAGTCTGGAAAGGCATCTCATGTAGGGGCATGGAGGAAGAGATAGCTAAACACACTCATGTGATCATTCTTTCTTTGTAGCATAGTTCAGTAAAAGCCAAAGTTGTGACATTAAGAGCACTTGGCAGGAGGCATCCTGTAATAGGAAAGTCTGCTGTGCTGCATGGTGACGTAGATGTCATGCCTTTTGTGGAGGGATTGCTCCCTTGCATGGATGTGGTGCACGCACCTGTCTGAGGTGGAGCAGGTACAGGTGAGCCCAGCAAGCTCTTACCTGGGAACCCTGAGATCATGTGTGATACTTAGGGAAGCCTCTGACCTCTAGGGTAAATGAATGTTTTCATCCACTGGGATTGCTTAATTTAGGAGTGACGTTGTCAAGGTTTTCCAGGCTGAGGATTAAGTGTTTGGCCCTGATTGAGACTTGTCCACTCAGGCAGGGCTCAGAGCTGTTAATATGCCCTGGGCGGAATGTTCAACATGGTGTCATGCCTCAATCTCCTTAATCATTGCTAATGGTGATGATAAAAATAACGCTGTTCAAGACAGAGGGGGTTAAGTCAAGGCAGTGACTGTGACTTGTAGCATTCAGAACATGACAAGAGAAGAAAACCCAGGCTGGAGGAATGGCTTCTATTTCTGGCTTTGGCCAAATTATCAGAAGTGAGCCTGGGGATGTTTTTAATGTCTTTATTTTTCATAATTAGTTAAGTGAGGCTTTCTTCATGGCTTTTAAACTGTTACCCCCTTAGAACATCCTCAGCAACATCATCACCATCCTCATATTAGCATTCTCCTCCTTCTCTTCATCTTCCTCTTCCTCCTTGTCCTCAGTAGCACCAGTAGCAACCCATCTTCAGCATCCTGCTCTCCTTCCTTCTCTTCAGCATCCCCAGAATCACTATTACAGTATCATCAGCAGTATCATCCTCAGTATCCATCTCATTTGCATCCTCAGCATCCTCATTCTTACCCTCAGAATCTCCAGCATCCTCATTGTGGTGGTTTGAATGGGAATAGCCACCACAGACTCATACATTTGAATTCTTGATCCCGAGTGGAATTGTTTAAGAAGGATTGGGAGGTGTGGTCTTTTTGGAGACTGAGTATCACTAAGGGCAGACTCTGAGGTTTAAAAAGCCTATTCCAGGGCCAGTTAGCACTCTTTCTTTGCGTCATAGTTATTGTCTCAAGATGTAAGCTCTCAGCTGCTTCTCTAGCACCATGTTTGCCTGTCTGCTGCCAAACTCCCACCATAATGGTCATGGACTCACCCTTTGGAACCATGAGTCTCATCAAATGCTTTCTTCTATAAGCTACCTTGGTCATGGTGTCTTTTCACAGTAATAGAAAAGTAACTAAGACACTTGGGTCCATCCTTAGCATTACCACCACTACCAACAGCAGCAGTAGGGAACTAAGGGGAAATTCAGTGTCCTTGGTCCCCACTTTAGATCTGTTGAGCCATAGACTCTGGTTTTGAGGAAGTTCTGAAACTCCCCTGGGGCATATTGATATTTACTAAGTACAGGGATGGTGGGGTTGCCTGTATACAGTAGGTTAGTATGAAAATGGCCCAACCTTCCATTCCTCTTCACAGCCACACCATTTGCATGCTCCTTTTGGGAAGTAGTGCCTACTGCCTTAGCTGTTGAGTGCTTGCTTCAGCCAAAGATGAGGTCAAAGTTATGAGATACTATTTATGAGCAACTTGGTTTTTTAGGTTTCTTTTTTATTTCTACACCTGTCTCTCAGTTTCTCAGAGCTGTACACAACCAAGAGAGCAAACCTGGGCTACCTTGCTAGAAGATGAAACTCATATGGGACACATCTTTGTCCTTCCCTTACAGGCTAGCTTAGGCTAACACCTCCTGATCAACTTTCCAGTTGAATTTGAGAGCTCAGGTGATATTAGCAGAGCCTGACCTGGTCCCAAGGACACCTGAGCTAACTCACAGACTTGACATACTGTAAGGGGTATTGTTGCAAGGTTCTGGGGTCTTTAAATACATAGACTTATCACTGAGTTAATGCACAGACTTGATACACAGTAAGGGGTATTGATGCAAAGTTCTGGGGTCTTTATACACATAGAATTATCATGGTATTAGGTAAATGGCAGAAGACTGAGATTCTACTTTTCTTTCTTTTAGTTTGTAAAATTCCACATCATAAATGATGAATTCAGCAAGTACTGTGGTGGCATAACATCTTGACAAAACGTGTCTTCTCTACTGAGCCTTCATTCTCCCAAGGAGAGGGAAGCCTGTTTAATTCTTAGTTAGTTATAGGTAATCTAGGTCAATACGCCATGTTTATGCCAGTCATCCAGATGTGAGTGTAGCTCTGCTCTTCTCATGGAGCATGGTGAGATGGCCTTTTTCTACTTCCATTAGGTTAAACATGGTTACATGACAGCTTTTAGCCAATGCAGTGTGAGCAAACATGAGTCACTTCTGAATAAAAGTGAATAATTGTTTGTGTTCCACAGTTTGCATTCTATTTTCCTGCCCCCACCCCAGTTATGGAAGGATGTGGTAGAACATCAGACTCTTAATGGGTTCAAGCCCCATGTTGGGCGCCATTTGTATACAGAAGTTTCTGTCCTGCCTAGTCCTGCAGTCATTCAGTTCCAAAGAAACACACAGAGGTTTGTATTAATTATAAACAGTTTGGTCTATTAGGTCAGGTTTATTGTTAACTTAATCAACCCATAATTCTTATCTATGTTTAGCCATATGACTTGGTACTTTTTTCCAGTAAGGCATTCTCATCTTGCTTCCTCCATGTCTGGCTGGTAATTGCATCTCTGCCTTTCCTTTTCCAAGAATTTTTGACCAGTATCATCTGGTTCCCCTGCCTATACTTCCTGCCTGGCTACTGGTCAATCAACATTTTATTAAACCAATATGAGTGACAAATCTTTACTGTGTACAAGAGCATTACCCATAACAAGGATGCACCGATGGACTGTTGCCATGACACTGGGGTAGCTCAAATACTGATTTTCCACACAGGGACAACATCCAGAGAGAGTTTTCAGGAGACCTGAATTGGGCTTTTCAAGAGTAAAAGTAAACCTTCATTTCTAGCTGGGTGGATTGGGTCCTGGTTACCCAAGAGGGTTGGTATCCCTCACCCTAATGGATGTACTAGAAGTTCTTGTTGATAAGACTCTTCTGGGCACAAAACTTGGTGCCTCATTTGAGCTCCAGAGAGTCAGTCCCAGCATTTCCATCCATGTAGGGATAACTGCTGCCTCAGAGTATGCCTGGAGGATCTTCCTGGGGAGGTGTGGACAGGTGATGGTGACCTCAGGTAGAAAGGGTCTGGACAGATCAAAGACATGATTCTGTCTACGTCCAGCCACTGATTGTGGCTACTTACAGAAGTGTAGGTGAATAAAAACATCAGCGCATCACAGAAAAGTCCAGCCCAGTATGGGTGATGACTCCTGAGAGCCACATCACTGTGTCCCAAGCCTGATAAGTCATTTACTCTTCTAAGACTTGCATCTTGTGGTGGAATCTAAGGTTATGGCTCTGGTGACCCTCCCCTCCCTTTATGAGGAAGTTTTAACAGTCCCATTCCCCTAGAGCTAGCTTTGCTTACTCTGTTGCCATGACTACAAGGGTTAGGATAAGGCATATGGGGGTCACTAGAGCAATCTCTGCTCCATGTTGCTGCAGACCATGGTTGTTTATTCTACAATGAGGGTGTGAGTTTCGGGACTCTGTCTGTGCTTTGGCAGGTCTAAAATTCAAGGTCTTTCCCTAGAAAGACTTCCATCCCCCAACATTTTACTGTGTTTGCTTGGTTTATTCAGCCTCCCCTTCTCTTATTGGGTGTGGTAGCAAACTTGTGCACCCACTCACACATTCTAAAGTTGCCTTTTCCTGGATTTTGCGAAACTCCTAAGCTAAAACTTTGACGCCTTTGTCCTTTTGCAGTAAGCGCTACTGCAAGTAAAACATAGTGAACTCTGCTTTGAACAGAGAAGTCGGGGAGGGAACAACCAGGAATTACACATGCTTTGCTTAATATATCAAAATGTTTCCCTCCCACATCAGAATGCAGATGTTTGCCTAATAGGATCTCTTCTTGGAACTTCAACAGATAAAACCATGAATTAACCTGGAAAGAATTTGGCTTTCCTTGTGAGCATTCAACAGCTTTGGTTCATAAGGCAAGCTCCAGGTCTAGAGAGCTTGGGACACTCACCTGGACTGAGTTGGCCCTTGTGAAAATGTAACTTGTTCATCTGGACATATTTAAAATTTATGTATTTAATGGGTATGGATATTTTGTCTGCATGCATATCTGTGTGTGACATGTATGCAGTGTCCATGGATACTGGAAGAGGGCATCAGATTCTCTGGAACTGGAGTTATTGGTGGTTACAAACCACTTTATAGGTGCTGGGACCTAAATCTGGGCCCTCTGCAAGAGCAGCCAGTGCTTTTAATCTCAGCCATCTGTCCGGCCCTTATGACGTAACCTTTGAAATATGGTGTTACTAACAGGCGTTTCCACACAGGAGAAGCATGGCTATTTTTACGTAACTATTATGAGAAAATAAGAGCAGCTGAGTCCAGAAATGAGCTTTTAGTGGATACAAAGCAGAACACAAGTCAGGATTGATCAATGGCCCTTGTTTGAAGGCTTTTAACAGTGACGTCTGAACACTGATTCCCTCTAGTTTTGAGAGTCACATTCTGTGAAGAATGTGTCCAGGCTGAACTCCAGGGCCCAGGAGTGATTTGAGGGAACCAAGATGCTTCATTCTCTGGGCTGAGTTCCTTGGTTCAATGACCTGGGTGTCCACCATGGGCTAGTTCATGGCCCTCACCCATCACTTTCCACGTCCTTTCTACCTCTTCGGTTTCACCTGGTATTGCTTTTAGGTTTTTCTTTTGCCCTTTCTTCTTCTCTTCCTTGCTCCTCCTCCTCTTTTCTCTTCTTCTTCTTCCCTCTTTTTTCTTCTCCTCCTCTTCTTCCTTCTCCTCTTCCTTCTTCCCAAAGCAAAATATTGGGAGAAACAGATCACACACACAGTGGCCATGACCATGGCTGGTAATGTGGCTGTGGTCAGTGACCAGGACCAGCAATTGTTCTCTGCAATGATGGCTGTAGCTTCTAGGGGACATGTGAAAATGCCTATAGCTGATTTTGGTTAAAGGAATCTGAGAGAAGTTAGACTCTGGACAAAGGATTGCCCATCTCCGAATGTGAGTACACCCAAGGGCGTGAAATGCTGAGTCCAAAGCTCGTTAAAATGAAACCAAAACCCAGAGCACATTCAATGTAATCTCCCTCAAGGAATGTGAACTATTTGAATGTGCTGCTAGTGTTTTATATAGGAAGCAGGAGGTGTGTGTGTGTGTGTGTGTGTGTGTGTGTGTGTGTGTGTGTGCGCGCGCGCGCGCACGCACGTGAATGTTCAGTTATTGCGTGGAGGGGGCGGTACGGAGGGGTACCTTCATGTGAACACCAAAAGCCAACCTCAATTGTTCTGCACCTTGTCTTTCTCACAGGATCTCTCAGTTTCACCCAAGAGTACACTTGGCTAGGTGGCCTGACCAGTAAGCCCCCGAGATCTCTCTTGCTTCCCTGACATGGGGATTACCAGCACCTGACTGCTTGATTGATGTTTGAGTTCTGGGGATTTAATTCTGGTCTTCATGCTTGTATGCCAGCCCTTTCCTGACCGAGCCATCTCCCTAGCCCCGAGCCTTTTCTCTCTCTCTCTCTTTTTTAATCAGAAGGATTCCCAAACCGGAACCATAAACGCAAGACTGGGTAGCACGGAGGGCACAGGTTCTGCATCACACCTCTTTGTTAAGGATGCACAACACATGCTCACTTCCTTTACTTCCTTTGCCATCCTGACACTTGCTGATAATGTTTTGTGAGTTCCCTAGTCCCAGGGTTGGTAAACTAGGAACCACGAGACAAGCCTAACAGGCCGTCTAGTCTCACAATCATCGTTGGAACTCAGTCACTCTGTAAACTTCCAGCACCATTGTGTGTGTGTGTGTGTGTGTGTGTGTGTGTTCTGTTTATGTATTCCTAAATAGTTGCAAAGGAGACTACATGACATGTAAATCAAAAACGTTTCCACTCTGGCCCTTTATAGAAAACATTTTCTGGGGCCAGCAAGATGGCTCTGCAGATAAAGGCATTTGCTGCCAAGCCTGATGACTTGAGCTCCATCCCTGGAACCTGCATGGCGGGAGGAGAGAAGCAATTCCTGCAGCATGTCCTCTGACCTCCACACAGCCTTCCCCGAAAATACCTAAGTAAATAAAGAAACAAGTGAATCAATCAGGGAGCTGGAGTGATGGCTCAGGGGTCTTATCCACTGGCTGCTCTTCCAGAGGATTCAGGTTTGGTTCCCAGCACCCACATGGTGGCTCACAACTCTCTGTAACTCCACTTACAGGGAACCCAGTGCCCTCTTATGGCCTCTGAGACACTGCACGCATGTGATGCAAGACAGACCTGCAGACAAAACACCCCCACACATAAAAATAAATAAATCTTTAAAAATAAGATAAATAAATAGACAATAAAAAAGGAAAAAAAAACTCTGCTGATCCTCTATGGAGTTTGTTGAGTTTATTGTTAGCTTTGGCCTTTGGACTCATTAGTCTAGATAGGAAATGACTTTCAATCACAAAGGCCAAAGTAAATTTCAATTAGGGACCCAGGCTCACTCAATACTTTTCTGTATTGATCACTACAATGGAACAGAGATAGGATCCCCAACTGAAGCATGATAAGCATTTTTACTAGAATCAGTAGCATGAACTCTAGTGAAAGTCAACACAGCTCATTATTCCCCCTCTGCTTGTGATGCATTCCCATCAGGACCAGCTTCAC
>NC_022033.1:9404615-9421620 GCF_000317375.1 Microtus ochrogaster | reverse complement strand
GCTTCATATTAGCTATGCATTTAATAAGGACAATGCCACCAGCTTTGGACTTTTTCAGATCATTTGTCTTAGATGAGATAAAGAATGGGAACTAGACTTCTTAACCAATTCAGTTTAGTGCTCAGACACCAAATGAAACGAACCGGGACTCTGCTTTGCTTGGTTCAATGGTTCAGTGCAGAGATCAGCAAAAATTCTTTGTAAATGGTGAGGCAGATTCTTTTGTTTTGTTTTGCTTTTTGAGACAGGGTTTTCCTGTTTACCCCTCATTGTCCTGGAACTAGCTCGGCAGACCAGGCTAGCCTTGGACTCATAAAGATCCGTTTTCTCTGCTGGGATTAAAGACGTGCACCACCACTACCAGGCTTTTTTTTTTTAAGATTTATTATTTTTGTGTGCATTGATGTTTTGTCTGTGTGAGGGTGTCAGGTCCCCTGCAACTGGAGTTATAGACAGCTGTGAGCTGCCATTGGGTGCTGGTACTTGAACCCGGGTCCTCCAGAAGGTTGGCCAGTGCTCCTAACCTCTGAGCCATCTTTTTGACTCTGAGGGCTGGATGGTCTCCATTCTACCTGTATAGAACCACTTTGGCACGGAGTGAGAGCCGTTGCAGATTGGAGGCAAAGAAGTGGTTGTGCCCTCATGCTAATAAAACATTACTATAAAAAAGAAAGTAAACTAGACCTCCACCTCTCACCTGCAGATGGCGCTCTGCATGTCCTCACTGGGGGTGGAGGTAGCTGAGGCACCAAACAAGGCAGAGTGACACTTACCTGATACCTTCTCACTTCCCACCGTCACTCAGTACCATTCTGGCCAGTATATTCCCCTGAAGGACAGCACGGTTGCCAGGGGACAAACTTGGACACTGGTACAGACTTGGAAGCCATTGTGACATTTACTTTGTGACCCTTGCAAAAAACACACTCTCCGTACCTCAGTTGTTGATACCGCCTTTGGGAAGGATGACAATTGCTTATGCCTCAAGTTGATCAGACATATGGCAAGTTCCTTGGCACAGTGCCTCGCTTACCATAAAAATATCCGTAGCTTCTTGCTGTTCCACACCAGCTGAAGGTGCCCTGCGGACAGGCTTGCTTCAAGCTGTGAAGCACTGGAAGGTAGTGGAGCCTAGAGATGCGGCTGAGATCGCCACAAGGCACAGGGCAGTTTCTACCACAAAGGACTTTCCAGGCCTAGTTATTAACACAGCGGAGAGAGAGTGGATGAGGCGATGAGTGTGGCTCACCGGAGAGATCACGGTTAATAGGGCGAGGCTTGGCTTGGCTCTGCCGCTGGGGAACTCAGCCTCGGCAGGCTTCAGAAGGACACACGCCACGCCCCCTTTCCAGGTTGTACCTGTGCCGGGAAACAGCCAGAGCAGCAATTCTGAGAAGGACAGGGGCTCTTACATAACCTTTCCTCTCGTTGTTAGGGAGTCTGGATATTTCGCAGATGCTCACCTGGGTCTCTGATTCATGCCCGATGGCAATCTCTAACGAACCGTCAGATGAACAGATTCTGCTAACACATTGGGGACACAGAGCGTGAAAACTTAGCAAGTCTCAGGAGATGAGGTGAGGGACGGGGTGGCAGAAAACAGACCCATTGCCATTTTGATAGACAGCCCTTCGTCACCACAGCTTTGCTACCTAAACACACCTCCACCAGTTTCACGACTAAGAACGTGAGCAGCCATTATAACCTATGTTGGAGTCCAGCGGCTCACACAGCCTTTTTTCCCACCCCTGGTGCCCTTTATTTGAGATATTATTTGGTTCCGTTTTCCTTTCTAATCCTTTCTGCTTCTCTTCAGTGTGTGTGTGTGTGTGTGTGTGTGTGTGACCACAATTGTAGTTTCAGTAAATAAAACGGCTGCTTGATAACGTGGAATGGCCCAGCGCTTAACTCTGCCCTTGGAGATCCTTTACATCAAACCAGCCATCAAAAAGTGGTGCTGATAAAATCTGTCATCCGGGGTTTCCTACAAAAGAATTACAGTGGAGAAATGGCCGGATCGATACTATGGATTTTCACGGCTGGGGCTGGTGGTCCGATTGCTGTGAGAAACTCAGGCAGATAAAAGGGCACGGCTGCCACTCCGTCACAGACTGCTGAGTCAGCACAAAGCCAGGCAGGTATTTATAGGCTGGAGCGACACAAAATTATCACCTTGCAGTGCCCGGCTCGTGTTCCCTCTGAGATTGCTTCCCTTTATGGGACTGCTAAATGCAGGTGAATGGAAAAATGATGGCTAACAGCTGTCAAGATGCAACCGAATGAAGTACTTAAATCTTTTTTTATCCATTAAAAGGGTAACAACCATACATAGATCATGGCACAGACATTGTAATGATATTTGGGGGCTGGTAAATGAGGGGGGCAATAAACAATGTATTCTCCCATCAGAGCGGCAGAGGGAACAGACTTGGGGGGAAGGTGGGTCTGCCCCGAGTTTCATAACCCACTGTAATGGGAGAACACTATATGCTCAAAGGAACACAAACTATCACCTGGACCCCAGTCTGTAGGACCCCATTCTCCCTAACCTTGGCATTCAGGTGGCATTGGGCCATGCTGTCCCTCACCTTGGTATTCAGGTGGCCTTGGGCCGTGCTGTCCCTTGCCTTGGCATTCAGGTGGCTTTGGGCCATGCTGCCTTTACCTTGGCATTCAGGTGACATTGGGCCATGTTGTCCCTTGCCTTGGCATTCGGGTGGCGTTGGGCCATGCTGTCCCTTACCTTGGCCGAGGTGACAGAAGATCACTCACCAGCTTAATGAAAACTAGAGGGATCTACAAGGGTCATGCAGGACTTTCTTCTGTGTTGTTTCACACAATGCAAGCTGTCCTTTAGATGTATAGTGGATACAATTGCAGAGGCCAAGGACAACGTACAGATATAATAATTGTCTTCCCCCTTGTTTATTAGGGACAATTCCTAAGACCCCTCCATTTCGGGGCTTGTCTAAAACTACAGATTCTGCCAGATCCTCTAGAGATGTGCTGTTCTTTCCCACAATACACACTTACAATGTTTAGTTTAAAACTAAGGCCCTAGGAGTTTGGGGGAGTCTGCGTGTTCGTTTCTGGCCTCTTACACCCAAAATAATCACACAGAAACCATATCATTTGCCATACTGTTTGATCAATGGCTTAAGCATATTTCTGGATAACTCTTACATCTTAAATGAACCCATTTCTATTAATCTGTGTATTGCCATGTGGCTGTGGCTTACCAGGTAAAGTTCTGGCGCATCTGTCTCTGGTGGAGGGTACATGGCTCTGCCTTATTCCTCTCAGCATTCAGTTTAGTTTTCCCTGCCTAGCTCTTCTCTGCCCTATCACAGGCCAAAACAAAGAAGCCAAAGCTTTTTTATTCCTTAACCAAGGAAAGCAACACATATATAGAAGAACTTCCACATCATAGGAGAGAGAGCTAGAGAGAAGGAGAGAGAGCAGTAGTGATGTGCACTCTCATAAGTCAACATGGCTTCTCTAGATCTCTGAACAGCGTACCGCCGTGCTTGTGATGGCAGGAGGTGACGCAGTGTGATGAACTAGAGCCAGCTGACTAACACTGGCCTTCTGATCTAGCATGGGGCTGCCACGGCAGGGTTACTGGCACTCGACATGGCTGTAGTCCAGGACAGAGTGAGAATTCATCACCCCTTATGAACTGTTTATTGCTGGAATTTTCCATTTCTTATTTTTCTCGTTGCAGTTGGCTTTGAAATTGAGGGAAGTAAAACCATGGACAAGGCTGAACCTTCCACCCAGTGGGACGGGATGAAATCTTTACTGGAACATTCCATCAGTTGAACTGTCACCAGAGACATTCCTTCGTCATTACTTAAATAGATAAAGTTAGTTGTAATTGCCCCAATTTCTAACTAATCCATCCTCAAGGAATCCTTCTGGAAGAATTTTGCCAATCCCTTCAGATCCATCTGTACAATCTATGTCCTGTTTTTCATTTAGTGAGACTCGGCTTCCACAGAGATTCACAATATTTCTATGGCTGCCTTGTGGGATAGCTTGTTTGAGAATGCAATGTGTTCTTTGGAGGCCTCTCCTTTCCCTAATATTTAATTTTTCAATGAACCATTTTTGTTGAGCTTGAACATTACACGGAGAACATTTTCTTCATTCTCTTTAATATTTAAAAAGTACTGCAGAGCGGTAGGGGGAAGAACCCAAACAGTGCAGTCTCACCCATTACCAGGTCTCTGGGCTTTAGGAAATGCTCCATTTCCTGAGCTCCTGTGGGGAGCCGGGTGTAGTGCAGGCTGCTGAGACAGAGAGGCATGCTGCTCAACACTGACATTAATCTGTAGGCTCTGCAGTCACTGCAGAGACGAACCTGCGGGCCCGCCTGTGGGGGAGTTTCCAGATTGGGTTAACGGAGGTGGGCAGATGTACCCTAAGAATCGGCAGCACTATCTCACGGGCTGGGGGCCTGGACTAAATGAAAGGGAGAAATGAGCCGAGCAGCAGCCTCCACCTTCCCTGCTTCCTGATGGCAGCTACAGTGGGACCTGCATGCAGCTGCGTTAAATTCCAGCTGGCACCCCTTCCTCTATGATGGGCTGCACCCTCTGACTGCGAGCTAGAAACATACCTTTCCAGGGATTAGAGAGATGGCTCAGCAGTTAAGGCTTGTATGGTTCTTGCAGAGGCCCTGAACTTGATTCCCAGCACCCACTGCTACCAACAGCTGCCTGTAACCCCAGCTCCACAGAATTTGACATGCCCCTGGCCTCCTCAAGAACATGTACATACACAGACACACATGTGCACATGAATAAATGATAATAAAACTATTTAAAAATGGCACCTTTCTTTCCTTAAGTTGCTTTTGTATTGTATTTTATTATAGGGATGTGAAATTTATTTATTTACAGTGAATAAATCGGGCTTTCAAGAGGATAGTTAAAAATTAAAATTGCATATTAATTTCTTTCATGTGCATATGTGGGGTGCATGTGCCATGATTCACGTGGAGATGAGAAGATGGCTTTCAGGGGTCAAGGGAGCAAACTCAGGTCATCATGAATGACAGCAAGCTCCCTTACACAATGAACCACATCATTGGTCTGAGAATCACTTGTCCAGGTCTTGATACATGCTGTATGAAGTACTAACAACACAAATGAAAACCGGATGCTCCAGTTCCAGGCATGCAGCTCTACGGAGTGTTTTTTCCACCCCACTAGACATATGAGGAAACTGAGTCAGCAGAGAGGCTGACGAAGTTGCCTAGGTCACCTGAGCAGGTACCAGAGGAGCTTCCAAGTCTTAATGTTATCCAGCATTCTTGGTCCCTCACTGGTGAGGAGGCAGCTTTGAACTTGGGAGGCTTTGCTGTGCTGTGCTGTGCTCAGAATAGCCCTAGGATGTGGGCAATCGGATTCAGATATATGGGACGTTCAGGGGCCAGGAAGGTGGCTTAGGGGTAAAGACACCCGCTGCCACGCCTGACTACCTGAGTTTGATCCCTGAGACCTACGTGGTAGAAGGAAGAATTCATTCTTGCAAGTTGTCTTTTGAACTCCACATGTGCCCCACCCCATAAATAATTGTTATTGTTTTGGAAGCATAAAGCCCAGAGATGGGGAACTGTTTGCCTGTTTGGTGGAGTCCAGGTCTCCAAGTTCTCTGCTAGTTTGATTGTGTTGGTGGTGGTGAGGCTTCCAAACCTGTCCTGCAAGGTTCCTGGCTTTGAAATGCAGAAAGCAAAGTGGGGAAGAGTTTAACTCAGGAAGCACATGACTAGCCGGCAGCAGCATTAACGAGGCTTGGTACTTAGGGCATCCCTGGCTGGGATTGGGCGGGATTCTGAAACCTAACCCACTCTTCCAGGCTCTGTCCACAGGGAAATCATGTTTGTGCCTTTGGAATGGCCCTGGATGTGTAGAAATCATTGCTCCTTTCCTCACGGTGCTGCTGCATGGTAGGATAGCATCACAGACAATAAACAGAGAGAGGAGGAGGGGGCTAAGCAAACAGAGGGGGAAAATAGAAGCAAAAAAGGCGGCAGAGTGAAAAAATATCCATAAACTAGTTGTGTGCGTTTTTTTTCCCTCCTTCTTCTTTTCTTTTTGTCTCTCCAGTTGCTCTGATGTGCACAAAGGAAACAGACGGAATAAAATCACATCTCAGGAACACCAACATAAATTCCCCCTTGCTTTGACAAGTACGTAATTTTCTTCAGAGATGTTCTTCACGTCTGGAGAGTTACGAGGCAATTTCATTCCCATCTGACAAATTTACAAAGAAACATTAGAGAGAAGGGATTAGGAAAGCCAGCGAGCTTTATAGACTTTCCTGGGGCTGTGTTTCCCTTCCATCCCTCTGTGCTTCCTCGAGGACCATGCATGAGTAACTCACACTGTGTGGACCCTGGAACCAAGTCACTTCAAAAAAAAAAAAAGGCAGGAACAGCACTTTCAGTCAGCTAATTGTATTTACATTTTAGGGGAGGAGGCGGGGCTTTGGGGGAGGAGGCGGGGCTTCAGGGGGTAGGGGGGAAGGTGTACATAGGCAGAGAGGGAGATGGACAGAGGGGAGGGTGGAGAGATGGGGGAGAGAGACAAGGAAGGAGGGAGGACTAGATAGAGAGAGGGGAGGAGGAGGACGGAGGCTGGGTGGGAGGGAGCAGGAGAGACTGGTGATCCTGGGTTTTGATGATTTGGTTTCCAGCTGGTGCTTCATGAGAAGACCAAAGACAGCAAACATCAAATTGCTTTTCTCATAGGGTCATCGTTACTGTTTCGATTCTGTCTACTGATGAGTGCACCGCACAGTGTTTAGAGCAACACTCCATCTGGGGTCCCACATCTCAGCTCTATTTTAGTCCTGGGTAAAGCGAGGCAGCAGGTGACCACACTGCTGCTCACTTACCTCAGACTGAGCTGCTTGGGCTTGAGTCTTCATTGCTCTCTTAAGTGCTTGCAGCCTTGACTCACCGGGGATCTGTTAATTAGCAGAGCTGTCTCACACACACATGCACACGCACACATGTGTGCATGCACACCCCTATATCAATGTATTTTAACTGATCTGGGATTCTAGAAGATTCTAGCAAGATCACCATGAGAGCTTCGTTAGAATTTTGATCAAAATTTCCAACAAAGCCCAGAAGTCCAGGCAAGCATTTCCTCCCCTGGAACTGGCACTAAGAATAATGTCACATAGATTCTGGAGACAAGGAGCCTAGATGCCATGGATAACCAGGACTTAGGGAATGAGGGAAAGGAGGAGATACAAGGGCTTCTCAGGCCTTCTGCGAGATCCACAAAACACTCTTAGTGCTGCATGTACGAACTGGTGGGAGAAAGAGGCTGTCTTCGTGGGTTTATTGCTATTGTGCCTTTTGGGGGCCCATCTGGGGATCAGCAGCCATGTGACTTGATTCGTTGACCTACCAAAAGACCGAGACAGTTCCTCTTTGTGTAATTAATTTGTTCCCAGAGTTTTCCGGCTTATGATCATACATAAGTCCTTCGATTTTTTTTTTTTTAATGTGGAAGTTCTTCACCATAACTACCTCACTTTTGGGGTTTTAAGTCTAACACTTTAAATCCAAATTGCGAAGTTAAATTTGGGTCTGGTCTCTGTAAACTCTTACAACTAAAACAGTTCCTTTGCTCTGTCTCTGAATTTGCAGAGCTGGGCTCCTCCTGCTCGGTCAGCCACTGTCTTGACAAGGTGATCCTCTGGGGGAGGCTTGGCAGGTGCAGAGGAAGGCCAGTTAGTTCCTCTGGCTCACCCTTGTCCTTGAGGAGGGCCATCTAGCCCAGTGGGACAGAAGAGATGGCTTTTTCCCCCCACAAGCAAGATAACTACACCACGGCTGGGAAATGAGATTGATCGTGATGAGAGAGATAAAAATTTAAAATATCCCCTGGTAGGAAATTTTTTTCTTTTTATTTCTGCATTTGAATTTTTTAAATACTGTAACTTTGGGGAAAGTTATAGAGACATAAAAGGCATATTTGAGCTGCTTTGGGGTTTATGGCAACCACTGGATAATACATTATTTTGAAAGCCTTTATAGTATATAGCTACAAACTTCCAGGAAATCTATTAAAATACAGCATTAATTAACATAAACTTTTTATAGTGTTGCTAATATTCTGCAAACAACTAAAAGTTTAAAAGCCCTTTTTACAGGCATTTTCTTTCCTGCCTGTACCCTGCGATCATGGTGTATTATGGGAAACACTAAGGGACTAGAAAGAAATGAATTTCCCTTGATTGTTCTGATGGGCCATTCGCCTCAATATCTGTCTTCATTTGAATGAATATAAAGACAAAATCTTTGCCAGTTTGATTATTATTCCCTCTTCAAGCTCATGCAATGGACCAAAAGCAACCAGACCAGGACTTGAAAACCTATCTTTCCCTATAATGATGAAATGAAGTCACTTTAGAAATCAAAGTGACGTCTGCGAGTCCTAGGTGATGGCCCTCGGCCACGTCCTCTCCCCACTGGCAGGTTAGCCTGCGCTTTATACTACAGTTAAACACAGACGTGTTCTCGTTGGCCGGAATCTTAGCCGAAGTTTTGTTTTTGGAGTCCAGTTCCCGGTTGCTTTTGTGACTGCAAACCTTCCCAATCCAAATCTTGACCTTTATTCGAGCGAAGTTTAGCATTTTTGGTTTGATCCTCCAAAGGGAGGTTTCAATCTCTATTCCCAAAGAGCAGCGCCCTCTCTAGCAGGACTGAAGAGGAGATCACCCTGAGTGCCCGGTCCCTAATCACTCCCCTGCTAGGCAGGGAGGCCATGGCAATGGGGCAGCTGACTGTGTCTGAAGGCAAGGAGTGGAGAGGTGTATGCTGGTGCTTGGCTCATGTGTTGTTCAGTTTGGGAACCCAAATCAGGACTCGGTGCCGCCCACGTTCTGGACACATCTTCCTGCTCTAGTTAGACCTCTCCAGAAACAAGCTTGCGGGCAGCCTATTCAGAAGGATTCCCGCACTGGTGATTCTAAAACCTAGTCAAGGTCACGGTGAAGATTAAGCATCACGGACAGAGAAAATGAAGTGTGGATCATCAAATTCCAGTACTTGTTTATTCTGCAAGTCTATGATATGTTTATCTCCCTAGGACTGACCTCCCATAAATAAAAAAAGGAACAAGCGCAGACGTAATGCTATGACTGACCTGCTGGACTGCGGTAAGCGACATGTTGCTCCTCTTCTATGTAGAAAGTTCAGGAATGGTTCCATGGATGAGTAGATGTTTGAGGTAAGAATAGAGGGAAACAAAAGTAGTTCTCCCTGGAGAGGAGTCCAGGCAGAATGCATTGTGAATAGTGAAATTCCAAACTGCAAACAATAGGTCTAGTTTTGTGTTTACATACAACACCGCATACAATAGGTCTAGTTTTGTGTTTAGATACAATACCGCATACAGTAGGTCTGGTTTTGTGTTTAGATACAATACCGCATACAGTAGGTCTGGTTTTGTGTTTAGATACAATACCGCATACAGTAGGTCTGGTTTTGTATTTAGATGCATTGCTGCTGCTGGGGAGTTTGCCTAGAGATTGGTTTATTTTGCATAAAGGGGAATAAAAGGGGGATCGAGGAAAACAAAGGCACAAAGCCTTGGCAATAATTCAGATGCCTTCTGAGGCTGAGCAGATGGCACACGTATGAGCTCACCAGGCTAGGGGACAAATAGGAGTGGTGGATTAGCCAAAATGTGTATGGGGGTACATGCTCCCCAAGAGTCAAATTAAAAATATCTTTTAAACAAGACAAAATCCCCACACTAGTCAGATAAAACGATTGGAAGGCCGATTTCTCCAGACACAGGAACTGTAAGGGAGGCTGGAAGATCGCAGAAGATCGCAGCTCTATCAGAGGCACTCTTGATTTTCTGATTCTTGTTTCACTTGAAGAACATGGTGGAGGCCGTGACAAACCCCTTCCCTTAACCCCCCTTCACTAGGTTGTTCTTTGGTGGGGAAAAATGTATCTGTCTACTTGAAACTGGAACAGGAACTAGCTAGAGGGGATACCTTTATTTCTTCTGCCAAAGATAACTCTGGAGATTAAAAAAGTTCTCTTCGAGTTTATGAACCCAGGCCTCCACCCAGAAAGCCAGTGCTCTGCAAACTGCTCCTCCCTGGTGCAGGGCAGCGATGGAGGAGGAGGGAGATGCTGGTGTCTAGGAGCGGAGATGGCATTGGTGTCTCACCCTGGCCCTGACCCTGGCCCCCCCCCCCCCCAGGAGCACAGGCCGGGGTGGCTGGAAGCCGGCTAACCCTTCTCTTGCCTGAGGGCTGTTCTTTAACTTCAGGAGGTCTCCCAAGGCCAGGGTTATTAAATTCTATGTCCTGCCAAGAATTCTCGGGTATTTTCTCCCCACAGTGGCCGGTAACTGGGATTATGTAGGATACGGGGCATTCCTGCCTGTGGCTATGTTTTGTTTGGGTGACACAGCAATGATAAAATCACAGTTTAAAAATTAATCCTCGGGCTGGGTGATAACTCACTTTGTGACATGCTCACCTGGCAAGCGTGAGGACCTGAGTTCAAACCCAGAACCAACATAATAAAGCCAGGCACATTCTCCCAATGCCAACACTGGAAAGGCAGAGCCAGGAAGATCCCTGGGGCTTGCTGACCAGCTAGCACCCAGCACACTTGCTCAGGGCTGCTGAGAAATCCCGTCACAAAAAAGGAAGATGCCTCATGAGGAAATGTTAACAGGGGTTTCTGTCCCACCCGGTCCTGTGGCTGTTCAGTCCCAAAGAAACACAGAGGCCTGCATTAATTATAAACTGGTCGGCCTATTAGCACAGGCTTCTTATTAACTA
Organism: Microtus ochrogaster; assembly: GCF_000317375.1. NCBI lineage: Eukaryota > Metazoa > Chordata > Mammalia > Rodentia > Cricetidae > Microtus > Microtus ochrogaster. The sequence continues at coordinate 9,410,787 of NC_022033.1, read as the reverse complement.
ATTCTTACATCTTAAATTAGCCCATAATTCTTGTCTGTATTAGCCACATGGCTTGGTGTACATTTTATCAATGAGATGTTCTCATCTTGCTTCCTCTGCGGCTGGGTAATGACTTCAGACTGACTCTTTTCTCTTCCCTGAATTCTCCTGTTCTTGTCGCCCTGCCTCTACTTCCTGCCTGGCTTCTGGCCAATCAGCATTTTATTAAAATACAAGTGACAGGGTACAGACCATTGTCCCATAGGAAGGAAACATCTGAGGTAGTCTCTTGGTGTGCACATGTGAGTGCTTACATACACACACACATACACACGTATACATACATATACACAGACAGACATAGACGTACATATACACATACACACATACACATAGACACACAAACACATACATACACAGACACACACACAAATACACACATGCATATACACTTACACAATACATCCAGACACTGACACACACGTACACACATACAGACACACACACATATATACACAGACACACACAGATACACACACACACACACATGCATACACACACATACTCACATACACAGACACATGCAGATACACACATATACCAATACACACAGACACACACACATACATACACAGACACACACATACATACACAGGCACATACACACATGCATACATAGACCATGTACACACAGACACAGACACACACATACACATGCAGACACACACACAGAGTCGTGCATGTTCACCTGTGCACACACATGCACCTGCACACAGACACATAATACACACGCAGACACACAGATACACACATACATATATACAAATATATACACAGACACAAACAAGCGCACACACATGCATACACACATATACACACATATACACATACACACAGACCACACACATACACACACAAACACACACACAGACACATACATATACACAGAGACACACACACAGAGTTATGCATGGTCACCTGTGTACACACATGCACCTGCACACAGACACACACAGAGACACAAATACATAAGACACACATACATACACATACACACAGACACACAGATACACATAGACACACATATACACACACAGTCATGCATGTTCACCTGTGCATACACAGGTACCTACACACAATGAATATGCACATATTGAGATACACCAATGGATTCTCTATGCCAGTCTTTTGAAGTCATGGTATTTGGATATTTACATGAATATTAGAATTTACAACTTCTTCTGGAATCTGAAAACTGTCGTTTTAGGGTCACATCTGCCCTGACACAGGTGGCTGTGGAAAATCTACCTCTGTTACCCAAAACGCAACTTCTGCAGCTTCTGTCTATCCTTGCCCAGCCCACTCTGCTCAATTATTTCCCATGGCTGGCCCATTTTAGACTGTCAGGAATGGACTCCTAACCCCTGTATTTATGCATGGTATCTGTAGCTATAATGTATATTGCTGTAAATGGTCCAGATATCATCTTTAATTTAAACAGCAGCATGCTCTTTAGTTCTCAACTTTGACTTTTAAAAACCAGAATTGTTAATTATCCTGGTGAAGCTTTCTCCGCTTTGGACCCGATAAAGTCCCTGTTAATGGATGTGATCTTTGGTGGGTTAATCTAAAAGATATCCTTTCTCTTTCTTTCCCCCTTCTGGTATTTTCCCTTCCCCTGATTCCTCTGTGCCAACTCATTCAACATGTGAGAAACCTTCAGGTGTTGAGGAGCCTTGGAGAACCTTCCAGGAAATGTTGCAAGTTTGCCATGTCAGAGGGTAAAAGCACACTGTTCAGTCCAAAGGCTTTGTGGAATTTCTTTTCAAATTCAACATCCAAGTTCAAAACTTGGATGCTTCTCTGCCTTACATTTTAATGAGGAGCTTTTTCTAAAAGTCAAAAAAAAAAAAAAAAAAAGAAAGAAAGAAAAATAAAGAAGCCTCATAGGCACAAAAGTTTAAATGCTTTGCCCAGCAGCACTGGATGCTGATGGGACATGCTACTTTCCTGTTTTTGAAAGCACCAATACTCAGACTGGGGCTGTTGAGATGGCTCAACGGCTAAGAATGTCGGCTGCTCTTGCAGAGCGCTAGAGTTTCGTTCTCAGCACCAACACTGGATGTCTTTACTGACTGTAACTCCAGCTTCAGGGGATCTGACACTTCCTTCTGGCTTCTGTGGGCCCCTTGCATGCATGTGGATATACCCACATGCATTCACATATATTAGTAAAAATAAACCTTAAAACATCAACAGTACTCAGACAGCAAACAGGAGCTGAAATACTGGACATAGAAATACCGAATGTTGTGTTCTCATGTAGTAACTGTGTCCATGAAATATGCAATCCAGGCAGTTCTGCACGGCTTCTCCCATTGTATCATTTTATAGGCATGTGTGTAGGCCTGGGTGTCCGGTAAACTTTTATGCACTAAATCATCCTTTCCATTAGTTTTGTTGTAAGTACCACCAAGATTATTGTAATTTCTGATTGATCTTCAATTGGTCTTGCCTAATAACACTTCATCTTGAGGTGTCTATGCCTGCAGGCTGCTCAGTTATGTGGCAAATGATTTATCTATAAACGCTCAACACACCCGGGAGCTCAATATTTGGAGGGAATCTCTTTGTAAAGCAAAGAATACGTCTAGGGCACAAATAATATGGTGGTAAGTTTTGCATTTGGATAAAAGCCGATGCTACCTCGGCCAGAAGGGCGTCTCCTCGCCCCTCCCTTTCGGCAACTGCTTGTTCTATGTTGATTTCTCAGTTCTCAGGCCAACCCTTCCACTAGGTTGTAATTTCCACCAGGGTAAGAATCAGGCCTTCATCTTTCTCTCCTTCCTTCCTTCCTTCCTTCCTTCCTTCCTTCCTTCCTTCCTTCCTTCCTTCCTTCTTCCCTCCCTCCCTTCCTCCCTTCTTCTCTTTCTCCCTCCCTTCCTTTCTCCCCTTTCTTTCTTAAAGATAGGTTTTTGATTTTCAAAGTTGTGTATTTGTGTCTGTGTCTCTGTGTGCATCTGAATAAGGTGCCCTTGGAGGAGAGAAGAGGATGTGGAATCCTCTGGAGCCTAAGTTACAGGTGATCAGTTGTGAGCCACTTGATGTGGGTATTGGGAACCAAATTCTGGCCCTCTACAGAGACACCAGGCAGTCTTTCCTGCTAAGATGTCTCTCCAGCCCTCTTCTCTTTCTTTTTAAAAGTATTTTGAGGGCAGTGAAGTATATGAAACATAGAACAAGGCTATGAGTTAACTCAGGTTAGTCCATTTGTACAGTTGGGTACTACCACATCTGCTCCAGGATGCTCAGATTTTCACAAATAGAAACACCACTTTCTTCTTCTAGCCCCTGCAACTACCCTTGGTTCTGTCTCTAGGAATCTGACTAGACTAGGTGCCTTGGATAAGTGGAATCACGCAGCATCTATCCCTTTGAGACTGGCTTATTTTATTAAGGATGCCGACCTGGCATTCATGTAGCGTGCATCCGAATGTCTTTATGTTTTATAAACATATATAATGACAGTTTATATTGATTGTCAGCTCAACAGGATCCAGAATCACCTAGGACACAAATCTCTGTCTGTGTCTATGAGGGCATTTCTGTATTTGGTCAACAAAGGTGTACTGGCTGGTTTTTGTGTCAACTTGACACAAACTAGAGTCATCAGAGGGAAGGAGCCTCAGTGGAGGAAATGTCTCCATGAGATCCCACTGTATGGCATTTTCTCAATTAGTGATCAAGAGGGGAGGGCCCAGCCTACTGTGGGTGGTGCTATCCCTGGGCTGGTGGTTCTGGGTTCTATTAGTAAGCAGGCTGAGTAAGCCATGGGAAGTAAGCCAGTAAGCAAGCCAGCACCCTCCATGGTCTCCGCATCATCTCCTGCCTCCGGGATCCTGCCCTGTTAGAGTTCCTGTCCTGACTTCCTTCAGTGATGAACAGCAATGTTGAAGTGTGAGCCTAATAAACCCTTTCCTCCCCAACTTGCTTTCTGATCATGGTGTTTCAATGCAGCAATGGAAACCACAACTAAGACAGAAGGTAAGAAAACCTATCTTAAATGTAGATCCCACCATTCTGTGGGCTGGGGCCCTGGGCTGTGCAAAGATACGGAAGTGAGCTGGCGCCAGCATTCACCTCTGTTTCCTGATTGGATTCAAAATGACCTGCCGCCTCCTGCTCCAGCCAGCACGTACATCTTCTCTGCCATAACGGAGTAGTACATCCTCACACTGAGAGCCAAGATAAACCCTTCACCTCTGAAGTCACCTTGGCCATGGCAGCTGGAAAACTAAGGCAGTCCTCATGTGCTGGACAAATACATGAAAGCAAGAAAGAACCCATTTTCTGCAGCAGGTCTCTCCAGACACCCAGTAGGTCTAAAGCAGCGCCCTCTTCCTGGTTTGTGACAAGGGGCCAAGCTAACCTACTGAGGTACGTTTTGGAACACAAGGGACTAGCCAGTCCTGCATCTGTTGTTTAAATCCAACGTAGGAGAAGTAGCTCGGTGGTGCATTTTCTTGGACTTGCAGTGTGGACTGCCTTGTGCTGGCTGCTAGTTAAGCAGTTGGTGACACGCCGCCGGCTTCTCATCTGCCTCCGAGGCTGTCAGGAGCCCACAACAAGCCCAGTGAAACCGGGGTCCACTCTGATAATTAAGGTTTGGAGGGTTTCTTTACCGACCCCACCACGGGCCAATTGCTTTCTCTGCCTCCACTGATGGGCAGCTGACATCTGACAAAACACCGGTCTTCTCTCATCCGCACAGCAGCGGGACACTTTCCCACCTTTTAATGGCTGAGCACATCTCATCCCAAGCAACTCCGGCAAAACGAAAAGTGTATTGTCCAAGTTGCTGGTGGGGACGACTGATTAGAAAGGGAGCCTGGATACATCAGAGCAGACGCTGTGCACGCACACATATGCACATATGCACACACACACGCACATGCAGACAGACACACATGCACACACTTCCTTATTAGCCTCTAAATGTGAACAAATAAACAATGCAAAGCTTCACTTGGATTGTAAATGGCGCGTCGAGAAGGTTAGGGGGTTGAGATTCCACTGGAGTCTTCTTAAAGATGGAGCGGGAAAGGAAAAGGCAAGACAAGCTCTGCATAGTTCCTTCGAAGGTGATGCTATTGGATTGGAGAGATGGCCCAGTTGGTCAAATGCTTGCTTTTGCCACCCTCATCTGAAGCCCTTGTATTAGTCGTGTGACAGCGTGGGATAGCCGTAAGCTGCCGTGATACCCGCTGCACAGTCGGCCTTCCTCTTTCCTTCATCTTCTAAATTCATGGCGCTCTCAAGGCACTGCTGAACCCCAGACTCGCTGAGTTAGAATCTGCTTCTACCCAGTGCCCCAGGCAACTCACGTGACACACAAACACCTGGGAAATGGCTGTCTATATCACTTACCCCTCATGGCTTTAGCTTCTATTCCTTTCTTTTCCTTTAATACTTTCTTATTTATTACTTATTTGTTTGTGTATGTGAGCAGTATTTTATTTTTGTCTATTTATTTGTTAAAATCATTTATTCTTATTTTATGTACATTTGTGTTTTGCTTGCATGTGTGTCTGAGTGAGGGTGTCTGATTACCTCGAACTGGAGTTGCAGGTGGTTGTGAGCTGCCATGTGAGTGCTGGGAATTGAACCTGGGTCCTCTGGAAGAGCCGTCAGTGCTCTTAACCATCAAGCTATCTCTCCAGCCCCAGTGAGTGAGTACTTTAGTGCCACAGTGTGCGTGTGGGAACGACTTCTTTCCAACCATCATGTAGATATTGGGGCTCGAACTCGGGTTTTCAGGCTTGGCAGCAAGTGCCTTTCCCCACTGAGTCATCTCACTGGATCTGACTCATTTCTTATCCACTTGGCTTTTCATAGTTTTTGATTACTTAAACATGAGCACAAACAAATAAGACAGAATTGATGTCCTTAGGCCAGTCAGTTCCATCACACCTCAAGGGCGGGGCCGAATGGTTCTTTCCTCAGAAGGTGCTGGGAGAGCATTGGAGATGATAGTGTTGAGTGGATTGCTGTGTAGAACCTGAAACTTAATGAACACAGTCCCCATTTACCCATCCATCCATCCATCCATCCATCCATCCATCCATCCATCATCCATCCATCCATCCATCCATCCATCATCCATCCATCCATCCATCCATCCATCCATCATCCA
>NC_022033.1:9377782-9404515 GCF_000317375.1 Microtus ochrogaster | reverse complement strand
ATCCATCATCCATCCATCCATCCATCCATCCATCCATCATCCATCCATCCATCCATCCATCCATCTATCCATCCATCCATCCATCCATCCATCCACCTGATAGGTATTTCTGGTGCAAGTCTGTGGTCCTAGTGGTGCTCTCTAGAGCAGGTGCTTCAGAATGAGTACTTGGAATTGCTAGTTGCAAAGCAGAGAGTAAGGAAGCATAGCTAGCCAGGGACAAAAGTTGAATTTGGAGTTGATGTAGCCCTTCAGTCCTTCACCAATCCAGTGGAATGTTCTGGAATCAACATTGCTCCTCACACTAGTCCGTGTTAGTCCACAGTGGCCCCCACATGACTACATCCACACCTCCCAGGGTCCCTGGGCACACCGTGGGAAGGACATGGCTTTGGGTGGGTGCCAGTATACAGGTGAAAATTCTCAAGAAGCAGCTGTCTGGTTTCTGTTGGTTGCATTCCAGGAGCTAGGTAGCAATTTCTGCCTTAGAGGCTATCTCTGGGTGGCCCATCACTGTGGTCCCCACAAGAGGCTAAAGAAAGGAAAGTAGAATATCTTTTAAGAATGTAGCCATGCCAGCTCCTTTTAGCTAAATTTAGTCAAAACTTGTGGACTCCCTGGCTGCTTGATCCTACCCAGTCACTTGACATCTTCTTGGGTGGGCTTCTTATCTATAGTATGGTACCAAATGGCACCCGTGGGAACAGTAGATTTGGACACTTAACTTAGGCTATCATTATTTTTACCATGATAGTATCTCATCTTATTATTTTGAGATGTTTTATTCTTTTGGCTTGTGGAGGGGCCCACCACCCAGTTTCCAAATAAATTACACATAGAGTCTCATTCTTAGTTATGAATGCCCCATCTTAGCTTGGCTTGTTTCTTGCCAGCTTTCCTTAAATTATCCTGACTACCTTTTGCCTCTGGGTTTTTATCTTTCTCTATTTCTGTATACCTTTCTTTACTTCTTTCTCCGTGGCTTGCTGTGTAGCTGGGTGGTTGGCCCCTGATGTCCTCCTCTCCTCGTTCTCTCTTCTCTAAGATTTCTCCTTCTATTTATCCTCTCTGTCTGCCAGCCCCGTCCATCCTTGCTTCTGTCTTGCTATTGGTCGTTCAGCTCTTTATTAGGACCATCAGGTGTTTTACACAGCAAAGAATCACAGCTTCACAGAGTTAAACAAATGCAGCATAAAAGCATAAAATGATATTCCCCAACATATCTTAGTTAACAGTTATGGTATTAAATAGTATTATAGAAATAAACTGTCTTTTGCTCATAGAGAACACAGTAGGATGGTGAATGCAGGGACGGGCTGCTTTCTTCGTAATGAGAACAATTAGTGTTTTACTCTCTCAGGTTTGAGAATCGCCTCTGCTGCTGCACGCAAGAGACAACACACACCTGTTTCTGGCCTGTGTGCATTTTCCTTTTGTGTTAAATTGGTGGGAACCTTGACTCTTGCCTTTACCTGAGCTATTTCTAGACAGGAGCTGGCTATCATATTTGTAACTGTCCCCCTGCTCCCGCCAGCATCACAGGCTCCACGCTGGCTGTGTCAGTTTGGTGGTTTGGTGACTTCCTTAGGCTCTCACCAGGGAGTATAACAGTGAAGACATAAAGCCGAGATTACGCAAGGTTGGTTACACAGGTAAATGAAGAGGACTTGGAGTTTTGTTTGAATAAATCGATGCTGTCGATCTTAGGGAGACTGGAACTTTGTCAGAATTTCAAAGCTTTCCTGCAAGCCCACAAGACTGTGAATGCTCAGGTTCTAGCGCAGACAGTACATGGCCTGCCTGGAGACGGCAGTCACTGAACCATGCGTGTGGTGTGTGTGCGTGATCATGTGTGTGCGTAAGATCATGGGAATGAATGTACATGCCGGGGCATGTGCATGATGGAGGTGGGTTATTTGTCTGTTGCTTTCATTGGTTAATTAATAAAGAAACTGCTTGGCCTTTGATAGGACAAAAAATTAGGTAGGCGGAGTAGAAAGAACAGAATACTGGGAAGAAGGGAAGTGAGGCAGAGTCGCCATGACTCTCCTCTCCAAGACAGACGCAGGTTAATATCTTTCCTGGTAAGCCACGGCTCGTGGTGCTACACAAATTATTAAAAATGGGTTAATCAAGATGTGAGAATTAGGCAATAAGAGGCTAGAGTTAATGGGCCAAGCAGTGTTTAAAAGAATACAGTTTCTGTGTAATTATTTCCGGGGCTAAGCTAGCCGTGTGGGATCTGGGCGGAAACGTAGCTTGCCGCTCCCACTACTACGCGTGCATGTGTTTGTATATTTATGTGTATATGCAGCCTGTGTACACGTGCATGTGTATGTATTTGGAGCCCAGAGGACAACCTCAGATGCTCCTCAGGGATCTTTTGTGACAGGGTCTCTCATTGGCTTGCAGCCTGCAGAGGTAGGTTAAGCCTCCTGGCCGTAGGGCCCAGGGATCATGTGTTCACTTCCACAGTGCTGGGGTCACAGGCATGTGCCACCACACCTGTCTCTACCAGCAGGATTGCTTCCTTCCAATCTGCTTCCCTTTGTGATGAAGCCCACAATGTAAGTTAGGCCATGGTTTGTCTGGCACAGATTTCCCCAGCCCTCAAGTCCTGACTCATACACAGTACAAATTTATTTCTACCGCACACAAATAACGGTCTGGACTTCTTATATGGTGTCCCTGCTCTGTACGTGTGCTGAAAGCTGAGGCCGGTTTTCTCTTGCCGGCTGCTCTCCACCCATGTCTTGGTCCTCTTGACTCAACATGACTGCCAGTGATGGAGGAGAGGGGACCAGCAGTCCCTTCCATTTCAGGACAAAGGAGACATTGCTACTCATTTTTAGAGGCAGGGTCTCATGTAGTAGCCCAGGTTGACCTCAAATGTGCTATGGAGTCCAGAATGACCTTGAGCTTTTGATCCTCTTTCTACTTCAGAAGTGCTGGGGTTATAGGTGTGCCCCCGCCATGACTATTTTATGTGGTGCTGGGACTCAAACCCAGGACTTCATACATGTTAGGCAAGCACTCTAACAACCGAGCTACATACAGCCCTGGTTCCTGCTCACACACCTTTAAATTGCATGGTCCCACTTACCTGTATGCCAAACTGTGGGATGCAGACTTCACATGGTGTTTTAGGCCAGGAGCTCAGTTACTCTTAAGACAGACAGAGATGCTCTTTACACTCTCTATGGTTCCCTCGGAGAACCTCTTCTCCTTTTCCACATGATGTGACAGGGCGGGGGTGGGGGAGCTGCTTCCACTGCTGGCTGGCTTCTCGGTGGGCCACGTGGACCGAACTTAGTTCACTCTTGGCTTGCACTGTCATGATGCCTGAGATTGGTTCACAGCTGCCCGTGCAGCCCACTCTGGGTCTTGGTCCTGGGACCCCACTGTGGCTGGTGGATAGAAGGCTGCTCTTCTTTGTGAGGTTACTTCCTTGGGAAAATGACACCCTGGAGTCATGTCTGTCATGTTTGTCGCCTCTTGGATTTATGAAACTTTCTTACCCACCTAGAAGACCTCTACTGACCCTTTGGGCCTGGGGTTTTCAGTCCAGGTGCTCTTGCCACCAAAGACAGAACAGCAGCATCTTCAGACACGGTGGTTGTCACACCTGAGTCACTGGCGCTATTGTCATCTTGTGGGCTGCCTAGCTCATGTACAGTGTCCCCTCCTATTCCAGACAACAGATGGCTTCTTAGAGTGGAGCTGGCGGGGACCCAGCCGCGTGCTTCTGCTTCACCAGGTGTGCTGGCTGGTTTTCCTGATTGATGTGCGAGGGACACGCCCATTGTGGGTGGAACCATTAACAGGTGGTCCTGGGTTTATGAAAGCGGGCTGAGCAAGCCATGGGGAGCAAGCCAGTTAGCAGAGTTTCTCCATGGTTTTGCTTCAGCTCCTGACTGCAGGTTCCTGCCTCGAGTGCCTGCTCCGACTTCCCTCTGTGGTGGGGTGTGACCTGAGAGCTCTGAACAGAGACAAATGATGCCCCTGCCCCGCCACTCACAAGGTGCTTTTGATCATCGTGTTTTACCCCAGCAGTACGGAGCCTAACGCACCAGGACCAGGGGCACCTGAAGGCTGGCATTTCTAAAATGTTTCCTGCTTTGCTGGTCAAGGTTCTTTGGGGAGATGACATCAGTGTTGTGTATGGACATGTGTGCATGTGTGTGTATGTGTGATTGGGTGAGATTATGTAAGAAACTTTTGGAACTGACTCCCCCGTTACAGAAGCTGAGAAGCCAAACGTCAGAAACCCGCAAACTGGAAGACCAGAACAGCAGGGAATAGATTGTTCTGAGTGCACAGGCCATATAATCAGGTAGACGGTGGGCTGGAGGCCCTAGAGCAGTGGTTCTCAACCTGTGCATCATATATCCTGTGTATCAGATATGTACATTATGATTCCTAATGTAATGAGTATTAGATATCCTGCATATCAGATATTTACATTATGATTTATAACAGTAGCAAACTTACAGCTATGAAGTAGCGATGAAATTCTTTCATGATGGGGGCTTACCACAACATGGGGAACTAAATTAAAGGGTCGCAGCGTTAGGAAGGTTGATGAACCACTGCTCTGGAAGGTGGAGTTGAGCCAGAGTCAGTAGCAGCCAGAACCAGGGGCTCTGATGTCAGCGCTGGGGAAGAATGGCGTCACCCATCCCTCTGGAAACAGCCTCACAGACACAGTGGAAGCATTGTTTACCAGTTCTTTTTAACCCAGTGAAGCTGTCACAGTAAGCCACCAATCCCAGCAGGAGGGGATGCTCTTGCTGGTGCAGGTACTGCATGCGGAGGTGAGCTGTCTCAATCTTAATTTCAGCTCACTGTGACCTCTCCTCACTGAAGCGCAAGGCATGAGACCCCCGAGACTTCAGTCTCTTCAGCTTGGGGCTTACCCTAGCCCTAGGGACTCAGCGAGTGCTCCCTTGAGCCAGGGTTCACCTGCGCCAAGGAGTGATGAGAACTGCTGTGGACCTCGGGCTTGAAGCTGTTCTTCACAGCTATTACTTTAGATTCAGTCCATCCGTGGCCTAAACAGTTGGAATTCTTGGTCACGGCGTTACTGTTTTTGGCAGCCAACATTTAATGCAGACGTCACAGAAGTTGGTCATTGTGAAAGCCCTCTAGGCCACTGTCCAAATAGCCCGAAATCATAGCATGTAGACACTGTTGATTCCCATTTGAAGGGCTAGGAATTAATTAATCAGGCTCAGGAGGCTTCATTGCTTTTCCCAGCATCACACCCCAGGTGGGGTGAAGTTCCCAAAATCAAGCCGCTTCTGACTCGAGAAACTATTCTCAACATACAAACTCTTGTGTGTGTATACACATGTCCCTGTAGTGTGTGTGTGTGCATACACATGTACCTGTGGTGTGTGTGTGAGAGATCTGGAAGACAATCTTGGGAGTTGTTGCTCAGATTGTGTCCACTTCAGTCTCTCATTGGCCTGGAATCCATCAGGTAGCAAGCCCCAGGATGTCACCTCTCGCTCCCCAGCACTGGGATTGCGAGTGTGCAAATCACAAGCAGCTGTTTTCTTTCTGACGTCGGTCCTGGGAATGGAGTGGCAGTTCTCACTCATGCTTCCGTGACTGAATAACTGGGCACCCAGCTGCTGGGTCTTCCTCACTTGCTTCCTGCTGAATGGCCCATCATGCTGAGTCCCTACTTGATCTCAGCTGCCTGGCGCTGCTTTAGCCACATTTCTAGAGACAAGAACAGCCATTGCTTGCACTGGCACAGAGTCCAGGCAACCCCAGGGTACTCATCAATAGGACTACAGGCAAAAAGTTTTCAGGACCAGAGCAATTTTTTTTTTAATTTTGTATCCCCTGTTTTATCCTTTGCTTTTATAGCAGATGCTTCAGGGTCACAGGGTACATTAGTTGGCTGGGTGTGTCCCTCTCAAGGGGCTCAAAACCCCACCTGTTGCTGGTGTCTATCTGCTGATATTACTCTGAAACCACCCAGCTCTCGCTAAGGTTCAAGAGTTCTACTTCTCTGGCATCCAGTTTGTCTGGTGTTCTGTATTCACCATTCCCCTTCAGGCCTTCCTCCTGTGTCGAGAATTTTCTTCATTTAACCTGGTGACTTCATCAGAATGTCTCCATTACGAAGAGCCAGAAACTAAGCCTGGGTATATCATCATTATGGCTGTATCTGGAAGAAGATACCCCTTTTGATGTTCTGAGATGATTCTCTTGAAGATGGAGAAAGAGAGCGCAGAGGCTAAGAGCCCTCGCTACTCTTTCACAGGACCTGGGTTTAGCTACTGGTACACACATTGGGCAGCTTACAACTGCCTGTAACTCCAACTCCAGTGGATCTGACGTCCTTTTCTGGCTTTCATGGGTACCCATGCTCAAAGTAGACACACACACACACACACACACACACACACACACACACCTCCCCACACCCCTTAAAATCTCTGCCATCCCCGGAGCTGCCTTATCTTCTGTGTATTCTGCAACCCAGAGGCATGGGCATATTTTTTCATATTAACTTGCATTTCCACTTAAAATATAGAAAAAGTACTTATTATCTCCTCCATGTTGGTCAAATGGCCTTTCTGCTAATGATGCAATTAGGGAAACGATACAAGACAAAAGGGGGCGGTGGGATCTTTTCAGTTTTACAAAGTCAATGAAGTGGCAAAATTCGCCATGTTTGCTGTGTGTGCAAAATCTTCCTCAGTGCTGCGCTGTGGTAATGCGTTTTTGGGGCAGCAACGGCAGCTGCTGGAGCTAAGTTAGAATAATTTGATGAGTGCATGCAAGATGAGCTCCCCGAAATGCTGCCTCCTCACGGTTATCAGATTTGGTTCAGAATGGACGGAATCTCTCTGCCACACTGGTCACACCCAGAATGTTCCTGTGGGTAGATTTCCTTGCCTGGGCTCCCTCTGTTACTGTCTCTCCAGAACACCCCATTGTTTCCTCCCTAGAATTCTGTTTCCCCGCTAAACCCTTAACCATTTAATAACAGCAGCAGCAACAATGACACATTCTTTCCAGTAGAACCCCTAGAGTCTCCATTCACGGAAAGTTTTATCCCTGAATGCCTTGTGTGCTGGGCCAGGGGGTTTGACTGATGGAATCCTCACTCATTGGTCGTATTATCTCATGTGAAAATCTGTTCAGTGGAGGCTTTGCTGGAGTCTGTAGGCTCTGGAGAGCCATTCCAGCACATCCCTTCCCACCCTCTGCCTCCTGTAGCATCATCATATTGGTGGTTCAAAACTAGCCATGATGGCAGCATTGACATGACGGGTAACAGGCAATGTTATAAATCAGCGGCGGACATTGGAGCACCGGACTGAAATCTCAAGGTCCAAATCAGGAGCAGAAGGAGAGAGAGCACGAGCAAGGAACTCAGGACCGCGAGGGGTGCACCCACACACTGAGACAATGGGGATGTTCTTTCGGGAACTCACCAAGGCCAGCTGGCCTGGGTCTGGAAAAGCCTGGGATAAAACTGGACTCTCTGAACATAGCGGACAATGAGGACTACTGAGAACTCAAGATCAATGGCAATGGGTTTTTTGATCCTACTGCACGTACTGGCTTTGTGGGAGCCTAGGCAGTTTGGATGCTCACCTTACTAGACCTGGATGGAGGTGGGTGGTCCTTGGACTTCCCACAGGTCAGGGAACCCTGATTGCTCTTTGGGCTGATGAGGGAGGGGGACTTCATCGGGGAGGGCGAGGGAAATGGGAGGCAGTGGCGGGGAGGAGGCAGAAATCTTTAATAAATAAATAAATTAAAAAAAAATCAGTGGCGGGTTTCAGTCCTTACTGAGATACCATCGGTCCCAACTCCAAGCTCTTTATTCCCTTCTCACTTGGAGACACTCTGGCTCTTGGATCACAGTGTTCTTTTCACCCTCCTGGTCTGAACAGACCCTTGGCACATACATAGAATTAGCCAGTGAGCCAGGCTTGTTCCACATCCTGCCATGTAAGGGCTCGTCCCGGACAGTGAGTGATTGTTCTCAACCCCCACACTTTTCTAGCATCCCATCACAGAGGTCACCAAAAGACTTGGGTTATAAGAATCTGGACCCAGAAACAAATTCCATCTTATAAATAGCTCAGAGTGTCCTTTGTATGATCTGAATGCTCCCTGTGCAAGCTGGGGAACTCTGCTCTGTTTGATTTGGAAGCTCACCAAGAGGTTTTAATTTTCCCTTTTAAAAACCATGTCTGTCCCCAGAGGCAGGAACAACCTGGCACTTGGGTCACCCATCTGGCTTGCACATTCAAAGCTGTTGCATTCTGGGGGTTTCACACAGCTAATTGAGCATCCAAATCTTTTATTTGGTTTTGTAGTGCAGTAGTAATTATGTTCCTTTTCCTTCCTTCCTTTCTTCCTTTCCTTCCTTCTTTCTCTCTCTCTCTCTCTCTCTTTTTTTTTTTTTTTGGTTTTTCGAGACAGGGTTTCTCTGTAGCTTTGGAGCCTGTCCTGGAACTCCCTTGGTAGACCAGGCTGGCCTCGAACTCACAGAGATCCGCCTGCCTCTGCCTCCCTAGTGCTGGGATTACAGGCGTGCGCCACCACCGCCCGGCTCCTTCTTTCTCTTTCATCTCTTCCTTCCCTCCTTTATTTTTTTTTTCCCCAAGGGAAACTCAAGCTGACCTAGAACCCTTGATCTTCCTGCCTCAGCCTCCTAAGTCCTGAGATTTTGGAACCTGTTACAAGTCTGTGGGTTTTCATTCTGAAGTTGGAGCTTTTTGAAGTTGGAGTTTTTAAGAATTATATACAAGAAAATGTGTTTTTATTTCACCCTAGGCTGTCAAATGGTCTCTGGCAGTTTTACATTCTCAAATGTTTGCTTTCTACTTCATTTCCAAGGACCATCTGAACACACTTGCTGTCAAGATGGTTCCTCTTTTGAAATCTCAGGGGCACCTTTTGGAGGTTGCTTCTGATTTTTCCTTCTCTGAGGTCTACTTTAATCATAAACTGGTTGGCCTAGTAGCTCAGGCTTCTTATTAATTAATTCTTACATCTTACATTAACCCATTATTCTTATCTATATTAGCCACGTAGCTTGGTACCTTTTCCATCAAGGCAGTCACATCTTGCGTCCTCTGTGTCTGGATGACGACTGCAGACTGAGCCTTTCCTCTTCCCAGAATTCTCCTGTTCTCATTGCCCCACCTCTACTTCCTGCCTGGCTACTGGCCAATCAGTGTTTATTTACAATACAAGTGACAGGGTACAGAGCACTGTCCCACAGCCTCCAAGTTCTTGTTGCTCTGTGTAGTGTGAGGCCTCTGAAGAGGAGTTGAGTGCTCCGAGAGGTTGACACTGTTAGCACACTTGCTTCTCTGCATCCCAGCAGTGTTGTTCCGGGAAATGACATATGTAGAGCTCACCTAGTGGGTCATGCTAGATGTTCCCAGAGGTACGTGTCAGGCCTCCAGGTCCTACATGGGACCAGCTTCTCTAGTTCCTGTTTTTCCCTTTCCCGTAGCTCACTCATGGGCAGGCATCCTTCACAGCCCCACCCTTGTTCAAGCCACCTGAGTTTCAGTGCCAAACTTTTACCAGCCTCCTGTTTCCGGTCTTCTCAGTTCTCTATCTACAGCTGCTGTGGGATAATGCTCTTGTACTCTGTAAAGATTTGTCACTCGTATTGGCTCAATAAAACTCTGACTGGCCAGTCCAGGCAGGAAATATAGGCAGGGAAACCAGACTAGGAGAAGTCTGGGAATGGGAAAGGCAGAGAGTCAGTTACCAGCCAGATGCAGAGGAAGCAAGATGAGAATGCCTTACTGAAAAAGGCACTTTACTAAACATAGGTAATAATTATGGGTGAATTTAAGTCAGAAGAGCTCGTTAGTAGTAAGCCTGAGCAATAGGCCAAATTATAATTAATTATAATTAATATAAGCTTCTGTGTGCTTATTTGGGAATAAATGGCTGTGGGACTGGGAGGGACAGAAACTTCTGTCTACAGACATCCGTCTTCTAGGGTCTTTGGATGGTTTGCCTTTCTACCAGAGGGAACACCCAAGCACAGCATGGTTGTGTGCTGTGACCACAGGTTCCTCTACAGTGACATCTCCCACTGTGTCCTCTTACACCTGTGGCCATCCACACGTCTTCACAGAGTCTTTGCAGCTTCTTCCTTCCCAAACTTCCACCTATGCACAGGATGGCTTCTCCCACTTCCAGAGCCTTCAGAGCCTAGGTCAAGAAGAGTTGGCCACCCTCTGTAAGGTAGTGGCCCCCCCTCCCGTAAAATAGCAGTCCCTGTTACCCTTACAAAGTAATAGTCCCCTCTACCCCTGACTTACTTGGCAGCATGGGTACTGCCAAGTTTGACATATTTTTCGCTGTCCTCCAGGAAGGGCTTTATCCCAGTTCTCCATCTCCACCCGCTCCTCCTTTTCCCCTCCACTTCCTCCTTCCTCTCTTTCCTTTATTTCCTCCTCCCTCTCCCCTACTTTTCTCCTTCCTTCTATTTGCAGAATTTGGCATATAAGAGGTCAGTGCTGGCTGTTGTAAGCTTTGCAGTTGTCAAAGATTTATCAATGGGATTTTATGACGGACCCCAAAGTAATGCACAGGGGGCACTGCACAGCAATTGATAGGAATATTAATAGCTATAAAGAGACTTCATTTGCTCTTACACCACCTGACCTTGGACCCCGCCAAGAAAACAGCCACAGGCAACAATGAACAAACAGCCATGGTTGCATGCCAACAAACCTTTCCGTGCAGGTAGGAACCACTCTTATTCTTTGGATGATGTAGAAACCATTCTTGGAGCCATCTAGACACAGGGCATGGTCTGGATTGGGTCTGCAGGCTGTGTTTTGACAACTCCTGTCCCAAGTATCTCAAAAGCCCATGCTGCGTGAAGGGGACCGAGGCACGATGAGGTGCATATTAAACTATTTTTGACACACACGAAGCCTAATCTTAAAAACGTGGATTTGAACCAGCGCGGCCCCATGTTAGACATACCATCCAACTCCATGTTCTTCCAGCTGCAGCCTAACTGTCCCTTGGAAGACAAAACTGAAAATGTGAATTTGGGAGCCAGGATCTGGTTTATCCTAAAACCGTTGTCTAGTTGATCCACCGACATCTGCCATCACCAGGCTATTCACTTTAATAAAAAGAATGTGTGTGTGTGTGTTTCTGTACGTTTTCAGGTATTGATACCCACGGCTTTCTTTGTTTATCTACTGCATTTAAATTTCCCGAACTTCAAGCCCCATTCATCATCTTTCTCAGCAAACACTTAGAAAGAAGTAGACCATACGATCCCAGGAAGAAAACTCCACGTCCTCCCAGCAAATAAGTTAAACATAACAAATGGAAGCTTGCAAAAGCCGGAATTGTAAAACTAATAGGGCTGTTGAAACCAGCTTCCCTGAAAATTATGCATTGGTTGGTCTGTTTCTTATAATGGCGAATACTGAGTCTTGATCGTTCATCAGGGTGCATGCCATAAATTAGGTGTTGAGAGAGGCTGCAGAATTCCTCACGGCCTCACAGGAAGCCACTGTGGCCGCCTCTGGAGCCCACTGCTGGATGCCAGTGGCGCCGCGTTGATCTGCTTCTTCAAGTGAAAGTTTTGAAATTGGTAACAAGTTGTCAAATGTTTATCAACAGAATTTTATGAAGGACTAAAAAGTTATGTGTACGGTACCGCACAGACCATTAAGGGAATAATAACAGCAATAAAGAGACTTTATTCTCATCAAGACTTATGTGGCAGCTAGCTTTCCTCCCCAAACTCGGTTAATGGAGGCTGGGAGAGATGAATAACTCAAACCTGGAAGGAGAGCGGCCTTAAGCATTAGACGGAGAGCCTGTGTTATGCGCTGAATCGGCTGTAATGGATACGAAGAGCTAGCGTTCCAGATATGTAGATCCCGCCATATTTGTGGAGTGAGATGCTCAGACTTGAAGCCTGGCTTTACAAATGGCACTCTGAGGGTGGCTGGAGGGTTCTACTCAGCGTAGGAAGATAGTGGGTTTTGGGCTCAGAACGAGCGGGCTCAGTTTCAGCTCCTCCCTCAACAACTTTCGTTTCTTTCTCCACCAAAATTGTCCTTTGCATAAAAGGAAGGCTGGGAGTGAAACTCTACCTTAACGGGTTTATTGTAACCTTTAAAAAATAAAGCGTGTGGGTGCACTGCACATATGGAGGCAAGAGCAAGAAATAAAAATTCATAGCTGGGCGTGGTGACACAGAACTGTGATGGAGAGTGAAGAGTTTAAGGGCAGCCTGGGCTGCATACAAGACCTCTCAGAACAACAGCAATAGCGAACTCATCTCTTTCACTTGGGAGGGTTAGGTTCACTTGTGTGTCTCCTCCCTCCCTCCCTCCCTCCCTCCCTTCCTCCCTTGTTCTCTCTCTGCCTCTTTCTGTCTCTGTCTCTGTCTCTCCTCTCTGCCTCGCTTTATCCATTTACAGGATCATGTACCCAAGGGTTAACCGAGATGGAGGAGCCCAGTATAGCATCAAGGGAGCACTGGAGGACTTCTGGCCAGAAGGTGTGCTTTCCTTGAGAGAGGTGCTGGCTCTGAACATGGTTGAACTACATTTCCCACAAGGCCATTCACTCTGGGTGTATGACCAGGATTCTGGGGTGAGATAGGGAGGGTGGACTTGATCTGTAGCTCTTTGTGGCTCACTCAACTTGTCACTGTTGTCTTGGCTTGATGCAACTGTGGGGGCTGGTCTTGCTCTTTCTTGTCCCAGCTCGGCCGTTGTGTATCTCATCTGAAGCCAGGGCGTGTGTCTGGCTTTGTGGCGACTGTCACGCTGTCACCCTGTTTGAGGCCTCATGAACTTGCCGGGGTTTCTGTCTGTTTCCAAGCACTCTGACTTTTATTTATAGGTTCTTTCTTGTCCCCGTCATCCTCCCTCAGAGCCACCACCCCTGTGGTCTCCAGAATGAAACCCGGAAACTACAGCCTGTCAGAGATGGCTTAGGTCACCTACCTTTGCAAGGGACACACATGCTGGTGTGCTCATCCCCATCCTCACACCTGTGAGTGCTTGGACTTCTCTTCCCGGCTCTTTGAGAGGCCCATTCTCACTGTTGCAGACAGTACCACAGCCTGGCTGTCTTGGAAACAATAGCAATTTATTTCTCCTGGCTCTGGAGTCTAGAAGTCTGCGGTCAGTGTGCTGGCATGGCCAGGTTCTGGAGGGGGCCTCTGCCTGCTTGCGGACTGCAGTGTGCTTGTCCTCACAATTCAGGGGAAAGGTGAGCTATCTCCTTCTCCTCTTCCCACAGTACCGTTCCTGAGGCCTCCCCCGTCATGACCTTATGAATCTGAAATACTCCTCCCTCTCCCTATAAGTTGTTGCTGTCAAGTCTTTTGGTCACAGGGTTGCAAAAGTCATGCGTGCAGGTCTGAAGATCCTACTTCTTAAAGCCATGGAGGCATGGGCTGAGGGTTTCAACATATAACATTTGGGGTGGAGCACAAACATCCAGCTAATACCAGATGCTCACTCAAACAGTGCACACAGGTAGTCGCCGGTGGCCCCGTTAAAGCCAACCAGCTGTGGAAAGAATCTTTATTTTGCTCTTACTCTGGGCTGTTTTCCTGACACATCAGATGGATATTCCCAGCATGCATCTCACCAGAGGGCAACCTAGCCCCCTGGAGCCTCCCAAGAATGACAAGGGATGGAGAGAGGCCATGCAGTTTCTAAGCGGTGACTCTAGAGGGGCCCATCCACTCAGTTGCGTTCAGTTGATTTCCTGAGTCATGAGCCCCACATATGATGTCAACACCAATACTATGGACCAGCACTGTGTTGACTGCGGGACATGGGCACAGGCCTGGGCGTACATGCACATGCGGCTGATTCTGATGTGGCAGGTAATCTATTGGGCACCACGGAGGTTTTTGTTCTCTCTGATATATTTCCCCTTCCATACAAAGGAGGAAGTGAAGCTTTGGATTTGCCTGGTTGAATTTCAACAAGTCAGTTTAAATGCCTCATTTAGCATTTTGCAGCAGCTTGTGTGTGGTAGGGCCAAAGGCAAAATTTTCCAAGCTTAAGATTTGGAAAGTGGAAAGTCATCTGAAGGGTACTCAGCTGTTGGGGGGTGAAGGGGACACTTCTGGGACATGGAGAGGTAGAGGCTGGAGCTGAGAAAGCAGAGGTTAGAAAGCAGCGTTCAGCCTGGGCTGAGATCTGGGTTTGCGCTCTGTTGGGAGAACGAATTCCTTCCCTGCTTTGCAGAGTCCAGGTCTTGATCGACACTGCAAGGGGAGGTCTGCATGGCATGGAAGTCGTCTGCTCCCTAGGAGTGGGGCTCAGCGTGCAGTATGACCTCTGTTCCTTAAGAGTGGGGCTCAGTATACAGCATGGCTCTGTTCCTTAGGAGTGGGGCTCAGCATGCATCAGTGGGCATGGCTGTTCTTTAAACTTAAGACTCTCAGAATTTTTGAGCTATGTTCCTTCCCTAGGGTTCCCACATCGATCCTGGGTGTGTGTGTGTGTGTGTGTGTGTGTGTGTGTGTGTGTGTGTGTAAAATTTGTCCAGAGCTGAGTGCGTCTCGCCCCTTCTGGCAGACAGCATGAGGCCTTAGTTTTGCCTGTACCCTCGCCTATTTTATTGTGCCTTCTCTACTTTTCTCAATTAGTTTCTGCGAGCTTTGGGGGTTGGATTTTGTTTCTACATACAAGGGCCTGTCATGCTTGTGTTAAAGGGCTTTTCCCTTGACATTATTCAGCATGGTTGGATAATCAATCACAATGATTGCTAATTGCTCTTCTCTCTTCTTCTAAACCATTAGATGCTGTTTGTCAACCTTCTCTAGGATTGACCTTAATCTTGTCACAGTCACCTTCCCTTCTGTCTTCTTCCTTTTGGTGATTTACCAATCCCACCGGCCACAGAAGAAACATAAACATCCTGGGTCCCACTCAACCCTCTGTGAAAATGTCTCAAAAATTTAGGTCTTCAAAAATCTGCTTCCACGGTGGACTTAGCGGAGAGAAAGCACAGTGTCAGTCATGGCTAGTGACAGGGTGCAATTAACGCAGGACCAAATCACAGTAAGACGGATGGAGCCAGATGGACCCACACACCCGACAAAGGGATTTCACGTTAAACACCATCCGGTTGAGGGCAGACACATCTCCAGAGCTGGGCAATGGAAGGACACAAGGTGAACTCACCACAGCTTCCAAATGCTGTCATAGTGGAAGGAAAGCCATGAATGGTGCCTCAAATAGTTATCCCAGATCAGAATAGGTGACTCCATGGCACACGTACCTTCTCACGTTTGATTATTCTCAAAGCCTTAGTGTCGAGAAAATTCTAGATTGAAATTTGTAATCATAGATGATCTTCAATTGGAAACTGAAAATCTGAAACAGAGGGCAGAGTAAGAGGGAGAAGGAATACT
Source organism: Microtus ochrogaster (assembly GCF_000317375.1). Lineage (NCBI taxonomy): Eukaryota > Metazoa > Chordata > Mammalia > Rodentia > Cricetidae > Microtus > Microtus ochrogaster. The sequence goes on along the minus strand of NC_022033.1, from coordinate 9,389,091 downwards.
GAATTAATGAGTTCTCTGACACCTGTGTCCACGTGTTAGGCTATATTAAGGGATAGTTTGGATACCATGTTGGCTTTCTTTAGTTGGTACACTAATGGTAATAATGCTAAGAATATCGACAAAGCAGTGTACAGTACCCTGCTTTTGGAATGTGTTGGACATATGTCAAAAATGCCTTGGGTGGACAATAGAGGGGCATAGTTTTCTGCAGGCAAATATTCAATCACTGGCTGTCTGGGAGGCAGAAGCCACACTTTGTAGTGTTTGCTTTGGTATAGATCCTCCCACTGTGGTTGACTTCAAACTACCACTATGGCTAGGAGCTGGGAGGAGCTTCTTATGGTGCAAGCCAGCACACCTCTGGCTAGTATCATATTTGTTTATAAAAAGGGGCTGTTGGGCAAGGACCCTGAGCTTGGGACATTTGGCTGAGACGTGAATGCTCTTTGGTTCCAGGGGAAGTCTTCAAGGCAGAGGGGGGTCATTGCAATGGCCAAGATCCTGAAATATAAACAAACTCGGTGGGTTCTCCTGGGTAAGACGGTCTGTGGGGGAGAGGATTGGAGTCTGGAGACTGAAAGCAGAGCAAAAGGTGAGATTCAAATCATGATAAGCCTCGAAGGCCATTTTGAGTGTAATGATGTCACGAAACATGTAATTGGAAGCTGTATCTGTAATTTTTCTTATGGCTGTGACAAAGGCGACTTAGGAAACAAAAGGTTCATTATGTCTTGCAGCTTGAGGGGAGAGTCCATCTTGGCAGCAAAGGCATCGGGCCAGTGAAGCCACTGGCCACGTTACATCTATAGTCAGTAAAGAGAGAGAGAAAATGCTCACTTTCTCCTTCGATCCCGGACTCCAGTCCAGGGAGTGGTGCCACCGACATTTAAGGCAAATCTCTTCCGAGTTAACCCAGTCGAAAAACACTCTCACCGGCATGTCTGAAGTTTCTTTCCGTGGTGATTGTGCACCCTGTCAAATTGACAGTCATTGTTACGCACTATGGAGTTCACACAAAGTTAAGTGGAGGGCCGGTCATGTCTGTTTAGGAGGATGCCGCTGCCTTTAAATGTGCACCGCGTGTTTAGTGTAGGGTCGTCTTAGAGCAGAAGATGGAGAAAGAAAAATTAGCTGGCTCCGTTGGTTTTACTCTCTAGGATTTGAATGAATCTCCATGCTGATTATGAACCCACTTGCTTGTACAAGACCCAGCTCTTGTCATGCAGCAGAGAAATGTTAATTATATCAAGAGTGGTGCATTGGTATCACTGAATGCAGCCCAGAAGGAGGACACCAGAGGATGGAGATTACAACAAACCTCAATCATTTGCTGAACGGTGGTTAAAAACCAGCCACTCTCTCTAGCTTTTGAAACTTGGTCCAGGTTATATAGATGTCAAGTTGACACTTAACCCTCAGAGACGAGAGTTGGCTAGCCAATAAAGCCTGTTGAGCCTCGAACTGTCATGCATTTATGCATTGCCTCTGATCAGGGACTCCCGTTCACCCACTGAAGTGGGCACCATCTGGCACCCTCACGCTTGCACAGGACATTGTAAGTACAAGAATATGAAGCAGAGACTCCTCTGTGCAGGGCAGAGTCCTTGTGTTGACTTCTTTCCATCCTCCACCTCCGGCGCTCACCAACCAGTGAGTGAGCACTGTCTAGAGGAGAGCTATAGGAATGTTATCTGTCTCGATAGACAGTCAGCCAGTATCAATACTCTTAACACACTCATTAGTTTTCATCGTCAGCACAGACTAGAGGCATTCTGGAAGTGGAAAATTCAACTGAAGAATTGCCTCCATCAGATGGCAAGCATTTTCTTGATTGCCAATTGCTGTAGGAGAGCCAGTCCACTGTGGGCAGTACCATCCTTAGGCATGGGCTGAGTAAGAAAGGAAGCTGAGCCAACCCAAGGGAGGAGGCAGTGAGTGACGTTTCTCTGGTCTCTACTTCAGTTCCTGCCATGGCTTCCACTCGTGAAGACTCTAACCTGTGAGATGTATTGAACTCTTTCCTTCCCAAGTCAGTTTTGATGATTGTTTTATGATCGCAACAGCAAGCAAGGAAGAGCACATATATTTATTAAGGGATCACGAGACACCAGGACAGTGTGTAGAATAGTAGGTATACTCAGTTCAATGTTGGCATGGCTGTGGGGTGGAGACGTTATTGCCTGTCATCTGTGTTCATGCTGCTGCAGTAGAATGCTTGAGACTGGTCACTGACAAACAGAAATTTGTTTTCTCAGGGTTCTGATGTTGAAGAGTGTGGTACTGACATGTCCTAAGCCAGTTGGAGTCTGGTGTCTGCTTTCTAAATGACACCTTGGCTACCCAATCCTCTGGAGAGGGTGAACCCATGTGGTGTCCCCACACAGAGCTGGTGGAGAAGTGAGAGGACCCTCAGCTAGTTCTCTCTGGTCTAATCTCTTCATAAGGTTGCGGTCTTCTCTCTCTGTTTTTTCCCTCTCTATCTTCCCCCATGACTGTGTTTTGTTTTATTTCTGGTGCCGAGGATTGAACCCAGGGCCTCATGCAGGTAGGGTGGGCAAACATAATAACACCAGACCTCATCCCAAGCCCCCCTTTCTTCTTCATGTCACCTCTAATGTTCAAGACCCTTGGGGTTTCACCATGAGTCCCTTAGAGCCTCTAAGCCCAATCTTCCCACTTTTAAGCTTATTTTTATTTGTGTGTGTGTGCATGTGTGTACACATGCTCACATGTGGGTGTTATTGTAAATGTGTGCAGATGGCCATGGAAAGCAGAAAAAGACATTAGATCCCTTGGAGCTATGGGTGGTTGTGAGATGCCCAACGTGGGTGCTGAGAGCTAAATTCTGCTCCTCTGCAAGAGCAGGAAGTGCTCTTAACCACGGAGTCATCTCTTCTGCTTCCCAGTGCCCCCATTTAGGGATGTCTGCTGCCACTTTCCACTAATCTCTAAAGGACGGCACTGGACATGACTCAGTAGCTCCTTACTACACGCAGAGCAGCCCCCCTCTCCTGGCACGTCTTGCTGTTATTGCGTCACTTGCTACCCATGACAGAATTCTGTGTGTGGATGGCAGTCCCCATTCTCTGACCCCTTGTGAGTAGGACATCCTAACTATACACACCCATTTCATTCCGTCTCCTCACAAGTCAAAGCCAGCCTTTTCTAGCACATTCCTCTCCCACTTTGTCAGAAATTTCACTGCCATTTTTCCCACTCCCAAGTCTCCCCTCTCTGTCTCTGTTTCTCTGTCTGTCCATTTCTTTATCTCTGTCTTTCTCTGAAGCAGGAAATCATAGTGTTCCATGAAGGTCCCTCAAGGAAGGTTGGCTTGTGGTCACTGTTTGTGGCATGTGGCCTCTGATCCACGTCAGAGAAGAAGGCCAAGTTATAATCCTTAAATTCTATGCCTGGCAAAGCGTCTGGCTCTGCCTCAGTTGGCTTACACAGCATACAGTAGTGGGCACAACCAGGTCTGAATGAAAAACTCCCTGGTCAAACTGGCTTACACTCCTCGCAGACACACAGATGGACACACAGCAACCGTCCCTTGGTCTTTGTTGTCTGTAAAATATGGGTGTCACTGTCCTCTCCATGGACACTTGGGAGGACAACACACATAAAGGTTTTAGAAGCTAGATAGTAACTTCTCAAACAGCAGGGGATCCCCCCTCCCACCCATTCAGGAGCCTTAAAAGCGTCATAGGGTGAGATGATTTCAGTGCTCTCCTGTGAGCTGGTAGTGTCTGAGTCAGCATTCTCCTGTCGCTGTGGCAAACTAACCCAGAAGAGCAGCTTCAAGAGAGAAAGAGCTGCACTGGGGACAGCTCACTGGAGATAGCACTTGTGCAAGCCTGAGGACACGAGTTCAAATCCCCAGAACCCCCGTAAAGACCAGGCATAGTCATGTCTATCCCTATAACCCCAGTGCTGGGAGGGGTGTGTGGAGACAGGAGGATGACTGGGGCTTGCTTGCAGGCTGTCAGCCTGGCATGAGGCTCAGCAAGGGACCCTGTCATCAGGGAACGGAGTGGATAGTGATTGGGCAGGACACTCAATGTCTGGCCACTGAGGGTGAGAGAGAGTCAGTCCCTAATCATACCCCAGTCGCCCACTGACTTGTGACTCTACCACGTGACCCATGCATAGATGAGCTCAGAGCCTTCAGGATCCAGTCACTTCCCAGAGGCCCCACTTGGCACATTACTGTACTGGGGCCCTAGAATTCATACATGAACATTTTGGGTAATGGATGTAAGTAGCAGGCTTCCATTATTGCCTACCTGTGAGCAATGGATGTAAGTAAGCATAGCCTTCCGCCACTGCCTACCGGTGAGCATTCTCCCTAGTCTCTACCTGGGGTGGTGACTTCCGGTTGCATAGCTTCTCCGAAATCAGTTTCTTCTCTCATAAATGGAAGTCTGAGATCACACGCAACATCAGGAAAGTCATTTTACCTAGTGAACATGGATCTTAAGGCATAGTGTTATGATTCGCCTCGGTGAATGCTGGAATTAAGAGGTTTAGTGGGCTCAGCACTTTGAGGAACATTCCAAACAGGATCAGCGAGGCCAACTGTTGTCATGCAGCCTTCTTCCTCTTCCTCTTCCTCTTCCTCTTCCTCCCACTCTTCATGTTATGGGGCTAACTGATTGCATGCTTCAGTGATAATAGAAACTCATTAACTAATGAACTGGATCAGAAAGACAGAAAAGGAAACTATGTTCAAAGACAACATTTTACCAGAAGTTGCATATATTCATATTTCCCCTAAAAACAATACATTTTATTTAATTTATAAATTTTTATATTACAGTTGTGTGTATGTACTGTGTGTGTCTCACAGAGAGAGAGAGAGAGAGAGAGAGAGAGAGAGAGAGAGAGAGAGAGAGAGAGAGAAATTGTATATATGGGCACCTGCATGTGGAGTCCCAAGGAGGATGTCGGGTATCTCTCTCTATTGCTCTCTGCCTTGTTCCCCTGAGACAGGGTCTCTCACTGGACCTGAAGTTTGTCACTTCAACTGAACTGGCTGGTCAGTGAGCTCCAGGGATCCACTTGTGTCCCCTCCCCTTCCTGCATGCTTGGCTTTTACGTAGCTACTGGGGATTTGAACTCAGGTCTTCATGCTTGCACAACAAGCGCTCTCACCCCCTGAGCCAGCTCTCCAGCCCTCAAAACCATCTCTTGGTGGTTGACTCCTACAGTTTTGCAGTTATTTATTGATATCTAAATATATTAAAAATTTGCCTCCCAGGGCTGTCTGAAGGATGTGGGGTTTTTGACCCTCCTTCTTTGTGCTGGAAATGAATTGATGCAATTTAAATACTTTGTCTAAAAGTTATTTGGCCTGGAAAATACCAATCTAATTCCCCCACAAGTAAGAAAATTATAAGGAGAGAGATCTAATCAGTGAGCAGAATATAGCCTTAGAAAATGTGCATCAGCATACCTTAAGGAAAGTAGAATAAATCTTGAAACTTTAATATCCCCCTTTCTTGGACCTAAATAGGCCCCCTTGGAAAACTATTTTATTGTTTCTCATTAAATTAGAATTGTGCTGAGGTGCCACTATCTACCGTTTTCTATTATTATTAATGTAAAAAAAAAAAGCCATTGTATATTCAGCATTTCCCCGGCTAAAGCCAACAGGAAAAAGCTTCCCCGGCTCCTGCGCTCAACTCTGACTCATTTTTAAACAAAGTTCCTCCTTTTTTTGTTTACATCTGCATTTAAAGGCAGCCATTCTTCCTAGTGACAATTAAGGAAATGTAATGTATGGGCGCAGTACCTGCTCTGTTAAATCACCAGCTTGTGTCGAAGAAGCTGGGCAAGAGTTGGGGGGGGGGGATGAAGAGCCTCATTAGCCCTGGGAGGCTGTGGTCATCCCTGGGAAACAGGATTTGGAAGCATCGTTTTTCAAAACTCGGGGACCTTGGTAGTGTGTTAGAGAGGAGACACACCCACTGCCTCGCCCCAGTTGAGACGGGTGGCCCAGCGAGGCCTGGGGCCCACCGTCCTCCAGGTGTTTACAAGACCTTTGTTGTTCTTGCAGGGTAGTGGTTTATCACCTTGAGGGGAGGCGCACCAGGGCCCAGAGGCACAGCTGCCCCCCAGATGTCTGATGGAAGGTGTGGGTACTGAGGGTGGGCGCATCATCTCCGGGTCCCACGTGCAGTGTGACTCTTCCCGGAGAGACACGAACCAGTACCGACTCATTCTAGACAGGGGACGAACACCACACAGAAGAAACAACATCACTCCTGTCTTGTTTCATGAGCCAGAAAGTTTACTGGGGTGACTCACATGAGCATGGGACGTGTGGGTGAGGGTCACATACAGGAGCATGGAGGATGCACAGACAAAAGTGTCACCAAGACAAATGAGGCACCATCACAGCATGGGGGATGACTCATGAAGGCTGCCTCTCTAGGGCCCTTGGCCCCAGTTCCAGGCAGGTCTACGCTGATTCCCAGCAATGATTCACTGTTTACATAACGGTAGGAGAAGGCCTTGTGAGTCTCTTCTTTCTGTGCTTTGTTCTTCTTAAGAAAATTTTAATACAATCTTTCCTCATTTTCCTTTGCTATCCCCGTTCCCACTCCCTCCTCCTCCTGTTCTACCCTTCTGTCCACGCCCCCATCCACTCTGCAGAAAGGGTAAAGCTTCCCATGGGGCGTAAACAAAGTCTGATGTGTCACTGTAACCAGACTGATGACTACCTCGATTGTCATCATCGAACCTTCAACCAGCACCTGATGGAAGCATATACAGAGATCTACAGCAAAGCACTGGGCTGAGATACCCGAGGCCAGCCCAAGAGAGGGAGGAAATATAAGCAAAAGGGTCAAGACCATGATGGTGATACCCACAGAAACAGCTTACCTGTGCTACAGAGAGCTCACTGACTAGGGCCGAGCTTCCTGATCTTAGAAGACTCCCTCCTCCATCCCTCTCTCCGAGGGAGGATTTCAGTTCTGAGGAAATGGCTTTGTATCACTCTCTCTGCACCCCTTGGTCCTTTGGAGAAAGCTTTCAATTTCTGCATGGAAAGTTTTATGGTTCACAAACATGGATGGTGGCCTGGTTGGGTCTTGCACATTCACCTGCCAAACTCCTCAAAGTGTTAAGAGATGGGGCCTCTGAGAGGTGACCAAGCCACAAGAACAAAGACGAGGGCCCCTTTAAAAAGGCTCAGGGCATAGGCTGGCTTCTTCTGCCCCTCCACTGTGCTGGATACAGAGTCCGCGTTTAAAGACACGTTTAAGGCGTGTTGAAGGCACGATCTCAAAAGCAACCTTGAGGCCCTCCGGAGAGCATGCTGACACCTCCATCTTGGATGCTGCAGCCTCTGATGTGGAATTTCTGCTCTTAAAAAAATTAGCCAGTCTCAAGTATTATGGTATAGCAAGCAGTAATGGGTGAGGACACCTTGTTAGTACATAGCTTCCAAGTTAGCAAAGGCAAAGAAAATGGGGAGACGCTTCTCCATTTGTAGTAATTGTCGAAGTCCTCAAAAGCCGGTGGCAGGGGTAAGTGAGCTCCCATGCTGTCAACCTGCCCGACCCGTCTCATCTCATCTATGGTTTCCACTGTGGTCACTTAGTGTTAGCCATGGGGGTCCCCTGGCCCTGGCATTCATGAGCTACCTTGTCACCTCTGTGGGTTTGGTTCAAAGCCTACCCTGGCAGTGTAGCTTTTCCTGGCTACCCCTTTAGAGCTCATAGGACCTCGATCCATGTCAACACTCAGCCTACCCCAACATATTTTATCAGCTATTCATTCCTGTCTGTTTCCTCTTATCTAGACTGGGAGCTTCGTGAGGGTAGCAGCTTTATCCCCCTCACCTCTGTCTTTATATCTCCTACAAAGTGGGTACATTACAAATGTGGGGAACAGTGGAAGCACGGGCTCACTGTGGGCTAGCAGAGGCTCAGAAGGCTGGGGGCTATGAGTGGCTTAGGGGCTGGAGTGGAGACCCTGAAGGCAGAGTGTTGAGGCAGCCATGTTGATGTCCCATAAGGTGCAACAATGGCACGTGTGTCCTGGGAGTAACCACCGCTGTCTAATTAGATTTCAGACCTCAGGAGGAGGGAATTCCTTCCTGGTGCTGTAATCTAGCCCTACCTACAGCTGGGGAGGTTATGGGCCTTAAAGCAGAGGCTCCTGCTGTCACTCCCCCAAACGGTTACAATTTCTGACGGATTTTAAACACTCATCCTTCCACCCACAGGGAGGTTTAGCTCTCAACCCTCAGCATAGAAGCTTCTTTTTACGGCAGATGGTGACCGTTTCAGAAAGTCACAACCGCTCGGAATGCAGAGAGCACGTGATGGGGGTTCTCAGTCCACAACTGATGCATTTACCGCACACCATCTACACCTAAGACTCAGGAAACACTGAGGAAGGCAGGGAAAAGATGGTACAAGCCAGAGGACCAGGGTTTCTTCTATGAGGTGGTGTCTTCTGTATAGGCCAGTGAAGCTGCACCCGGGAAATCTCAACAGTGTGGTTGCCTAGACAAGAGCTGGAAAGTAGCAAAACCACTTGAATTGCTGATATGGGTGGGGGAAATCTCACAAGGCCCCAACCCTAGATGAAGAGCTATAGGCAATCACTGGCTGTGGAGAGAACAAGAGCGAATCTTCTCCAGGATGAGGCCCCTGATAGGTTATACAATCCCAAGAGGTCAACTTGAAACACACGGATATACGAGCAACATTAAAGGGACTCTGCAGGTTGTAGTTAGACATTTAGATGTTCATACATTTCTAACAGTTATAATTAAAGAGTAAGAGGCCACAAAGCTGAGAGGGAGTCTGCAGGGGGATGGGAAGAGTTGGAGAGAAGAGGAGGAGGAATACAAACGATAGAAACACAGTGTTCATGTATGAAATTCTCCAAGTATAAATAAATTATAAAAAAAGACCTGTTAAAATTGACTTAAATTTTAAGAAAAAAATGTGAACTATGATAGTATAACTTATTTTGTGATATAACTCTGTTCAAATAATATAAATATGTAGTATATGTGAGACAATATATAAACTTTTATATTTTCCTTTAAAATTGTTAAATTATTTTAAAGATAGCATACAAAGTTTTGGGTTTCATTATGTCATTTTGATACATATCTGTCATTATAGTTGTCTTTTTAATCTGCCCTTCCCATCATATAGGCTATGTTTGATTACATTAAGTGTCAGTATTATGTTTAACACCCACTTAATGCATGGGGACTTACAGCCAGGTCTCCTGGCCATGTCCCAGGGATTTCCTGGTTACCCTTGGGGGTTGCTGTGTTCTCAAGCTGAGCTCAGCGCTGCAAAGCTTCTCCAGTTGGAGGAGTAAGGCAGACTCTGCGTGGAGATCTGGGGAGGAGCGAGTCGTCAAGAGTTTACTCCTGCGAGCGCTCTGCATTATACTTCATTTAATGCGAGCGGCACGTAAATACACTTCAGAGACATAAAAGCTTCAAAACTAAACGAAAAGGAAAATTTAATAACCAGCAGATTTTTAGATTGTGCACTAAATAATCTGCTTTTCATTCGAAGAAAGGGGAGGAGAAAGGCTGAGGATAGACATACATAACAAATTAAAATCTAGTATCTTGGGGGTGTAAATCACCTTCCATGAGCCAAACAATGTGGCTCTTATCAGATCTCCTCCAGCCAGCCATCTTGCCTGGGAGTTTGACATAATTCAGCAATAGCAAAGGCAGGTAGAGACCCAGATACAGGGCTAAAAACAACACATGCCGTGACCACACACACCCCATCTTCTGCCCACTGTGCTGTGTGTATTACAGTATTCCTGCAAAATGTGTTTGCAGTGATCCTGTCAGGGCTTAAAGGCTGAGGAAGAGTAGCATAGTGGTGCTATCTTCTTTCCTTCCTTCCTTTTTTCCTCCTTTTTTTCCCATTTCCCTTCTTTTGTTCATTTTTAAAAATACCTTTTTCATGCCCACCTGCCTAGGGATGGCACCACTCACAGTGGGCTGGGGCCTCCTACACCAACAAGCAATCAAGAAAATGCCCACAGACATGCCTACCGGCCAGTCTGTAAAAGATATTTCCTCAACTGAGATTCCTTCTTCTCAGGTGTGTCAAGTTGACAGCCAAGTTCAGCCACTGCACCCATCTCCCTAAGCTGCATTTCGTCAGGTTATTTCATGGCAGAAAGGGAGTGAGGACGGGTGTCCTTTCCAGAGACGGTGCAGTTGATGTGAAGGCCTCCACTGTCTTTGCATTTATTGGATTTGATGAGGAGTCAAGGAACTGACACAATTATTTTGAGTTGGTGCCAGGGAACAAAAGGACAACTGAGTCAGAAAGACATCCTGCGTCAGACAACGACAGAAGGGTCCATTCCCCTCAAATGGGTAAGAAATCCTATAGCCAGGCCCGCCTGGGAGATGACCACAGAAAAGAGATAAGCACAAACCACAGAGCCTGTTTGTCCCTGGAAGGGTCTCTTCTGTTGGTTTGAGGCAGAATAACAAGGGAGGGATGAACGGTTTTCATGGCCTCCGTCTATGCCACACCCGGCTTGCGGTTAGATGGAAGACTTCAGTCTCCGGAGCTGTCAATCCATCACTTTTTAATGGTATCAGATCTGCTTTTAAAAATTCATGCTGTGGGCTTTGAGGAAACAATTGTAGCCCTAGAACTTTGTTAAAGCTTGCATCTGATAGATTCCTTTTAATGGACGGCCTGATGCTTGGGTATTTGATCTTTTGTGATGGTACATTTTGAGGAAGGAGAAAAAAAATGCAAGCCAGAGGCTTGCTATCTACTTTTTTTTTTGTTTTTAAAACCAAAACCACTCACTGGTCGCTGTCTCTGTCCAAGTGTTTCTGAGACTTTTAAGGGAGGGAGAATTTTGTCTTTCTTATGCTTGACTGGAGAATGAGCCAAATGAGGTTTTCAATCAGCAGTTCCTCAAACTGTAGAGCAATGAATGTTAGAGTATATCGTGGATTATTATATATGCAATTTGCGTGGCAGTCTGAAAGAGTCAGTGCAGCAGCACCAGAGTGCTGCCTAGAACCATCACACGGGACTGATGGCTGCAATGAACATTGCTGGTACTCAGAACTTCTGTTAGTTGGAGCACCGGACTGAAACCCCAAGGTCCAAATCAGAAGCAGAAGGAGAGAGAGCACGAGCAAGGAAATCAGGACCGCGAGGGGTGCAGCCACACACACTGAGACAATGGGGATGTTCTATCGGGAACTCACCAAGGCCAGCTGGACTGGGTCTGAAAAAGCATGGGATAAAACCGAACTCGCTGAACATAGTGGACAATGA